>NC_133459.1:63494166-63796111 GCF_048565385.1 Saimiri boliviensis
TCTCTGGCAGTAGAATGGGCAGGGATAATATATCCTTTGTAATTCAGCACAGAATAAGAATTACCACTTTGCTCGGTTGTTAGAGGATACAAGAGAAGTCCACATTAAACAACTACATATTCCTCCAGTAAGTCTTTTGTTGCTGTATTTTTTCCTTCATGAAAAGCTAGAAAATAAGAAAGAGGAGGCAAAAAGGACAGGTTGTGCATTGCTGGGCCTTAATAGGCAAAGAATTAAATAATGGCATCTGCAAAGTCATCAGCTTGTCCCGCATTAAGAGTACCAATATATCTTTCTTCTCTTTGCAGACCAGAGAAGAGAGGAAGTCAGATGAATAAGAGATGAGATCACAATAAAAGTCCCCCTTCATTATTCATTTTGAATTTTCCTGCCCCAGGAACTCATCAAAGCTGAAGGCCACCACCCTCATGACATCATAGATGACATCAACAGTGGTGCTGTAGAATGCCTGGCTAGTTAAGAAGCACAAAGGAAAATATTTCAATAAAGGGTCATTTGACAAAAAATAAAATAAATAAAATAAAATCCTGTTCACCCTAACTCTCCAGATATTTGCATGTCTTACAGCGTAACTTTGGTGAGATCTCTGCTTAAATTTCACCTTTGTAAAGAGGCCTTGACTATTTTATATAAAATAATATTCTATTCTTTTGCCAGCCCCTTATCCAGATGAGCTTCTTACCATGGTAACTAACTCTACTTGACATTATAATAATTATTTATTAGTTAATTGTTTGTAACCCCTACTAGAATGGAAAGCCCATAAGAGCAGGGATTTCTTTTGCTTATGCCTGTATTTCCAGAGCCTGACACAGAGTAGGCCTTCAATAAATATGGTTAAAAGAATAGTGACTGAATGGTGCTCTTGTTAAGAATAATTTCAATGGAATGGTTAGGACAGAAGCCATATTGCAAAGGCCAAAGCATGAATGGCAGACAAGGGAGAGGAGACACTGAGTGAATAAAATTCTTGAAATGAAAGGAGAAAGAGCTAGAGAAGACAAGAGAGCTCCAGGCGTGAGACACTCAAGCTGGCATGTGTAATCGGAATGGGAAAGCAGTAGAGAGGAAAAAGTGGAAGAAACAAAAGAGGACATAAGTGAGAGGCGAGGATTCAAAGCGGTGGTGGACCCATTCTTCTCTTCCACCAGAGACTTCTTCTTCAGCAAGAAAAGGATTAATGGCATAAGAGTGACTGTGATGTAGGTAAGTTTGAGAGATGTGGGTAGTTCAGTTCTTTCCTATTTAAGCAGCTACCACATATTGAGTACTTATTACATGCCAGGCACTGTGTCACCATCTTATTTAATCCAAACTACAACTATGCAAGACTACCATTTGACCTTCAAGAAAACTGGACTGGCTGGTCGTGGTGGTTCACTCTTGTAATCCCAGCATTTTGCGAGGCCGAGGCAGGAGGATCACCTGAGGCCAGGAGTTCAAGACCAGCCTGATCAACATGGTGAAACCCTGTCTCTACTAAAAAGTACAAAAAATTAGCCAGGCATGATGGTGGGCGCCTGTAATCCCAGCTACTCTGGAGGCTGAGATGGAAGAATTGCTTGATCCTAGGAAGTGAAGTTGCGGTGAGCTGAGATCTCACCACTGCACTCCAGCCTGGGCAACAGAGGAAGATTCTGTCTCAAACAACAACAACAAACTGGGCTGAGGAGATAATTCATGCAGTTAGTAAGTAGGTTGCAGAGGTGAGGCTCAAACTGCAGTCTTCTGATTCACAAGTTAAGTAACTGGAGGAACGATTCAAGATGGCCGAATAAGAACAGCTCTGGAGTGCAGTTCCCAGTGAAAACACGGAGGGTAAGTGATCGCCACATTTCCAAATGAATTTTTACTGCCCACAGACCAGGAGATTTCTGGGCAGAAAAGCACCACAAGTCTCCAGCATGATTGTTTCAACCAGTGCAGCAGGTCTCCACACAAAAACTCATACAAATCCAGATGCCATTTCAACTGGTGACTGGAATGCCTGGGATACAGAGTCACCCGTTCAACTGAAAAAAAGGGACTGAAACAGGGAGCCGGGTGATCTGGCTTAGCTGGTCTCACCCCGACAAAGACCAGCAATCTGAAATGCTCTGGATTGAGAGTTCCACAGCAAGCACAGCTGGACCCAGGATGGTCCAGCTCTGTAGGGGGGAAGGGCGTCCACCATTACTGAGTCAGTCCACCATTACCGAGGCAGTTTGCCATTACTGAGGCAGTCTGCCATTACAGAGACAGTCCACCATTACTGAGGCAGACTGCCATTACTGAGGCAGTTCTAACTATACCCATATAAACAAAACTACAAGGAAGTTTACACAGCAGCTGGGCAGACTCCACAGCAGCTCAGCAATGCCTTTGCTGGCAGACTGTGACTAGGCTACATCCTTGCTGGGCAGGGCAGCTCTGAATAAAAGGGAGCAGAATGACAGGAACTTATAAATAAAGCCCTACCTTCCTGGGACAGGGCACCTGGGAAAAAAAGGCAGTTATGAGTTCCACTGCAGCAGACTTAAATATACCTGCTCAGCAGCTCCGAACAGAACAATGGAGCTCACAGCTTAGTACTTGAGCTCCTATAGGGACAGACTGTCTCCTCAAGCAGCTCCCCAACCCCCATATACCCAAAGAGACACCTCATAAAGAAGAGCTCAGGCTGACATCTGATGAGTATCCTTCTGGGACAAAGATAACAGAAGATGAAACTGGCAGCAACATTTACTGTTCTGCAGCTGCTGCAGGTGATCCCCAGACGAGCAGGGTGTGGAGTGGACCTCCAGCAGTTCTACAGCAGAGGAGCCTATTAGAAGGAAAACTAAGAAACAGAAAGAAATAACTTCATCCACAACAAAAAGGATGTTTCAGAGACGCCATCTGAAAGTCAACAACCACAAAGACCACAGGTAGCTAAATTCACAAATATGGGAAGAATGCATTTCCTGGATACAGTACACCTAAAGGTGTACATCCAGCACAAAAAGGATGAAAATACCCAAAACCAGAACGCCTCTCCTCCTCCAAGGGATCACGCCTCACTAGGAAGGGAACAAGACTGGATGGAGAATGAGTCTGACGAATTGACAAAAACAGGCTTCAGAAGGTGAGTAATAAAAAACTTCTCTGAGCTAAATGATTATGTTCTAACCCAATGCAAAGAAACTAAGAACCTTGAAAAAATGTTTGATGAAATGCTAACGAGAATAAACAGCTTAGAGAGGAGTATAAATGAACTGATGGAGCTGAAAAACACTGCACGAGATCTTCACAAAGCATACACAAGCTTCAATAGCTAAATCAACCAAGCACAAGAAAGGATATCAGAGACTGAAGATCAACTCAATGAATGAAATGAGAAGGCAAGATTAGAGAAAAAAGAGTGAAAATAAATAAACAAAGCCTCTAAGAAATACGGGATTATGTGAAAAGACCTAATCTACATTTGATAGGTGTACCTGAATGAGATGGAGAGAATGAATACAAGCTGGAAAACACTCTTCAGGATATTATCCAGGAGAACTTCCCCAACCTAGCAAGGCAGGCCAACATTCAAGTCCAGGAAATACAGAGAACATCACAAAGATATTCCTCAAGAAGAGCAACCCCAAGGCACATAATTGTCAGATTCACCAGGGTTGAAATGAAGGAAAAAATGCTAAGGGCAGCCAAAGAGAAAGGTCGGGTTACCCACAAATAGAAGCCCATCAGATTCACAGTGGATCTCTCAGCAGAAACCCTACAAGGCAGAAGAGAGTGGGGGTCAATAGTTAACATCCTTAAAGAAAAGAACTTTCAACCTAGAATTTCATATCCGGCCAAACTAAGCTTCATAAGCAAAGGAGAAAGAAAATCCTTTATGAACAAGCAATTGCTTGAGATTTCATCACCACCAGGCCTGCTTTACAAGAGCTCCAGAAAGAAACACTAAACATAGAAAGGAACAACTAGTACGAGCCACTCCAAAAATCTACCAAATGGTAAAGACCATAGACACAATGAAGAAATTACATCAACTAATGGGAAAAACAAACAGCTAGCATCCAAATGGCAGGATCAAATTCACACATAACAATATTAACCGTAAATGTAAAGGGGCTAAATGCCCCAATCAGAAGACACAGACTAGCAAATTGGATAAAGAGTCAAAACTGATAGGTGTACTGTATCCAGGAAATGCATCTCACATGTAAGGATACACATAAGCTGAAAATAAAGGGACAGAGGAAGATCTACCAAGCAAATGGAGAGAAAAAAAAAAGCAGGAGTTGCAAATCTAGTCTCTGATAAAATAGACTTTAAACCAACAAAGATCAAAAGAGACAAACAAGGACATTACCTAATTGTAAAAGGATCAATGCGACAAGAAGAGCTAATGATCCTAAATATATAAGCACCAATACAGGAGTATCCAGATACATAAAGCAAGTTTGTAATGACCTACAAAGAGACTTAGACTCTCACACAATAATAGTGGGAGACTTTAACACCCCACTGTCAATGTTAGACAGATCAACAAGACAGAAAATTAACAAGGATATTCAGGACTTGAACTCAGATCTGGTCCAAGCAAACTGAATAGACATTTACAGAACTCTCCACCCTAAATCCACAGAATATACATTCTTCTCAGCACCACATCACACCTACTCTAAGACTGACCAATAATTGGAAGTAAATCACTCCTCAGCAAACGCAAAAGAATGGAAATCATAACAAACAGTCTCTCACACCACAGTGCAATCAAATTAGAACTCAGAACTCAGAAACTAACTCTGAACAGCAAAGCTTCATGGAAGCTGAACAATTGGCTCTTGAACATTGACTGGATAAACAATGAAATGAAGGCAGAAATAAAGATGTTCTTCAAAACCAACGAGAACGAACACAAAATATACCAGAATCTCTGGGACACATTTAAAGCAGTGTCTAGAGGAAAATTTATAGCAATAAATGCCCAAATGAGAAGCAAGGAAAGATCTAAGATCAACACCCTATCATCAAAATTGAAAGAGCTAGAGGAGCAAGATTTAAAAAATCTCAAAAGCTTGCAGAAGACAAGAAATAACTAAGATCAGAGCAGAACTGAAGGAGATAGAGACACAAAAACCCTTAAAAAAATCAGCAAATCCAGGAGCTAGTTTTTTGAAAAGATCAACAAAATAGACAGACCACTAGCCAGATTAATAAAAAAGAAAAGAAAGAAGAATCAAATAGATGCAATAAAAAACGATAAAGGGAAAATCACCACAGATTCCACAGAAATACAAACCACCATCAGAGATTACTACAAACAACTCTATGCACATAAACCAGTAAACCTGGAAGAAATGGATAAATTCCTGGACACCTGCACCCTCCCAAGCCTAAACCAGGAAGAAGTCAAAACACTAAATAAACCAATATCAAGGGCTGAAGTTGAGGCAGAAATTAATAGCCTTTCGACCAAAAGAAGCCCAGGTCCAGATGGGTTCACAGCCGAATTCTACAAGACATACAAAGAGGAGCTGGTACCACTCCTTCTGAAACTATTTCAGACAGTCCAAAAAGAGGGAATCCTCCCCAAATCATTTTATGAGACCAACATCATCCTGATACCAAAACCGGGCAGAGACTCAATAAGAAAAGAAAACTTCAGGCCAATATCCATGATGAACATAGATGCAAAAATCTTCAATAAAATACTGGCAAAACGATTGTTGCAACAGCACATCAAAAAGCTTATCCATCACGATCAAGTAGGCTTCATGCTGGGGATGCAAGGCTGGTTCAACATATGCATGTCTATAAATGAAATTCACCACATAAACAGAACCAAAGACAAAAACCACATGATTATTTCAATAGATGCAGAGAAGGCCTGTGACAAAATTCAACAGCCCTTTATGCTAAAAACTCTCAATAAACGAGGTATCGATGGAATGTGTCTCAAAATAATATAAGCTATTTACGACAAACCAACAACCAATATCATACTGAATGGTCAAAACCTGGAAGCATTCCCTTTGAAATCTGGCACTAGACAAGGATGCCCTCTTTCACCACTCCTATTCAATATAGTACTGGAAGTTCTAGCCAGAGCAATCAGGCAAGAAAAAGAAATAAAGCGTATTCAATTAGTAAAGGAGAAAGTCAAATTGTCTCTATCTGCAGATGACATGATTGTATATTTAGAAGACCCCATCATCTCAGCCCAAAATCTCCTGAAACTGATAAGCAACTTCAGCAAAGTCTAAGGACACAAAATCAATATGCAAAAATCACAAGCATTCCTATACACCAATAACAGACTTAAAGAGAGCCAAATCAAGAAAGAACTGCCATTCACAATTTTTGCAAAGATAATAAAATACCTGGGAATACAACTAACAAGGGACATAAAGGGCCTCTTCAAGGAGAACTACAAACCACTGCTCAACGAAATAAGAGAGGATACAAACAGATGGAGAAACATTCCATGCTCATGGTTAGGAAGAATCAATATCATGAAAATGGCCATACTGCCCAAAGTAATTTACAGATTCAATGCTAGCCCCATCAAGCTACCAATGACCTTCTTCAGAGAACTGGAAAAAACCACCTTAAACTTCATATGGAGGCAGAAGAGAGCCCACATAGCCAAGTCAATTCTTTTTTTTTTTTTTTTTTTTTATGAGAGGGAGTTTCGCTCTTGTTACCCAGGCTGGAGTGCAATGGCTCGATCTCGGCTCACCGCAACCTCGGCCTCCTGGGTTCAGGCAATTCTCCTGCCTCAGCCTCCTGAGTAGCTGGGATTACAGGCACGCGCCACCATGCCCAGCTAATTTTTTGTATTTTTGGTAGAGACGGGGTTTCACCATGTTGACCAGGATGGTCTCGATCTCTTGACCTCGTGATCCACCCGCCTCGGCCTCCCAAAGTGCTGGGATTACAGGCTTGAGCCACCGCGCCCGGCCGCCAAGTCAATTCTAACCAAAAAGAACAAAGCTGGAGGCATCATGCTACCTGACTTCAAACTATACTACAAGGCTACAGTAATCAAAACAGCATGGTCCTGATAGCAAAACAGAGGCATAGACCAATGGAACAAAACAGAGGCCTCTGGAGCAACACCACACATCTACAGCCAACTGATCTTTGACAAACCTGACAAAAACAAGCAATGGGAAAGGAGTCCCTGTTCAATAAATGGTATTGGGGAAACTGGCTGGCCATGTACAGAAAGCAGAAACTGGACCCCTTCCTGACACCTTACACTAAAATTAACTCCAGATAGATTAAAGACTTAAACATAAGACCTAACACCATAAAAACCCTCAAAGAAAACCTAGGCAAAACCATTCAGGACATAGGCATAGGCAATGACTTCATGACTAAAACACCAAAAGCATTGGCAACAAAAGCCAAAATAGACAAATGGGTTCTAATTAAACTTAAGAGCTTCTGTACAGCAAAAGAAACAATCATTGGAGTAAATCGGCAACCAACAGAATGGGAAAAAAATTTGTAATCTACCCATCTGACAAAGGACTTATATCCAAAGTCTACAAAGAACTAAAACAGATTTACAAGAAAAAAAAACAAATAAACCCATTCAAAAGTGGGCAAAGGATATGAACAGACACTTTTCAAAAGAAGACATATATGAGGCCAACAAACATGAAAAAATGCTCATCATCACTGGTCATTAGAGAAATGCAAATCAAAACCACATTGAGATACCATCTCATGCCAGTTAGAATGACGATTATTAAAAAATCTGGAGACAACAGATGCTGGAGAGGATGTGGAGAAATAGGAACACTTTTACACTGTTGGTGGGAGTGTAAATTAGTTCAACCATTGTGGAAGACAGTGTGGCGATTCCTCAAGGACCTAGAAATAGAAATTCCATTTGACCTAGCAATCCCATTACTGGGTATATATCCAAAGGATTATAAATCATTCTCTTATAAGGACACATGCACATGTATGTTCACTGCAGCACTGTTTACAATAGCAAAGACCTAGAACCAATCCAAATGCCCATCAATGATAGACTGGACAGGGAAAATATGGCACATATATATCATGGAATACTATGCAGCCATAAAAAACGATGAGTTTGTGTCCTTTGTAGGGACATGGATGAACCCGGAAAACATCATTCTCAGCAAACTGAAACAAGAACAGAAAATCAAACACCAGATGTTCTCACTCACAGGCAGGTATTGAGCAATGAGAACACTTGGACACAGGGAGGGGAGCATCACACACTGAAGTCTGTAGGAAGTCCTAGAGGAGGGACAGTGGGGGTAGGGAGTTGGGAAGGGATAACATGGGGAGAAATGCCAGATATAGATGATGGGGATGGAGGCAGCAAACCACATTGCCAGGTATGTACCTATGCAACAATCCTGCATGTTCTTCACATGTACCCCAGAACCTACTAAAATGCAAATATATATATATATATATATTTACATATATATAAAGAAATAGTTATGTAACTTTCCCTGTGGCCTTTGGTAGACCTCTCCATAATTGGTAACCACCACTCTAGTGTTCTGTTCTTACCTAGTGGATAGGACATCTGCCTCAGTCCCAGTCCTTTTTATTTTCAGTCCTTGGGGACTGTTTTGATGTCCAGACATGGTTTCTTCTGTCTGAATACGCATTTGTGTCATCCTTCAAGACTTGGTCATCCCTGCTGGATGGATCTAGTCCCAGTCCCTGCTCCTTACTACTCTAAGTAACTAGATTACGAGAAGATTAAAAGTAATGATAATTAGATGTTATAAGTTGTGTACTGTATGCACTAAACATCTATTATTTTTTTCTTTTTCTTTTCTTTTTTTTTTTTTTTTTTGACAGAGACTTACTCTGTCACCCAGGCTGGAATGCAGTGGTGTGATATCAGCTCACTGCAACCTCTGCCTCCTGGGTTCAAGCAATTCTCCTGCCTCAGCCTCCCAAGTAGCTAGGATTACAAGCATCTGCCACCATGCCTGGCTAATTTTTGTATTTTTAGTAGAGATGGGGTTTCACCATGTTGGTCAAGATGGTCTTGAACTCCTGACCTCAGGTGATCTACCCACCTCAGCCTCCCAAAGTGCTGGGATTATAGGCTTGGGCCACTGTGCTTCGCCAACATCTATTATTTCTAATCCAGACAACTCCAGATAGGCTATAAAGAGACAATGGCCTTCAAACCAAGATATGTGTACACCCTCCTCTGAGTCAGGAAGACTTCCAGAGAGATACAGGTATGGATAGTGCTATGGTCTGAATGTTTGTACTCCCCCCAAAGTATATATATATAGAAATCTTAACTTCCAAGATGATGGTATTAAGAGATGGGGGCCTTTGGTAGGTGATTAGGTTATGAGGGCAGAGACCTTTTGAGTGGGATTAGTGCCCTTGTAAAAGATGCCTGAGAAAGCTTCAACCACAGAAAGACACAGACAGAACGTGCCATCTATGTTCACATCTTCCACCACAGAAGACACAGCTAGAAGGTGCTGTCTATGAACCAGGAAACTGGCACTCACAGACACCAATTCTGCTGGGGCTGTGATCTTGGACTTCCAAGACTTCAGAACTATGAGAAATAAATTTCTGTTATTTATAAACCACCCAGAGTATAGTATTTTGTTATCGCAGCCATAATGGACCAAGACAAACAGTTTTAAAGAAATCAATTTTCAGATCCTGAGCTTCCACATGTGCTGGTCCTAAATTGATCTTCCTAAGAAAGTGGACTGAGGGAGACGCAGCTCCTTTTTTCCTACCTTCCTACCTACTTACTACTTCAAACAAAGAAACATGTGCACTCCATTCCTTTTGAGCTTACTTTGGTTGTAAGTCCAGTTGCCTCGCTGGGAGCTCGGATACGCCCATCCCTCTCCAAGCCTGAACAGTAAGTCTGCACGCAGCATCTAGCTTTGCCACGCCCACCTCTGCACGCAACACTAAACTCCGCACTCGGCACCTAGCCCGTTGGAAATGCCCTCTGCACTCAGCACCAGGATCTGCACTCAACACTAAACTCTGCACTTGGCACCTAGCCAGCGGTTGGAAAACCCCACCAAAATTTAAAAGAAGCCCCACCAAAACCTGCCCGATAGCGCATTGCCCCGTCCAGCCCGCTCACCGGAAATCCCGCCTACCTACCTACAGCAGCTTGTCACATCCACGTCCTGTTTCTCCACAACCAATCAGAGCACCTTCACTCCCTATATAACCCCACACCTGAGAGGAGTCAGGTGCAACTTCTCTGCGCCCCTTTCCCTGGACCGTAGAACCTCGCCGGGAGCTGAATAAATTGGTGTCTAATTGCTCTCATGCAGGCCTCAGTTTCCTCATTTTAAACTCAGCGATAAACCCTACAGAGAATAAACCTTACATTGGTGCATGGCTCTGGGGTAAAAACATCCAAAGAGGCAATTAGAAATGCTGATGATGGTGTTGAGAACTGAGTAACTCTAATAACTGGGTATCAATGCCTTTTGTAAGTCAGATGATTTCGAATATTTTGTTTTCAACAAAACTGAAGGAGATCCTAACTAAGGTTGACATTAGATAGATCATTAAAACTATTTTTGATGACATATAACTGTGATTTTTGACATGTAACTCAGGAGTTCAAAAAACTGAGTGATTTGGCTATAATAAAACTCCTTTCATTCCCATCAGTTTCCTTGGCTCTTAAAATCTATAGAAACAAAAAAAAAAAGGAATAGAATTGAAATATAATCTTCTCTATTCTAGTAATAGTTAACATTAATTCATAGATTCATGAACATGTTGAAAACAACAACAAAAACAACCAGCTCATTGAAAGATGCACCTTGACAAAATTTGCTTTTTTTTTTTTTTTTTTTTTTGAGACAGGGTCTTGCTTTGTCACCCAGAATGGATTACAGGGGTGAGCCATGTGCCTAGCCCAAACATTTTCTATCATTCCCTTTTCTTCTTGGACTCATATTTTTCTATCACTTATCCCTCAAAATTGTATTCTACCATGATTTATTTTATCCATGAAGGTCATTTGTTGGTCATCCTTACATAAGAGCTCTTTTAAACACACACACACACACATATATATATAGAAATTTTAATAACTACTTTTTACATATTAAAGCAAATTTGGGGGCTAGGCTTGGTGTCTCACGCCCGTAATCCCAGCACTTTGGAGGAGTACGTTCCAGCCTGGGTGACAGAGTGAGACTCTGTCTCAAAAAAAAAAATTCGGTGACTATAGACCTGTTCATGTATTTTTTTTCTTTTAAAGATGTGCATACAAACTTACTTTAAGTTTTTGTTTTTCTGGTTTTATATCTCTTTTTGTTTGTTTGTTTCTGAGGCAGGGTCTCACTTTGTCACCCAGGCTGAAATGCAGTGGCACAATCATAGCTCACTGCAGCCTCGACCTCCTGGGCTCAAGCAATCCTCCTGCCTCAGCCTCGCAAGTGGCTAGGACTACGTGCACTACCATTGTATTAGGTTTCTCTAGAAGGACAGAATTAATGGAATGTATATACATATAAAGGAGAATTTACTAAGTATTAACTCACATGATCACATGATCCCACAATAGGCCATCTGCAGGCTGAGGAGCAAGGAGAGCCAGTTTGAGTTCCAAAACTGGAGTACTTGGAGGGTAGGAAGCATCCAGCACAGGAGAAAGACGTAGGCTGGGAGACTAGGCCAGTCTAAGCTTTTCACGTTTTTCTGCCTGCTTTATATTCGCTGGCAGCTGATTAGACGGTGCCCATCCAGATTAAGGGTGGGGCTCCCTTCCCCAGCCCACTGACTCAAATGTTAATCTCCTTTGGCAACACCCTCACAGACACACCCAGGATCAATACTGTGCATCCTTCAATCAAGTTGACACTCAGTATTAACCATTACAACCATACCCGGCTAAATCTTCCCACCCCAGCTTCCCAAAACACTGGGATTACAGGTGTGAGCAACTGTGCCCAGTTCACTTTAGGTTTTAAATTCCTTTGCATATATCTTTAAAAGAGATGCAGCCCGGCCGGGCGCGGTGGCTCAAGCCTGTAATCCCAGCACTTTGGGAGGCCGAGGTGGGTGGATCACGAGGTCAAGAGATCAAGACCATCCTGGTCAACATGGTGAAACCCCGTCTCTACTAAAAATACAAAAAAATTAGCTGGGCATGGTGGCGCGTGCCTGTAATCCCAGCTACTCAGGAGGCTGAGGCAGGAGAATTGCCTGAACCCAGGAGGCGGAGGTTGCGGTGAGCCGAGATCGCGCCATTGCACTCCAGCCTGGGTAATAAGAGCGAAACTCTGTCTCAAAAAAAAAAGAAAAATAAAAAAGAAGAGATGCAGCCCTTTCTCTCAGTCCCTTATTGAACCTAACTTGGAAGAGGTGGCTATGGTCTCAAAATTGAGGTAAGAACCACTACCTGGTTACTCCCAGGTACTGCCAGAGGACCAGGACCTAAACATACCAAAGCAGTTGAGAAAACTATTTATTGGTAGCCCAAGGTTCAAAACTGCAGATGGGGCCAGTTGCAGTGGCTCATGCCTGTAATCCCAGTACTTTGGGATGCCAAGGTGGGATGATTGTTAGAGCCCAGGAGTTCAAGACCAGCCTGGGCGACACAATGAGGCCCTGTCCCTACCAAAAAAAAATTTTTTTTTTTTTAATTAGCAGGGCATAGTAGTGTATGCCCTATTGTCCCAGCTACTAGGGCAGCTGAGGTAGGAGGATCACTTGAGCCCAGGAGTTCAAGGTTACAGTGACCATGATTGGGCCACGGCACTCCAGCCTAGATGATAGAATGAGACCCTGTATCCAAAAAATTAAAATAAAACTGCAGACGATAATTTAAGAGAACATTTGGAAAGATAGAGCAATCTCATACACTGCAAGATGATGAGATCTCCCAAACAAAATGTTCCAGGGACTTTGATTTTCTGACTTACTCTTGTGTTGCAGATGCAGCTGTGTGACCACCGCAAAAGGTTGGCGGGGGTATAGTAGGTAGATCCAAAGAGAATTTTTTCTAGAGGATTCCTTAAGGCCTGGTGCTCATCTCATAGTGAAAAAATTGGAGGGGCTGGACATGGTGGCTCACACCTATAATCCTAGCACTTTGGGAGGCCAAGGCAGGTGGATCACTTGAGCTCAGTAGTTGGAGACCAGCCTGGGCAACAGAATAAGACCCTGTCTCTACAAAAAATACAAAAATTAGCTGGGCATGGTGGTGTGCACCTATAGTCCCAGCTTCTTGGGAGGCTGAAATGGGAAGATCACTTGAGCCTGGGAGGTGGAGGTTGCAGTGAATGGAGATCATGCCACTGCACTCTAGTCTTGGCAACAGAGGGAGATCCTGTCTTGAAAAAAGAAAAGAAGAAGAAGAAGAAAAGAAAAAAAAATAATTTTTTTGGTGGTGGTATTGAAGAAGACATGGAAGAATATAATTTGAAAGACAACTTTAAAAATATGGCAAGACTGAAATTATGAAAGTTATAGAAGACAGGAGGAATAGAAGAAAGAGTGGATTTGATTTATGATACAGCTGATAAAACTGTTGCTCAGAGATACTTAACTTGGCTGGGCACTGTGGCTGACACCTGTAATCTCAGTACTTTGGGAAGCCAAGGCGGGAGGATCGCTTGAGCCCAGGACTTCAAGACTAGCCTGGCCAACATCCTGAAAACCCATCTCTACTAATAATACAAAAGTTAGATGAAAGTTAGCTGGGTGTGGTGGTGCAGGCCTGCAATCCCAGCTACTCAGGAGCCTGAGGCAGGAGAATTGATTGAACTGGGGAGTAAGAGGTTGCACTGAGCCTAGATGGCACCACTGCACTCCAGCCTGGACAACAGAGACGCTGTCTCCAAAAAAAAAAAAGAAGAAGAAGAAAAGAAAAAAGAAAGAAATACTGCTGAACTCTTTTTTTTTTTTTTTTTTTACTTGAGATAGGATCTTGCTCTGTCACCCAGGCTAGGGTGGTGCAGTGGTGCAATCATGGCTCACTGAATCTCTTTGGGCTCAAGCAGTCTTCCCATCTCAGCCTCTCAAGTAGCTGAGACTACAGGTCCACACCATCACGACTGACTAACGTTTTTGTATTTTTTGTAGAGACGGGTTGCACCATGTTGGCCAAGTGATCCGCCTGCCTCAGCCTCCCAAAGCGCTGGGATTACAGGCATGAGCCACCACGTCCAGCTAGAAATACTAAACTCTTAATGGACACAATTGTGAAGTTAAAAAAGCTATTTTATTTTTGAGATAGAGTCTCACTCTGTCACCCAGGCTGGAGTGTAGTGGCATGATCCTGGTTCATTGCAACCTCCACCTTCCAGGTTCAAGCAATTCTCCTGCCTCAGTCTCCCAAGTAGCTGGGATTACAGGTGCCTGCCATTGTGCGTGATTAACTTTTGTATTTTTAGTATGTATAAGGGTTTCACCATCTTGGCCAGGCTGGTCTTGAACTCCTGACCTCGTGATCCATGCACCTTACCCTCCCAAAGTACTGGCATTACAGACATTAGCCACCACACCCAGCCAAAAGAAGGTTATTTTAAAACAAGTGGTACAGTCTGCTGGGTCACAAAGAGATCTTTATAGTGGATCTGACAACTTCATGGGTCATGGAGGAAACTTTGAAGGTGGTGGAAGAAACTCTGCTTGCAGTGAAAAATTCAGTGAAAGAAAAGGCCATGGTAGTGGAGGTGGTGGCAGCACAGGTAATTACGAAAGGCATGATGGTAGATATAATAGATTTGAAGATGATGGTAACAACTACGGCAGATACGGTCCTGGCTATAGAATTAGAGTATGTGGTGAACCATGATATAGAAACCAAGGTAGAAGCCAGGTGTGGTGGCTTACAACTGTAATCACAGCATTGTGGGAGGCTGAAGCAGGTGGATCATCTGAGGTCAGGAGTTCAACACCAGCCTGGCCAACATGGTGAAATCCCATCTCTACTAAAAATACGAAAATTAGCTGGGCTTGGTGGTGGGTGCCTGTAATTTCAACTACTCAGTAGACTGAAGCAGAATCACTAGAACCCAGGAGGAGGAGGTTGCAGTGAGCAGAGATCATGCCATTGTACTCCAGCCTGGAGCCTGGGTGATAGAGCAAGACTCCAAAAAAGAAAAATAATAATAAAGAAAGAAAAAGAAAAGAAACCAAGGAAGAGGATATGGTTGTATGATTGTAGTGTTGGGAGACATGGTGGTTACAATGAGGGAGAAAATTTTGGCACAAAACTTACTTAAAATTTTCAGTCTTGTTAATGGTAGTGGCACTGGGAATTATAGCAATTTTGGAAATTATAGTGGACAACAGCAATCACATTACAGAACCATGAAGCAGGGACCATTTTGGTGGGAGAAGCCTGGGCAGTCCCTACGGTGTGGATATGATCTGATGGTGTAAGTGATAGATATGATAGTAGAAGGTTCTTAGTGGGAGAGAAAAGAGGAATTGTTAAAGAAAAGCTGCAGATTATTCTGAGACAGTTGTCCTAAACATATTAGAGGAATTATAAATATCTGCCACAAAAGGAACAATGATCATCCATAGCTAGAAAAGTGGCTGCAGCTTAAACAGGAAACCCTTCTTGTTCGGGACTGTTATAGCCACAGTTGGCAAAAGTACAATTAATAATTAATGCAGCTGGGTGAGGTGGCTCCAGCCTATAATCCCAGCACTTTGGGAGGCTGAGGCAGGCAGATCAGTTGAGGTCAGGAGTTTGAGACCAGTCTGGCCAACATGGTGAAACCTTGTCTCTACTAAAAATACAGAAATTAGCAGGGTGTGGTAGCCTGTGCCTGTAATCCCAGTTACTTGGAAGGCTGAGGCAGGAGAATCACTTGAACCTGGGAGGCAGAGGTTGCAGTGAGCTGAGATCAGGTCACTATCTCAGCATGGGTGACAGAGTGAGACTCTGTTAAAAAAAAAAAAATTAATGCAGTCTAGCATCAATTAGATGCACATTGCTGAGGTCTTTAATCTGTTGTAGATTTTTTCCCCCTTTTTATCGCATCAGGCATGTTGCCCTGCAAATTGTAGTAGTGATACCGGGAATAAGAAATTAAGTAATTTTAAGCTGGGCGCGGTGGCTCAAGCCTGTAATCCCAGCACTTTGGGAGGCCGAGGCGGGTGGATCACAAGGTCAAGAGATCAAGACCATCCTGGTCAACAGGGTGAAACCCCGTCTCTACTAAAAATACAAAAAGTTAGCTGGGCATGGTGGCGTGTGCCTGTAATCCCAGCTACTCAGGAGGCTGTGACAGGAGAATTGCCTGAACCCAGGAGGCGGAGGTTGCGGTGAGCCGAGATCACGCCATTGCACTCCAGCCTGGGTAACAAGAGTGAAATTCCATCTCGAAAAAAAAAAAAAGAAAAAAAAAAGAAATTAAGTAATTTTATCGGGAGCAGGTGACCACCAGGTTGCCTGAGGAGGAGTAACCTGGCCCAGGTTGGAAACAGAGCAGGTCAAAACTCTCATGTTGCCGGGCGCGGTGGCTCAAGCCTGTAATCCCAGCACTTTGGGAGGCCGAGGCGGGTGGATCACGAGGTCGAGAGATCGAGACCATCCTGGTCAACATAGTGAAACCCCGTCTCTACTAAAAATACAAAATACTAGCTGGGTGTGGTGGCGCGTGCCTGTAATCCCAGCTACTTAGGAGGCTGAGGCAGGAGAATTGCCTGAGCCCAGGAGGCGGAGGTTGCGGTGAGCCGAGATCGCGCCATTGCACTCCAGCCTGGGTAACAAGAGTGAAACTCCGTCTCAAAAAAAAAAAAAAAAACTCTCATGTTGATCAGCAGTGGAATCACACCTGTGAATAGCCATGGTACTTTATCCTGGGCAATGAGTGAGACTGTCTCTAAGAAGAGTAAGGAATTTAAAATTATTTTAAAAATTGGCCGGGCGTGGTAGCTCATGCCTGTAATCCCAGCACTTTGGGAGGCCGAGGTGGGTGGATGACGAGGTCAAGAGATCAAGACCATCCTGGTCAACATGGTGAAACCCCATCTCTAATAAAAATACAAAAATTAGGCCGGGCGCGGTGGCTCAAGCCTGTAATCCCAGCACTTTGGGAGGCCGAGGCGGGTGGATCACGAGGTCGAGAGATCAAGACCAGCCTGGTCAACATGGTGAAACCCGGTCTCTACTAAAAATACAAAAAATTAGCTGGGCATGGTGGCACATGCCTGTAATCCCAGCTACTCAGGAGGCTGAGGCAGGAGAATTGCCTGAACCCAGGAGGCCGAGGTTGCGGTGAGCCGAGATCGCGCCATTGCACTCCAGCCTGGGTAACAAGAGCGATACTCTGTTTCAAAAAAAAAAAAAAAAATTGATGTAATGGCTTTAAAAGGTCAATATTTATAATACTCTGTATTGGAAACAGATGTTCAGTGCTGCAAAGAAAAATTAGCACTGAAACAACGGATCTCTCAGCAAAGCAATTTTTACTTCCTACAGAAAAGGTGCCCTCACTAGCCATCTTGCCACAAGAGTAAGACAAACAAAGGAAAAGCAGACATATTTATCCCTTACACATTTGGGGTTGCTGTGTCTGATCTCCGTTGATTGGAGCCACACCTCACAATTTAAACTAAAACCTGATTGGCTAACAACTTAAAACTTTTCTAAACAGGTGAAAGCAATGAACAAAAAGGAAGTCCAAATAAGGAAGGGTCATAGGCTGTGAGCTGGGACATGCATGTGAGCAGGTCCAGCACAGTTATCTTGGTTAAAGTACAGGAGGTAGAATGTACTACGTGCCTGTAAGCATATCTTACACTACATAGGATAGTAAGGAATTAAAAATTTTTTAATTTAAAACTAAAGATTAACAAGGAGTTATTAGCAAAAAGCAAGAAGGATTTATTCTTTAACAAGAAAGGAAACTTTGAAGAGGATCTTTTCTACTTCCCACACTCTGGAAACTACAGCCTTTGTAATTACTTAAAATAATGATAAAATTCAGGAAATCAACATAAAAAGGTACCAGGAAGTGTTATTATCACACAAAATTATTTTTTAGGGGTATGTCAGTAAAAGCACATGAAGACCACAGTCATAGAAGAAGGAACACAGGCTTTGGAGTTTGGAGGCTTAGAGGCTGCTTCCTAGCTCTGTGTCCTGGGGCAAATGATTCTGCCTCCTCATTTTCATCCTCTGTGCTATTATTAAAATGGATTTAATAGTAGAGAGGATTAAGCCAAATAAGACACATAAAAGAGGCGGAAATATGGTAGATAATAAATAGTTCTTCCTTTCTTCTTACAACAAAGCAGCAAGAAGGTATTGATTCATCCACCCAACAGTAATTTTTAGCACCCATGTGTCAGTTGCCATTCTACTAGCTAGGAATCCAAGGTGAATGAAGCAAGCAAAGTCCCTGGAAGATGGGTAAGACTGGGCACATGGAGCCAGATTGCCTGGCTGGAATTTCCTCTTTACTAGCTGGATAATCATTGACAACTCACTTAATGTGTCTTAATTTTGTGGTCTGTATGACACGAATAATAACAGCACCTTGAAGAGTTTGTGTGTTGAGTTGTTAAGAAGTCAGCACTGTGCCTGCCACATGGCAAGTACTGGGTACATGTGAGCTATTCATGTTATTCTTCATGAAGCTTACATCTGAGGTGGGGAGAAGGGAGTGAGAATATGTCTGCATCTTATCTGTAAAGAAACTGAGGTTCAGAGAGGTGAAGTAAACTGCCTCCTAAGTCAAATAGGAAGGGTGGAGGCGACACTTTGTCCTCTGTCCCATCAGACTTTAAGGCCTGCACTACTTCTGCCATGCTGAGCAGGCTATTTCATGACAGTTCTGCTCTTTCATTTATTTATTTATTTTTGAGATGGAGTCTTGCTTTGTCACTCAGGCTGGAGTGCAGTGGTGCAGTCTCAGCTCACTGCAAACTGTGCCACCCAGGTTCAAGTGATTCTACTGCCTTGACCTCCTGAGTAGCTGGAATTACAGGCACAGGCCACCACACCTTTCTAATTTTTTTGTATTTTTAGTAGAGACAGGGTTTCACCATGTTGGCCAGCCTGTTCTTGCACTCCTGACCTCAGGTGATCCCCTTGCTTGTGCTGGGATTACAAGCATGAGCCACTGTGTCTGGCGACAATTCTTCTCTAGGACTTTTCCCATGGCAACACTCCATTGGTGGAAGAAGGAGGTTTTTGGTTTTTTGTTGTTGTTTGTTTCATTTTCAATGGAGGACTTACAAAAATCCAAAAACGCAATTTATAAACTCCCAGAGCGCTCCATGATCTCAGATCTGTACACTGAAAAGTCTAGTTTCTGTCCTTTTGGGTAAAATAGAACATCTGTCAGACTATCACAAGTCATCTGGAAGAATTCAGAATTAGACCGAGAAAACACTCAATGCATGGAGGTGGTGATTGCCCTACATCAGTATAATATAAACTGGTCTTTGTTTTAAGTTTTGAGGCTGTGCCATGCTCCAGACCCTTTCCTAAGTGATGAGGCTATCTGGTCAAATGCAAAAGTCTCTGCCTCTTTACAGTTAGTGCGGAGTTCCACACAGGAGACAAGAAATGTCAGTGTAATCCTAGACAGTGACAAGATGAGAAACCAGCAGAAGGAATCCTGAGAAATAAGTGATTAACCTAGCTGTAGGCCATGTGGGGCCTCAGAGGAGTGACCTGTAAGATGGACCATGAGGGATGAACAGGCCCTCTTTAGTCTGATGTATTAGTCTGTTCTCATGCTGCAAATAAAGACATACCAGAGACTGGGTAATTTATAAAGGAAAGAGGTTTACTTGACTCACAGTTCAGCATGGCTAGGAAGGCCACAGGAAACTTACAATCATGGCAGGAGAAGCAAACGCCTCCTTCTTCACATGGCAGCAGCAAGGAGAAGTACAGAGCAAAGTTGGGGGAAAGCCCCTTACAAAACCATCAGCTCTTGTGAGAACCCACTCACTATCACAAGAACAGCAGCATGGGGGTAACCAACCCCATGATTTTACCTCCCTCTGGGTCCCTCCTGTAACACTAGGGAGTTATGGAAACTCCAATCAGGATGAGATCTAGGGCTGTGTGCAGTGGCTCATGCCTGTAATCCCAGCACTTTGGGAAGCCAAGGTGGCTGGATCACCTGAGATCAGGAGTTTGAGACCAGCCTGGCCAACATGGTGAAATCCTGTCTCTATAGCTGGGTGTGGTGGCAGGTGCCTGTAATCCCAGCTACTTGGAAGGCTGAGGTAGGAGAATTGCTTGATCCCAGGGGATAGAGATTGCAGTGAGCTGAGATTGTGCCCCTTCACTTAATCCTGGGTGAAAGAGCAAAACTCTGCCTCAAAAAAAAAAAAAAAAATGAGGTTTGGGTGGGAACACAGCCAAACCATATCACCAGAGAAGAGGAAGAAGAGGATCCTGGGCCTGAACGAATATCTGGAGATTTAAGAAGGAAAGAGAGAAGAGAGCTAGGCAGGAGGGAACATTGTGGTGAGGCAAGAGCGTGGAAGCTCCATGAAGGCAGGAATGCTCCTTACTTACCCAGAAGCCTAAAATGGTGCTCAACTAACAGTAATTACTTGTTGGCTAATTGAATGATAAAATCCTACCTCTTCCCCCAGAGATTCTGTCTTAGTCGGTCTTGGATAGGGCTCCGGTACTGGTATATTTGAAAAGCTTTCCAGAGGCCAGGCATGGTGGTTTATGCCTGTAATCATAGCACTTTGGGAGGCTGAGGCAGGTGGATCATAACGTCAGGAGATCAAGACCAACTTGACCAACATGGAGAAACCCTATCTCTACTAAAAATACAAAAGTTAGCTGGGTGTGGTTGTGTACCTGTAATCCCAGCTACTCAGGAGGCTGAGGCAGGAGAATTGCTTCAACCTGGGAGGTGGAGGTTGCAATGAGCCGAGATTGTGCCACTGCACTCTAGCCTGGGTGACAGAGCAAGACTCCGTCTCAAAAAAAAAAAAAAAAAAAAAGAGCTATTCTGATGTACTTCCAGGTTTGGTACCACTGGACTAAATAAGTGACCTGAATCTGTGGAGATGATAATTTTTTTTTTTTGAGACAGGGTTTTGCTCTGTCACCCAGGCTGAATGCAGTGGTATCATCTCAGCTCACTGCAAACTTGGCCTCTGAGTCTCAAGTGATTCTCTTTCCTTAGCCTCCTGAATAGCTAACAGGTTCATGTCACCACACTTGGCTAATTTTTTTTGTAGAATTGGGGTTTCACCATGTTACCCAGGATAGTCTCAAACTCCTGGGCTCAAGCGATCTGCCTGACTTAGCCTCCCAAAGTGCTGTGATTACAAGTCAGAGCCACTGCACCTGGCTGAGAAATTTTCTTTGTAGTTTTCTGTGGGTCAGAAGCCCTGCTCCTTGAAAAGACCTCAGATGATGGTATGTGGTATTTTCCTATTTTATGGGGCTTCAGGGTGGGAATGTAAACTGCCAAGGATTTGTTTGCTCTCTCCTTTAACCCAGTACTTTGGGAGGCCAAGGCAGGAGGATCACCTCAGGCAAGCAGTTTGAAACCAGCCTAGGGAACATGAAGAGACGCTCCATCTCTACCAAAAATAAAAAAAAATAGCGAGGTATAACAGTGTATGCCTGTGTTCCCAGCTACTTGGGAGGCTGAGGTGGGAGGATCTGCTTAAACCTGGGATGATGAGGTTGCAGTAAACTGTGATCATGCTACTGCACTCCAACCTGGGCAACAGAGCAAGGACCTGTCCCCAAAAAAAAAAAAAAATCTGGCAAGTATAGTAAAATATTAATAGAATCTAGCTAATGGGCATACAGTTGAGTATATAAATATTTTTCAGCTGAGATCTAATTTTTGAGACAGGGTCTCACTCTGTAGCCCAGGCTGGAGTGCAACGGTACCATCAAACCCCTGGGCTCAAGCCCTTCTCCTACCTCAGCCTCCCAACTAGCTGGGACTCCAGGAGCCTGACACCACTCTTGTCTAATTTTTACAATTTTTTGTAGAGATAGGGTCTTGTTATATTGCCCAGGCTGATCTTGAAATACTGGCCTCAAGCAATCCTCCCAAAATGTTGGGATTATAGGTATGAACTATCATGATGCCTGGCTGATAGAAATTTTTCCTTCTTTCTTTTTTTTTTTTGAGACGGAGTCTCACTCTGTTGCTCAGGCTGACGTGCATTTGGGCAATCTTGGCTCACCAGAACCTGCACCTCCCGGGCTCAAGTGATTCTCCTGCTTCAGCCTCCTAAGTAGCTGGACTACAGGTACGTGCCAACATGCCCGACTAATTTTTTTTTTTTTAGTAGAGACAGGGTTTCACTATGTTGGCCAGGCTGGCCTTGAACTCCTGACCTCGTGATCCATCCACCTAGGCCTCCCAAAGTGCTGGGATTATAGGCGTTAGCCACCTTGCCCAGCCAAGAAATTTTTCTTAATAAAATGGGAAAAAAGATTCTGGGGAATGCTGGGAAGATGGCCGCCTAAGAACAGCTCAGGACTTCAGCTCCCAGTGAAAGTGCAGAGGGTGAGTGAACGCCGCATTTACAGACGAACTCTTATTGCCCACAGACCAGGAGATACCCAGGCAGAGGGGTCGCCAGTGTCGCAGTCCCAGCCGGTGTGGCTGTTTTGGCCCCTGTGGGGCTGATTCCACCCGCGCGGCTGCTGTGACCACGCCCTGTTGCTGCGGTTCTCCGTACAAAAGCCACTGGTCTGGGAGCCCTCTTAGCTGGCGAGCAGAGCCCTGAGACGGCAGAGTGGGCCATTCATCTGAAATAGCGAGTCAGGCCAGGAGATTCCTAGGCAGAAAATCCACCAGGAGCCGGCGCCGCAGGCCGAGCCGACTCCGTGAGTCGCAGTACGGGAGATCCCGGCGCCTGTTCAACAAGCGACCGGAACTCGGGGTCGTTCAACTTAAAAGAAAAGACTCGGAGTCAGGGAGCCAGGTGATCAGGCTCGGTTGGTCCCAGCCTTCCACCCCCAACAACAACCAAAACAAAAACAGTAATTGGAAACCCTCTGGGTTGAGCCCTTCAAACCAAGCACAGCTGAACCTGGACGGCCCGGCTCGGTGGGGGAGGGGCTTCCGCCATTACTGAGACTCTCCACCGCTATGGAGGCAGGCTGCCGTTGCCGAGGCAACCTCCCACAACAGAGAGAGTCCGCCATAACAGAGGCGGGGCCACCGTTGCCGAGACAGTTCTAACTACTCCCATATAAAAAGGACTACAGGGAAGAGCTCAGGGCAGCTGGGTGGAGCCCACAGCAGCTCAGCAAAGCCCCTGCGGGCAGGCAGTGGCTAGGCGTGCTGCTAGCTGGGCGGGTCAGACCTGAAAGAAAAATCAAAAAAAGGCAGTAGTGCAACGGAAACTCATAAAGCTCCAACTCCCTGGGACAGAGACAGACAACAGGTGGATAAACCCACAAAAATGGGAAGAAACCAGCGTAAAAAGGATGAAAACTCCCGAAACCAGAACACCTCTCCTCCTAAAAGGGATCACAACTCCTCACCAGCAAGGGAACCAGACTGGATGGAGAAGGAGAGTGATGAAATGACAGAATCAGACTTCAGAAGGTGGGTAGTAAGAAACTACAGCGAGCTAAAAGAACATGTTCTAACCGCACGCAAAGAAAATAGGAACCTTGAAAAAAGATTGGACGAACTGCTGACGAGAATGGACAGCATAGAGAGGAGTATAAGTGAATTGATGGAACTGAAAAACGCAACGCGAGAACTTCGTGAAGCATGCACAAGCTTCAACAGCCGAATTGACCAAGCAGAAGAAAGGATATCAGAGGTCGAAGATCAACTCAATGAAATAAAAAGAGAAGGCAAGAACAGAGAAAAAAGCGCAAAAAGGAATGAACAAAATCTTCAAGAAATGTGGGACTATGTGAAAAGACCTAATCTACGTCTGATAGGTGTACCTGAATGTGATGAAGAGAATGAATCCAAGCTGGAAAATACTCTTCAGGATATTATCCGGGAAAACTTCCCCAACCTAGCAAGGCAGACCAATATTCAAATCCAGGAAATACAGAGAACACCACAAAGATATTCCGCAAGAAGAGCAACCCCAAGGCACATAATCGTCAGATTCACCAAGGTTGAAATGAAAGAGAAAATGCTAAGGGCAGCCAGAGAGAAAGGTCGGGTTACCCACAAAGGGAAGCCCATTAGACTCACAGCAGATCTCTCAGCAGAAACCCTACAAGCCAGAAGAGATTGGGGGCCAATATTCAACATCCTTAAAGAAAAGAACTTTCAACCCAGAATCTCCTATCCAGCCAAACTAAGCTTCATAAGCGAAGGAAAAATAAAATCCTTTGTGAACAAGCAAGCGCTCAGAGATTTCATCACCACCAAACCTGCTCTACAAGAACTCCTGAAAGAGGCTCTACACTTATAAAGGAACAACCAGTACCAGGCACTCCAAAAACACACCAAATGGTAAAAGAGCATCGACACAATCAAGAATCTGCATCAACTAACCAACAAAACAGCCAGGTAGCATCAAAATGACAGTATCAAAATCACACATAACAATACTATCCCTAAATGTCAATGGACTAAATGCCCCAATCAAAAGACACAGACTGGCAAACTGGATAAAAAGCCAAAACCCATCAGTGTGCTGTATCCAGGAAACCCATCTTACATGCAAGGATACACAAAGGCTCAAAATAAAGGGATGGAGGAAGATCTACCAAGCAAATGGAGAGCAAAAAAAGGCAGGAGTTGCAACTCTCATCTCTGATAAAATAGACTTTAAAGCAACAAAGATCAAAAGAGACAAAGAAGGACATTACATAATGGTAAAAGGATCACTGCAACAAGAAGAGCTAGCGATCCTAAATATATACGCACCCAATACAGGAGCACCCAGATACATAAGGCAAGTTCTCAATGACCTACAAAGAGACTTAGACTCCCACACAATAATAGTGGGAGACTTTAACACCCCACTGTCAATATTAGACAGATCATCCAGACAGAAAATCAACAAGGATATCCAGGACCTGAACTCAGACCTGGAACAAGCAAACCTAATAGACATTTACAGAACTCTCCACCCCAAATCCACAGAATATACATTCTTCTCAGCACCACATCACACCTACTCTAAAATTGACCACATAATTGGCAGTAAATCACTCCTGAGCAAATGCAAAAGAACAGAAATCATAACAAACAGTCTCTCAGACCACAGTGCAATCGAGTTAGAACTCAGAATGCAGAAACTAACTCAGAATCACACAGCTTCATGGAAACTGAACAACTTGCTCTTGAATGTTGACTGGATAAACAATGAAATGAAGGCAGAAATAAAGATGTTCTTAGAAACCAATGAGAACGAAGACACAACATACCAGAATCTCTGGGACACATTTAAAGCAGTCTCTAGAGGAAAATATATAGCAATGAGTGCCCACATGAGAAGAAAGGAGAGGTCGAAAATTGACACCCTATCATCAAAATTGAAAGAGCTAGAGGAGCAAGATCAAAAAAACTCAAAACCTAGCAGAAGACAGGAAATATCTAAGATCAGAGCAGAACTGAAGGAAATAGAGACACAAAAAACTCTTCAAAAAATCAATAAATCCAGGAGCTGTTTTTTTGAAAAGATCAACAAAATAGACAGACCACTAGCCAGATTAATAAAAAAGAAAAGAGAGAATAACCAAATTGATGCAATAAAAAACGATAAAGGGGATATCACCACAGATTCCACAGAAATCCAAACCATCATCAGAGATTATTACAAACAACTCTATGCACATAAATTAGTAAACCTGGAAGAAATGGATAAATTCCTGGACACCTGCACCCTCCCAAGCCTAAACCTGGAAGAAGCCGAAACCCTGAATAGACAAATAACATGGTCTGAAGTCGAGGCAGCAATAAAGAGCCTACCACCCAAAAAAAGCCCAGGTCCAGATGGGTTCACAGCGGAATTCTACCAGACATACAAAGAGGAGCTGATACCATTCCTTCTGAAACTATTCCAGACAATCCAAAAAGAGGGAATCCTTCCCAAATCATTTTACGAGACAAACATCATCCTGATACCAAAACCCGGCAGAGACTCAACAAGAAAAGAAAATTTCAGGCCAATATCCATGATGAACATAGATGCAAAAATCTTCAATAAAATACTGGCAAACCGATTGCAACAGCATATCAAAAAGCTCATCCACCATGATCAAGTAGGATTCATCCCGGGGATGCAAGGCTGGTTCAACATACGCAAGTCCATAAACGTAATTCACCACATAAACAGAACCAAAGATAAAAACCACATGATTATTTCAATTGACGCAGAGAAGGCTTTTGACAAAATTCAACAACACTTTATGCTAAAAATCCTCAATAAACTAGGTATTGATGGAACGTATCTCAAAACAATAAAAGCTATTTACGACAAACCAACAGCCAATATCATACTGAATGGGCAAAAACTGGAAGCATTCCCTTTGAAATCTGGCACTAGACAAGGATGCCCTCTCTCACCACTCCTATTCAATATAGTACTGGAAGTTCTAGCCAGAGCAATCAGGCAAGAAAAAGAAATAAAGGGTATTCAAATTGGAAAGGAGGAAATCAAATTGTCTCTATCTGCAGATGACATGATTGTATATCTGGAAGATCCCATCATCTCAGCCCAAAATCTCCTGAAACTGATAAACAACTTCAGCAAAGTCTCAGGATACAAAATCAATGTGCAAAAATCACAAGCATTCCTGTACACCAGTAACAGACTTAAAGAGAGCCAAATCAAGAACGAACTGCCATTTACAATTGCTACAAAGAGAATAAAGTACCTAGGAATACAACTAACAAGGAACGTAAAGGACCTCTTCAAGGAGAACTACAAGCCATTGCTCAATGAAATAAGAGAGGATACAAACAGATGGAGAAACATTCCATGTTCATGGTTAGGAAGAATCAACATTGTGAAAATGGCCATACTGCCCAAAGTAATTTACAGATTCAACGCTATTCCCATCAAGCTACCAATGACCTTCTTCACAGAACTGGAAAAAAACACCTTAAACTTCATATGGAACCAAAAGAGAGCCCGCATAGCCAAGTCAATTCTAAGCAAAAAGAACAAAGCAGGAGGCATCACACTACCGGACTTCAAACTATACTACAAGGCTACAGTAATCAAAACAGCATGGTACTGGTACCGAAACAGAGATATAGACCAATGGAACAGAACAGAGGCCTCAGAGGAAATACAACATACCCACAACCATCTGATCTTCGACAAACCTGACAAAAACAAGCAATGGGGAAAGGACTCCCTGTTTAATAAATGGTGTTGGGAAAACTGGCTAGCCATGTGCAGAAAGCAGAAACAGGACCCCTTCCTGACACCTTACACCAAAATTAACTCCAGATGGATTAAAGACTTAAACATCAGACCTAACACCATAAAAACCTTAGAGGAAAATCTAGGCAAAACCATTCAGGACATAGGTGTAGGCAAGGACTTCATGACCAAAACACCAAAAGCAATGGCAACAAAAACCAAAATAGACAAATGGGACCTAATCAAACTCCACAGCTTCTGCACGGCAAAAGAAACAGTCAGTAGAGTGAATCGGCAACCAACAGAATGGGAAAAAATTTTTGCAGCCTACCCATCTGACAAGGGGCTGATATCCAGAATTTACAAAGAACTAAAGCAGATCTACAAGAAAAAAACTAACAAGCCCATTCAAAAATGGGCAAAGGACATGAACAGGTTCTTTACAAAACAAGACATACAGGAGGCCAACAAACATATGAAAAAATGCTCATCATCACTGGTCATCAGAGAAATGCAAATCAAAACCACATTGAGATACCATCTCACACCAGTTAGAATGGCGATCATTAAAAAATCGGGAAACAACAGATGCTGGAGAGGATGTGGAGAAATAGGAACACTTCTACACTGTTGGTGGGAATGTAAATTAGTTCAACCATTGTGGAAGACAGTGTGGCGATTCCTCAAGGACCTAAAAATAGAAATCCCATTTGACCCAGCAATCCCATTACTGGGTATATATCCAAAGGATTATAAATCATTCTACTACAAGGACACGTGCACACGAATGTTCATTGCAGCACTGTTTACAATAGCAAAGACCTGGAACCAACCCAAATGTCCAACGATGATAGACTGGATAGGGAAAATGTGGTACATATACACCATGGAATATTACGCAGCCATCAAAAAGGATGAGTTCACGTCCTTTGTAGGGACATGGATGAACCTGGAAACCATCATTCTCAGCAAACTGACACAAGAGCAGAAAATCAAACACCGTATATTCTCACTCATAGGCGGGTGCTGAACAATGAGAACACAAGGACACAGGGAGGGGAGCACTACACACTGGGGTCTGTTGGGGGGAAATGAGGGAGGGGCGGGGGTGGGGAAGTGGGAAGAGATAGCATGGGGAGAAATGACAGATACAGGTGAGGGGATGGAAGGCAGCAAACCACACTGCCATGTGTGTACCTATGCAACAATCTTGCATGTTCATCACATGTACCCCGAAACCTAAAATAAAATAAAATTAAAAAAAAAAAAAAAAAAAAAAAAATGGGAAAAAAATTAGTTTGAGACAAGGATAAAACACACTGAGTGTAAATGAGAAATTGATGAAAGCTGAGTGTCATTTAGACCAGCATTCTACAAGGAGGCAGAAGGGAGCAGGAGAGCATTTCCAGGTAGAAAGGCCAGTGGTGCTGGGAGCTCTGTGTTGGTCTGCTTAGCTAGAGCAGAGGTCAGGAACTCTGCTGACAGAGGCCAAGATACTGATTCAGCTGGGTTCAAGCGACCTTGGATAATTGGACTGATGCCTCTGCACCTTAGTTTCTTCATCTCTTAAACAGGAGTTACATTGGCCAGGCGCTGTGGCTAATACCTGTAATCCCAGCACTTTGGGAGGCCAAGGCAGAAGGATCACCTGAGGTCAGGAGTTCAAGACCAGCCTAACATGGAGAAATCTAATCTCTACCAAAGAGACAAAATTAGCCAGGTGTGGTGGCACACGCCTGTGATCCCAGCTACTCGGAATGCTGAGGCAGGAGAATTGCTTGAATGTGGGAGGCAGAAGTTACAGTGAGCCCAGATCGTGCCACTGCACTCCAGCCTGGGCAACAAGAATGAGACTCCGTCTCAAAAAAAAAAAAAAAATGGAGTCACATTAACAGTCATTTTAAGTACCAAACTCAAAGAGCTGTTGTGGGGATCGAATGATATATCAAATAGTTTTCAAAGACTGATACAGGGACTTTCCAAGAGCTATGATGGCACAGATGATTTGAAGGGGGTCAGTTTGTAGATTTCCATTTCCATATGTAATTCTGCTAGAAAGGATTCATCTGAGAAAGTGCTGAGTGTTGAGGTGTTATGTTTGTTGTCCTTTTCAGCTCACCTTTCCTAATCACTCATATCCCATTTGGTAAAATAAAAAGTGTTTATTTCGTTATATTTAACAAAATAAACAAGTCTTTATCTTGTTATGGTACCTTGTATTTGGTGTAAAAACTTCCAGGGCTCCAAAGAGATTATCCAAGATACTATGGTAGGTAAAAGCTCTGTGAATTCAGCAACATGCACTCAAAGCAGGGCTGGCATTTTTTTTTCTGACTTACACATGCCCTGTGAAGGAGGAAGCGTGGCCTCTGGACGAACTATTTTGGCCCTGTCAGAATGTTCTAAGTTCAGTTACACTGTAGAGTGGGCTAGGGACAGGATAACAATTTTTATTTAACTCAGCCTTTCTATCCCCTGACTATTATCAAAGAATCTATCACTTCTGATAGGGGGCTTTGTGACAGCTTAAAAAAAAAAGGGTGTAGGGGGTGGGAAAGATAGTTAAAAAATATTTAAGAGAATAACAATTTCATTTAGGAGCAAATTCTTTTTTTTTTTTTTTTTGTTGCATTTTAGGTAGGAGCAAATTCTTAGCAGGGCTTTCTCTCTCTCTTGCTGAATTCAGAAGTGAAATGGTTGTCATGGGGATGCGTCTTTTTTTTTTTTTTTTTTTTTTTTTTAAGACAGAGTCTAGCTCTGTTACCGAGGCTGGAGTGCTGTGTGGTGCAATCTGCAAATTCCATTTCCCAGGTTCAAGCAATTTCTGGCTAATTTATGTATTTTTAGTAGAGACTGGGTTTCACCATGTTGGCCAACCTGGTCTTGAACTCCTGACCTCACATAATCCGCCCGCCTTGGTCCCCCAAAATACTAGGATTACAGGCATGAGCCATTGCGCCTGTCAGGGATGTGTCTTAATGTGTTTATTTGAATAGAAAAATGTAGTCAGATCTTTACTGACAGAAAAAAGTTTCATTTGGCTCCTCGGTTTGACAGTGAAGGCTGACTTTGCTAGTTAGGTAATAGGTGGACATTTTTCATAAATCAAATGAGCTAAAAATATAGCATTGAGATTTTGAATAAAATATATTTAAATCACATGAAGAGAGAGAAATGCTTTGTCAAAATTTTTATTAACCAAGGTATTTTGGAATTAATATTTTAATTTTCTAACCCTTTCTGAACATATCAGGTTAGTCAAAATGTTTCTAAGTAGAAAAATAACAGCTGTAATTTAATAATCATTTGATAATTTTGGAGAGAGACTTTTTGGCCAATGTTTCAGAAATTGAGAAAGTGAATGACTCTTATGACTGGACAGTAAACTCTTTTCTAAGTCAGGTGATGTCAGGTGATTTCTAATTCTTTGCTTGCAACAACATTTTAAGAAGAATCAAATTTTAGCCAATAGATCATTAAACAATGCATTTTAATGATAGATCACTCTGTGATTTTTGAAATACAATTTGCAAGAACTTCAAAGAGTCGAATGACATTACTGTAAGAAATCTTCTATTCCCATCCTCTGCCTTACATGAATGAGATTTCTCAATACTTTTATCTATGAAAATGGAACATAGAGCGGAATTAATGTTGAATACTATTTCAGTTGAGCAATCATATTCACATGCATATGAACTAATTTCTTAAAATTATAATTTATCTTAGAGGCATTTATTATAAGGTATTAATTTTTATTTAATGATTTTGATCAAAATTTGTAATGCATTGGTCATCTTGATCATTAATATACTACTAATTGTAATGATAACTTAATTCTGAAGACTTGAGTTCTTAAAAAAGAGGATCTTAGGATCACAGGAGATTAGCAAAATTAATTTTCATCTATATGCATATTTTTCTTGCTGAGAGTATTATTAGGGTGATCAAGAAAAGTCTTCTAAGAATAAAAACATATTATATCACAGTAAAATTGAGGGAAAGCGGAGTGGAAATTTTGGTTCAAGGTGAAAAAATTCATGTAAACATTTGGCTTTCACAGGGTGGCCGGTGCGGTGGCTCACACCTGTAATCCCAGCACTTTGGGAGGCCTGGGCGGGTAGATCACCAGGTCAAGAGATCAAAACCATCCTGGCCAACATGGTGAAACCTTCTCTCTACTAAAAGTAACAAAATTAGCCGGGCGCGGTGGCTCAAGCCTGTAATCCCAGCACTTAGGGAGGCCGAGGCGAGTGGATCACGAGATCAAGAGATCGAGACTATCCTGGTCAACGTGGTGAAACCCCGTCTCTACTAAAAATACAAAAAAGTAGCTGGGCATGGTGGCACATGCCTGTAATCCCAGCTACTCAGGAGGCTGAGGCAGGAGAATTGCCTGAACCCAGGAGGCGGAGGTTGCGGTGAGCCGAGGTCGCGCCATTGCATTCCAGCCTGGGTAACAAGAGTGAAACTCCATCTCAAAAAAAACAAAAACAAAAACAAAAACAAAACAAAATTAGCTGGGCGTGGTGGTGCACGCCTGTAGTCTTAGCTACTCAGGAGGCTGAGGCAGAAAAACCGCTTGAACCCAGGAGGTGGAGGTTGCAGTGAGCCAAGATTACGTCATTGCTCTCCAGCCTGGTGACAGAGCAAGACTCGGTCTCAAACAAACAAACAGAAAAATGTGGCTGTCATAAAAGAGCTTGCTCATGTAATTTTCTTTTTTTCTCTTTGGAGACAGTCTCACTCTGTCTACCAGGCTGAAGAACAGTGGCAGTGGCACTATCATAGGTCATTGCAGCATTGAACTCCTGGGATCAAGCCATCCTCCCACCTTGGCCTCCCAAGTAGCTGGGACTACAGGCACATGCCACTATGGCTGGCTAATTTAAAAAAAAATTTTTTTTTGGTAGAGATATAGTCTAGCTATGTTGCCCTGGGTGGTCTCAAACTCCTGGCCTCAATCCTCCCAAAGTGCTGGGATTCCAGGCATGAGCCACCACCATGCCTGCCTTCATAATTTTCAAGAGGATTCTAGTGGCTATCAGTTTGCTATGGTATTTAGATTTCATTACACACATTGAAAGGAGTGATGTGGCCAGGTGCAGTGGCTTAGACCTGTAATCCCAACACTTTGGGAAGCCAAGGCAGGAGTATTGCTTGACCTCAGGAGTTTAAGACTAGCCTGGGCAACATAGTGAGACCTCGTCTCTACCAAAAATAAAGAAAATTAGCCAGGCATGGCGGCGTGTGTCTATAGTCTCAGTTATTCAGGAGGCTGAGGTGGGAGAATGGCTTGAGCCTGGGAGGTCGAGGCTGCAGTGAACCAAAACTGTGTCACTGCACTCTGCCCTGGGTGACAGAGTGAGACCCTGTCTCTCAAATAAAAACAAATAAATAAAAAAAATTTTTTTTTAAAAAGGAGTGATATAAGTTTTATTTTTAAATGTCAGTATTTATAGGATGGCTGAAATTTTCACCCATTCCAACATTTCACATTTATGATGTGCAATTTTAACAGTCAGTGTCAAAATGTGTCTGGGTTACATGTTTCAAAATAATGTTAGGTAGTACTAGGACACAAATGTTCAAAGGCTACTGATATAATATATGTGAAAAAATCATCCCCTCACCTATTTCTTCCCTTCTTGTGTATTCCAGCTCAGTGTGAGGGGCCATTTTCCCTCAAACGCCAGAATCCCGACCACCATCCATGCTTCTCTCTGTTCCTCTACATCTAACCAATTTATGCTATATCTAGATAAAGCTGGTGTTCATCTCTTCTTTCCCATTTCCCCCGCCACTCTTATTTGAAGATCTTATGATCTTTCTCCTGCAATATTGTTAACATCTTCTTAATTAGTTTGCCTGACATCAGATGCAACTCCTTCTAATGAGGTGTCAGGAAGAACAAATTTATCTTTCTTTTTTTGTTTTTGCTTTTTTTTTTTTTTTTGGAGATGTTATCTTGCTACATTGTAGAGGGTAGTCTCAAACTCATGGCCTCAAGCAATCCTCGTGCTCCAACCTCCCAAGTAGCTGGGAATACAGGAGCGCACCAGTGGGCCAGCTCCAGATTTATCTTTCTAAAATATACATTCTCTATTCCCTTAAAATAAACTCTAAGTGGTTAGGATGGGCTGGGCATGATGGCGCATGCCTGTAATCCCCAGCACTTTGGAAGGCTGAGGCAGGTGGACCACTGGAGGTCAGGAGTTCGAGACCATCCTGGCCAACATGGTAAAACCTCTTTTCTATCAAAACTACAAAAATTAGCCGGGTGGTGCATGCCTGTAATTCTAGCTACTCAGGAGGCTGAGGCATGAGAATCACTCAAACCCTGGAGTTGGAGGTTGCAGTGAGTTGAGACTGCACCACTGCGCTCCAGCCTGGGCTACAGAGCAAGACTCCATCTCAAGAAAGAAAAAAAAAAATTGGGGCATGGTGGTGTGTGCCTGCAGTTCCAGCTACTTCAAAAGGTTGGAGGGGAGGGTTGCTTGACCCCAGGAGTTTGAGGCTGCAGTGAGCCTTGATCACATCATGAACTCCAGGGTGGGCGATAGAATAAGACCCCCATCTCTTACAAATAAAGCAAAACAACACAATTCAATAATTACCAGTTTTGCTGGAAAGGCTTCTTGCCTCCTCACACAGACTTGAGTGCTTTCCCTCTTTCTTTTTCTTGTGTTCTTATTTATTTATTTATTTATTTAATTTATTTTTTGAGACAAAGTCTCACTCCATCGTCCAGGCTGAAGTGCAATGGTGTGATCTCGGCTCACTGCAACCTCTGCCTTCTGGGTTCAAGCAATTCTGCTTCAGTCTTCCAAGTAGCTGGGATTATAGGTGCTCCTCCAACACATCAGGTTAATTTTTGTATTTTTAGTAGAGACAGGGTTTCACCATGTTGGCCAGGCTGGTCTTGAACTCCTGACCTCATGATCTGCCCACCTCGGCCTCCCATAGTGCTGGATAGCAGGTGTGAGCCACCGCACCCGGCCTTGTTCTTTATTTTATGTATTTATCCAGAGCCTGTCACATGCCTGGCACTCAGCGAGCATAGCAGTCTGTTGGTTCCTTATGCATATCCCTTCAGCCCTCTCATCAGATCTGCGGAAAATTATTGTGGATAGGAATGGCTTTCTGGGTCTTTTTGCTTGAGGAATGCCTCAGGAGCAACCTTCTACCAATGAAAAAAAAAGTTGGTAGACAAATATCCCAGGACAATTCTGAAGTGGGTTCTACACGCCCATTCAGAGGGTCCCTGTGAGGTTGAGTCCCAGTTCCCATAGAGGTAACTCACTAACCCAGTATACTATGTCGGCCTTTCTCCCTTTCCCGTTTGACTTTTTCTGTCCTTTACTGTGCTATCTAGGACCACCTCTCAAAGAAGTGACTTGACCCAATTCATTTTCTCAAGAACTGGGGCAATCCCAAACCAAGACAGCTAGACTCAGGGGATAAAACTGTTACCGGTGGAGGGTGTCCAGGTTCTTGGCGTCTTGAACAAAAAATTGGACAACATGTACAAACAAAGCAAGGAAAGAATGAAGCAACAAAAGCAGAGATTTACTGAAAATGAAAATATGCTCCACAGGGTGGGAGTGGGCCTGAGCCTAAGGGCTCAAGAGCCCCATTACAGAATTTTTACCTTCTAGAGGTTTCCATTGGTTACCTCTTCATGTAAATGAAGAGGATGAAGTAAAATTACAAAGTCATTTCCTTGGCGTATGTCCTATGTAGGTGGAGGGGATGTTACCTGTCATAGCTGAAGTTTCTCCATTTGATTTAGTCCTAGGAAGTCCTTAGGTTCCCCACCTCCAGACTCTATTCTCCTGCCTCAAAATGATGAGCTTTCATACTTTACCATAGTGCATGGAAATATTAATGGTAATGTAAGTTCACAAGGACAGAGATATTTGTGTTTTATTCACTGATGTGTCACCAACATCTAGAACAGTGCTTGAAATATAGTGTTGAATGAATAGTAGCAATAGCTAATATTTATTGAGTGCTCATGGTGTGTTTGATGGGATTTTTCAGAGATAATTTAAACCTCAAAAACATTATGAAAATAGATATTAGGCCAGGCGCAGTGGCTCACACCTGTAATCCCAGCATTTTGGGAGGCTGAAGTGGGCAGATCATGAGAATAAGAGATTGAGGCCATCCCGGCTAACATGGTGAAACCCTGTGTCTACTAAAGATGCTAAAATTAGCTGGGCATGGTGGTGCATGCCTGTAGTCCCAATTACTCGGGGAGGCTGAGGCATGAGAATCGCTTGAACCCGGGAGGTGGAGGTTGCAGTGAGCCGAGATTACACCACTGCACTCCATCTTGGGTGACAGAGTGAGAGACTCCATCTCAAAAAAAAAAAAAAAAGAGAAAGAAAGAAGGAAAATAGGTATTAGTATTATTAGTAGTAATTATTCTCCTTTAGATATAGGAGAATTAAGGATAAACAATAGGTCTAAATCACCCAGCTTGTAAGTGATCATTGGAGCTCAGAAATTAATACCCCAAAATATGGGGCTTTGACTTGCTGAATTGAAGAAGCCTTAAGATCTCTCTGACCTCCCACCTCTACCTTCTCTCCCAAAGCACAGGACCAAGCTGAAGTTCCTTTATCTGTCTAAGTTCCAGACTCACCAAGAACAATTGTTTTTATTTTAATTTTTTAATTTTTATTTTTGAGAAGGTGTTTTGCTCTGTCACCAGACTGGAGTGCAGTGGCGTGATCTTGGCTCACTGCAACCTCTGCCTCCTTGCTTCAAGTGATTCTCCTGCCTCAGCTTCCCAAGTAGCTGGGACTACAGGCATGCACCACCATGCCCAGCTAATTTTTTTGGGATTTTTAGTAGAGACACGGTTTCACCATGTTGGCCAGGATGGTCTTGATTTCTTGACCTTGTGATCTGCCCACCTTGGCCTCCCAAAGTGCTGAGATTACAGGCATGAGCCACCACACCTAGCTGAACAATTGATTTTAATTCTTTTTTTTTTTTTTCCAATGATGTGGTCAATTTTAGAGTAAGTGCAATGTGGTGCTTAGTACTCCTCCTTTTAAGACCAAAAATGTAACCACAGCTGAATAGACCCTTTCACCAAGCAATATGTCTGCCTATCTGGCTCATTCAGATTCCAAAGAGAACTACTGACAATTTCATCTATGTTACCATTCGCTGATCTATTCATTCTCCCTTTTCTTCCCGCCAAAAATCTACTTTTTCACCATAGCCTGTTTTGCTAAGATGATATATAACTTTCTGAACCCTACTGGGAGGCTGGGTAATCAATGTGTGATTCTTTCTGTGTACACGTTGATAAAATATGCATGCTTTTTCTCCAATTAATTTGTCTTCAGTGAATTGATTTTTCAGGGAAACTTCAGAGAGCAAAGAAGTATTTCCCTTGGCCCCTATGGTAACATTTCAAAACAATTTCTAAATATATTTTTTTAACTTTCATACTAAGTTTTATTGTATGCTGCTGCCAGTGTAATATAAAACAATTACCCCTGTGAAGCAGAAATTCATGAAAATTCGAAGAGGTAGATGTTAAGGACTGACAGAAGTGGAAGTTTGTATATTATGGCGCATGTGTTACACGGATAAGCTTTTGTACAGGCTTCAAATGGAGTTCTCTTGAATATTCACTGGATATAAGTGGTTTGAGAAACCTTTGAAAGATTTATTATACTACAAAAAGGAGCAGACTTTCTGGGGTCTGAAGGGATTTGTACTTGAAGATACTCCAGTCAGCAGAGGGTTATGTTGAGCATCCTGCAGACAGAATTGTTTCAAGTTTGCAGCTGCCTGGGAAACTTTTATGCGGTTGAGCCTGGCCTCTAGCCAGAGCTGCTGAAACACTTTCTTCATAGCTTCGATGCAGGAGGAGCCAGACATGGTACACGGGAGGACCTGGCCAATTTGTGGGTTGGTGGGTTGTGGGCTGTGGGTCAGCAGGGCCAGACAACTGAGCGGTGTATGGCAGGGGGAATAATTTTAAAATAGTTTTATAATTAAGCTGGGTGTGGTTCCTAATGCCTGTAATCCCAATACTTTGTGAGGTCAAGGAAGGTGGATCACCTGAGGTCAGGAGTTTGAGATCAGCCTGACCAATATGGTGAAATGCCATCTCTACTAAAAATACAAAAATTAGGCTAGGAACGGTGGCTAACATCTGTAATCCCTGTATTTTTGGAGGCAGAGACAGGTGGATCACTTGAGGTCAGGAATTCGAGACAAGTCTGGACAACATGGTGAAATCCCATCTCTACAAAAGATAAAAAAAAATTAGCCGAGCATGATGGCAGGCACCTGTAATCCCTGCCACTCAGGAGGCTGAGACAGGAGAATTGCTTGAACCCAGGAGCTAGAGGGAGCAGTGAGCTGAGATGGCACCACTGCACTCCAGCCTGGGCAACAGAGAAAGACTCTGTCTCAAATATAAATAAATAAATAAAAACAGTAATACAAATACAAAAATTAGCTGGGTGTGGTGGCATGCACCTATATTCCCGGCTATTCAGGAGACCAAGAAAGAATTAGTTAAACCCAGGAGGCGGAGGTAGCAACAGCTGAGATTGCGCCACTGCATTCCAGCCTGGGCAACAGAGTGAGACTCTGTCTCCAATATAAATAAATAAAATAAAAAATACAAATACAATACAAAAACTAGCTGGGTGTGGTGGCATGTGCCTATATTCCCAGCTACTTGGGAGGCTGAGACAGGTGAATTGCTTGAACCTGGGAGGTGGAAGTTGCAGTGAGCTGAGATTGTGCCACTGCACTCCAGCCTGGGCAACAGAGTAAGACTCCAACTCAAAAAAAAAAAATTTTTTTTTTAGATTATTATATCTCTATTTATCTATCTGTATCTTAGGATTTCCCTGGCACATAGTAATTACTCAATAAATGCTAATTATCATCTTCTTCTCTTAACAGAAGCCCAAACTTAGAAGTCTCTCCTAAATTGGATCCCCTTTCCTTACTCAGCCTTGAGGAGCTAAGCTTGGACAGAATAAACTCAGCATTCAGTTTCAGCCCCTTCATCCAGCTGAAGCCGGAAGAAAGCTGTACTTCCTCTGGCAGCTAACTTTGCACAGAGGAAAGACACACCCAAACACATCTGATCTCCAGGCATGCCTACAAATCCCAAGGCAGCTTCTAGGAGGAATTCTGCTATTGATTGTAGTTGGGAAGATGGAGTGAAGAATGTGAATGATACAGTCCTGTCCATCCCCACTACCAGATGTACAAATTGAAGCAAAGTTTTGAGCAAGACATCATCATTGTATTATTATGTTTGGGGGGAAGAGCATAAGAGATTGTTAAACTGCTTTCTAGTTTCAAGGTGAAAAGACCAAGACTGGGAGTTCCACATCTTCCTAAGAGCCTGCCTCTATCGTATACTGTTATTCTAGAAATGATTTGTAAAGTATGTTGTTCATGGAGAATAGTGGGCCAAACTAGGTAAACTTAGAATATTGATTTGTTTCCTCCTAGTTTTCTTTTTTTTAACAGCTTGGGAGCTTTTTTGTTTTCTTTTTATCTGGGAGAGCAGGGTTGTAAAATAAATGCTGCTGCCTTTTCAAACCCTGTTAAGATGTTATAGGTTAATAACCATGTGGGCTGGTAAAACCAGGGCTAAGATTATTCTTTCACTTGTAAGAATGTATTATGGTCACAAATAATACCATGTAGTCCTTTATACACCATCTATTCTTCTTTCAACACAATCTTTTGGCTTTCTGAGTATTTATTGAGTGCCTACAGGGAGAAAGGAACAGCACATGCTGGGACACATATCTTATTACTTCTTCCCATTGTTTTCTATTTTCTTTTCTGAATCTTTGCACATATAAGCCACAAGCATTTCTTTTGTCTTTCCAGAGAAGCTTCACAGAAGGCAAAGAGAGGCATATCTCTGTCCACTCATTCACGCAGCAGTCTGTCTTTTAACGTTTGCTTAATATTCTCCATGTGCTGCATTTTTACTAGGCTGTGTGGAAGCCATGGTGAAAAAGATAATGCCACTATGTTAAAGGAGCACAGAGTCTTCATCAAATACAACAGAAATAAACATGAAATTACGATAGATGACAACGATGCAGAGATGTGATATCTGGAACAATGGGGGTTTGAATTTAGAGGTAAGGTCAGTGTCATGTCTGTGAACTGTGGTTCAGGTGATATTTTTAATCATAGCATTAAAAAAATCTGGTAAGTCAAATTTCACAGGTATACTTTGAGGTACATTAAATTATGTGCAATGTATTATTGATAGTGCAGGAGATAATTTGATGTGGTACTAGAAATGATTCAAGGTGATATGTGTTCTGGGGCCCAGTGTCGTGGCTCACACTTCTAATCCCAGAACTTTGGGAGTCCAAGGCGGGTGAAATAGCTTGCACTCAGGAGTTTGAGGCCAGCCTGGGCAACATGGCAAGAACCCCCCATCTCCACTAAAAATACACACAAAAAAATTGCTGGGTGTGGTGGTGCATGCCTGTAGTCCCAGCTATTTGGGAGGCTGAGGTGGGAGGATTGCTTGAGTGTGGGAGGCAGATGCTGCAGTGAGGCAAGATCGCCCCACTGCACCCCAGTTTCAGTGACAGAGCCAGACTCCATATAAAAAAAAAATTGGCTGGGCACGGTGACTTACACCTGTAATCCCAGAACTTTGGGAGGCTGAGGCAGGCAGATTACCTGAGATTGAGAGTTTGAGGCCAGCCTGACTAACAAGGAGAAACCCGGTCTCTACTAAAAATATGAAAAATCAGCTGGGCGTGGTGGTGTATGCCTGTAATCCCAGCTACTTGGGAGGTTGAGGCAGTAGAATCACTTGAAACTGGGAAGCGGATGTTGCGGAGAGCTGAGATCACGCCATTGCACTCTGGCCAAGGCAACAAGAGCAAAACTATGTCTAAAAAAAAAAGAAAAAAAAATACTGGGGCCGGTAGCGGTGGCTCATGCCTGTAATCTCAGCACTTTGGGAGACCAAGGCAGGTGGATTACCTGAGGTCAGGAGTTTGAGACCAGCCTGGCAACATGGTGAGACCCCGTCTCTACTAAAAATACAAAAAAATAGCTGGGCGTGGTGGTGGGCACCTGTAATCCTGGATACTCGGAAGGCTGAGGCAGGAAAATTGCGTGAACCTGGGAGGCAGAGGTTGCAGTGAGCTGAGATTACACCACTGCACTCTAGCCTGGGCAACAAGAATGAAACTTTGCCTAAAAAAAAAAAAAAAAAAATTAATTTGAATATTAAGAAAGTATTCCCTGTCTTATTTGGAGACATGTGATTTCAGTTAAGCAGAGAGTCTCATTTAGATGCTGCATGTCTTTTTTCTTTTTTTTAATGTCTGTCTGTGTGTGTGAGAGATGAGTCTTGCTCCATCACCCAGGCTGGAATGCAGTGGTGCCATCTTGGCTCAATGCAGCCTCCCGGGTTCAAGCAATTCTCCTGCCCCAGGCTCCTGAGTAGCTGGGATAACAGGTGTGGGCCACCACGCCGGCTACTTTTTGTACTTTTAGTAGAGACGGGTTTCACCATGTTGATCAGGCTGGTCTACGAACTCCTGACATCTCATGTCTCAATGCTCTGTTCACCATGGCAGTGGTTTCCAAGGTGTGATCTCCAGATCAACAACCTCAGCATCACCTGGGACCTTGCCAGCAATACCCACCTTCGATCCACTGAATCAAATTCTGTACTAATGGAGCTCAACAACATGTTTCAACACGCTCTCCAGGTGATTCTGATGCATGCTCACTTCTGAGAGCCACTCCAAAGAAATATCTGCTACATATTACACACCATATGCTCCCGCCCCCACACTCTCAAGCTTTTCTCCCTTTCTGTTCCCAGGTGAAGGGTTGAAGGGGTTCAGTATCAGGTCTACAGCACACTGAGATTTATGTATCATTTATTTGAGACAGAGTCTCACTTTGTTATGTGTCATTTATTGAGACAGAGTCTTGCTTTGTTGCCCAGGCTAGAGTGCAGTGGCCAATCTCAGCTCATTGCAACCTCTGCCTCCCAGGTTCAAGCATTCTCCTGCCTCAGCCTCCTGAGTAGCTGGGATTACAGGCATGCACCACCACACCTGGCTAATCATTGTATTTTTAGTAGAGACAGAGTTTCACCATGTTAGACAGGCTAGTCTCGAACTCCTGGCCTCAAGTGATCCGCCCACCTTGGCCTCCCAAAGTGTTGGGATTACAGGCGTGAGCCACCGTGCCTGGCCACACTGAAACTTTTTTTGTGTTTTTCAGACCTTCTTTTTTTTTTTTTTTTTAACTATGTTGCCCAGGCTGGAGTGCAATGGTGTGATCTCGACTCACCACAGCCTGTCTTCCAGGTTCAAATGATTCTCCTGCCTCAGCCTCCGGAGTAGATGGAATTACAGGCCTGCACCCACCATGCCCAGCTAATTTTGTATTTTTAGTAGAAATGGGGTTTCTCCATGTTGGTCAGGCTGGTCCCCAACTCCTGACCTCAGGTGATCCCCCCTCCTCGGCCTCCCAAAGTCACACTGAGACATTTTAGAGGGAGATCCGTCTATGGAATAAACGCTGGCATGGGGTTGGTGGCCTGGGTGTGCTGTCTGGCCAATTTTGTGCGTGGAGTAGGAAGTGGGTAGAGGCTCTGGGTATCAGGAAACTATGTCAGGCTCTGCCCTTCATGTCCCACCCTCTCCCCCAACAAAGAACAGCCAGGAAGTGAGAGGAAGCTCTTCTCCACACCATCCCACTACTTGCATCCCTCACCTTCTCTGAGCCCTGGGTTTTGGCGCTGGGAATTCTGCGATGGGTATCTTGAAAGGCAGGCGGCCTGTGGAGGGAAGGCAGAGGAGAGGGCCTACAAAATGCAAAGGTGTCTCTGCAACCCTGCTGAAGATCTTTCTCTCTCTCTCTTTTCTCTCTTTTTCCTTCTTTTCTCCTTCTTTTTTTTCTCTCTCTCTCCTTCCTTCTTCCCTTTCTTTCTGACAGAGTTTCACTCTTGTTGCCCAGGCTGGAGCCCAACAGCCCATCTCAGCTCACCGCAACTTCCGCGACCAGGATTCAAGCGATCCTCCTGCCTCAGCCTCCCGAATAAGCTGGGATTTCAGGCATGCACCACCACGCCCGGCTATTTTTGTTTTTTAGTAGAGACGGGGTTTCTTCATGTTGGTCAGGCTGGTCTTGAACTCCCAACCTCAGGTGATGTGCCTGCCTCGGCCTACCAAAGTGCTAGGATTGCAGGCGTGAGCCACCGCACCCGGCTGAAGATTTTTCACTTTATCCTGAATGGAAGACAGTATCTGAGGCCGAGAAATAATAGAAATTGATTTTCGCTTTAGCAATATTCCTGGCAACTGCACGGAAAATGGAATGGCACAGAAACTGGAGTCTTACGAGCAGCTATCTCATTAGTTTGGATGGGCAATTAAAGGCTGTGAGCACAGATCTAACAGAATGTGGATTGGGATATGCAGGGGAGGGTGGGGTTGGGGGAAAACAGGTTCCATTTGAACTTGGTGACTTATACATGCAGCACAAGAATAACAGGCATGGAAGTCCTGGAATTATTTATCAAGAAGGTCGCACAGGTGAGTGACATCCCCTTCTTCCCTGTTCCCCAAGGCGCCTGGACTTTGGAGTCAGTCAGTCTTGGGTTCCAACCTCCCGCTAGGACGCAATTTCTTGAGAGCAGGATTCAATCTCTTGTTCACGGTTACATCCCAAGCGTCTAGAATAGTTTCTGGCACATAGTAGGCACTCAGTAAAAATTTGCCGAATGAATCACTGAATGCATGGTCACACTCCATGCCTCATTTCCTCGGCTGTAAACACAATGAAATCACCTAGCCGTGAACTTGGCGCACAGTAGGCGCTCAACAAGTTGTATTTTTCCTTCTCCTTGCAGCAGACCGCGGTCCCTAGGCGATCGTGGAAAAAAAAAGGGCAGGGGGGTTTCTCTACCCTGTGTGGTCTGCGCCTCGTTTCGCCCCGGCAGCCCTCGCTGGGTCGCGGGGAGCACGTGGGCCGGACAGGCTGGGTGGGAGGGGAGGAGAGAGAGGGGGCGGCGGCCGGCGGCTCGCGCGGAGACTGTCTCCCAGGCTTACGTAAGGCGCGAGTCCCGCGCTGCCGGCCCGGGCTCGGAGACTCGGCGGGCGGAGGCGGCGCCGCCCTGCGGGAAACGGGCTGGAAGCTTCTCAGAGCGCTGCCTCCAGCCAAGGTGTGTGTTTTATTTGATTGCTTTTGGAGGCGAGGCGCAGGGCTCGGGCTCGGGCTCGTCGCGCGTCCCACGGCCCGGGAGCGCATCCGCCAACCCCGGGCGGAGGTGGGCCCCTCCGAGCGCGCGCAGGCGGTGGGCAGCGGCGGCCGCTGAGACTCCGGGGGATGTGACAGCCGCGGGGAGGGGCCGAGACGCCGACCACACGTTGCACACGTGCGAGTACAGGGCAGGGGCTCAGCCTCTAGGCCGCTCGGTGTGTGGGGCTGCGGGGGCAGGCTTTGAATGACCCCCTTGGGCCAGCTTCCCTGGCTCGACGGAGACTGGTTGGGGGATGCCCGGCCGCCCGACTCCGTTCTCCAACGCGGCGTGAGGCGCGAGTTGGAGGAAAGGATGGAGGTGGGACTGGCCGGGCCGACCTCTGACCTCTGGAGGCCGAGCCGGCAGGGCGGGGCACCGGCGCGCTCCAGCAGCTCTGCGTGGGGGCGAGGAGGTGGAGGAGGGCCAGGAGGTGGAGGAGGGCGGGGAGGTGTAGCGTGGCGCTCACTCCGCCTGGGAGTCGGTCCCGGCGCAGGGTTGAGGGGAGGGGTTGTCTTAAAAGTCTCTCCTTCCCCCTGTAGGGGCGGCCGGCGAGTCCCAGTGCGAGCGGAGGGTGCCAGAGGTAGGGGGCCGAGAAACAAAGTTCCCGGGGTTCCCTCCCGGGCTGCGGTCTGGGCTGCGCGTTTGGCCGCTCCCCCTCCTCGCGAAGGCAATGGCTTCCAAACTCCTGCGCGCGGTCATCCTCGGGCCGCCCGGCTCGGGCAAGGGCACCGTGTGCCAGAGGATCGCCCAGAACTTTGGTCTCCAGCATCTCTCCAGCGGCCACTTCTTGCGGGAGAACATCAAGGCCAACACCGGTGAGGGGCTGCGGGGACGAGGGCCGGGGGCGAGCCGCGTTGGGCTGGGGTGAGGCCCTGGAGGGGCCGGGTCTCCCGGATCGCGGTGCCCTTCCCCCGCCCGCATGTGGTCGTGCAGGCTTGTACGTGCCGGGGCGCATGCAGCTGGCGGCCCGCGGCCGCGCGGCTTAACCGCGCCCGGGGAAGAGGCCAGGGCTCTCGGGGCGGCCGGTGGGAGGTGCCCGCGGCTCCTCTCTCCACCACTCCTCCTGCCGCGAGGAAAAGCCCGGGCCACCGAGCCCAGGGAGGGTCGAGAACCACGCAGCGAAAAACCCCGAGCTTCCCGCTCACGCTGCCTCCTCAAGGCAGAGCTGGCCCCGTACCCCTTAACCCTGGCCTCCTCCCCCGAGTCCTTAGTGAGCCGCGCGCCCCCTCCCGCGGGAACCCCGAGGCGGAGCGCCGCCCACCTGTGGCAGTCGGGCGGGGCTGCGCGCTGGGGAACCTGTGGCGCCGTGGGGCTCGCAGCCACGCGCTGCTCCAGCCCCTCCACGCAGCCTCGGGCCTCGGGGCAGAGCCCTGGGTGGCTTTGAAAGGCCTGTCTGTTCGCTGTCGCCTTCTAAGGTAAACTCTTCCCAACAACTCCCCCTCGTCTCCAAGCCGCCGGGCCTGGAGATGTGGAGACTCGTCGGAGACTCGTTCTGATAAATTACATTTTGAATGCAGCTTTCCTGGAAATGGCTTTCTTGAGCTGCCTCCCTTGGCTGGAGATGCCTCCTTTGGCTGACGGTGAACTTGGAGATCTAGATCGCCTGATTTCTTAGTCTAACAGTACTGAATGCCTCCCTTTCCCCCTCTCCTCTCACTCCACGTTCACACCGGTTCCTAATGAATTGGCGTTCAAAGGTGAGAGGTTAGCGGTTGTGCTGCTGCGAGGCTCTTAACCATTCTGCGATGGAGATGCTGGTAATTAGCAACTCCTTTATGAAAAGTTGTTCTTGGCAGCGGGGGTCCTTTACGGTCGCTGCAGTTCTCAAGGGTGTCCGGGGTGGTTATTGCCCATCATGCACTAATTATCCGAGGATCTGCATTTCAGAAGCACAGATTGGTTTGAAAAGGAAGGTGGAGGGCGGTGTCGGAAAACAAAAGGAAAGCTTTTTAAAAGCAAGGAATTAAGAAATATCTCCAGAGTGTTACTTCTTAAGCAGGTTGAAAAAGCTGGCTTTTACAGGAAACTCTTCCCCCACCCCCATGTCTCAGAAGGAAGAATTATGTGTACCAAATTGCACTTGAGTTTTCTTTTGTGGGTATTGTTACCTCAAGTGCGCCTATTTTGATTTTAATACATTCAACTGCATTTTGTTCTTGGAATGCTGCCTTTGGAATGCGGTTTGAGGGGAGAGCAGCCTAGAGGGAAGGCTGGCTCTCATCCTAAGGGTTTTGTGTTTAGGTTGGGCTTCTTGGTTGGGACCACGGAGTCAGTGAAGGAAGACAGCGAGAAGAGACGAGCCCATTCCGTAATGCTCTGTACCTGACTTGGCGACTTGTTTCCTTCTGGCATGAAGGGCCTCACACTATCCATCTTGCCACTGGACTGTAGCCCTTTCCGTTTCTAAAGACAGTGATGGGAAATGGCTTATTTCTGCACTTTCTTAGGGGCTTTGAAAATTTTCCACTTGTTCTTTTCCCTTGTTCTCATTTTTTTTTTTTTTTTTAAATTTCAACTTTCCTCTGCCCTAAATTTTAGTTTCCATTCTCTTTCAAATGCCTTCATTTCCTCCCCAGTGTTCCCTCCTGGAGTCAGAAGTGACCATGCAATGTTTAGATTTCCTTTTTTTCTGTTGGGAATCAAGCAGTTTTCGCATGAGCCAATTTAAAAAACAAAAACTTAAAGAAGAAAAATAAAGGACAGCAATTTGTTTTGAAAGTGGCTTGTTTCTAGTGAACTTTCGGGTTATCGGATTATTTTTCACTCTCAGAAGGTCTGAGAATCTTATAGGCCCATTGCCTGGTAAATAAAACATTCCACAGTATTTATTTTTCTGTTACCTGCTGTTTACTTTTAGCGAATTGCCTAGTGGGAAGCACAACCACCCTTCTGTATTTACCCTTTATAATGGAAAGTTTGAGGGAGATGATGAAGCACAACAAAAACCCAGGAAATAGAACCGTGTAGGAATTTGAATTGGAAAGTAGCTCCGGCCATCTGCTCCAGCCTGGATTTGGGCACACTTGTCTACATGGCTTTCTTCCTCCTGCAGTCTGCTGAAAAGCTGCTTTCAGGAAAGGGCTACTCTGATGTCATTGCTTCTTGGAAGTCTTCCCTCACCTGCTCTGGCAGAATTCTCTTTCCTCTGTGTATGTCTTTTTTTTTTCTTTGAAACAGAGTCTTGTTCTCTTGCCCAGGCCAGAGTGCAGTGGTGCTATTTTGGCTTGCTGCAACCTTCGCCTCACCGGTTCAAGTGATTCTCTTGCTTCAGGCTACCCAGTAGCTGGGATTACAGGCATCTGCTACCACGCCCGGCTAATTTTTGTATTTTTCATAGAGATGGGGTTTCACCATCTCTGCGAGTTTCAAGGTCAGGCTGGTCTCCAGCTTGGGACCTCAGGTGTTCCACTTTCCTTGGCCTCCCAAAGTGCTGGGATTTCAGACGTGAGCCACCACACCCAGCCTCCTCTGCACATACCCTTGTTCATTCTAATGCTGCAGTCACATACCATGCAGTGTAAAAATGCCTGTCTCTCACCCAGTAAGATACCTGCTGAGTGGCTCCTGTGCATTAGTGTTCTAGGTACTGGGGCAATAGCATTGTTTAAGATAATCTTGGCCGGGCGCGGTGGCTCAAGCTTGTAATCCCAGCACTTTGGGAGGCCGAGGTGGGTGGATCACGAGGTCGAGAGATCTAGATCATCCTGGTCAACATGGTGAAACCCCATCTCTACTAAAAATACAAAAAATTAGCTGGGCATGGTGGTGCGTGCCTGTAATCCCAGCTACTCAGGAGGCTGAGGCAGCAGACTTGCCTGAACCCAGGAGGCGGAGGTTGCGGTGAGCCGAGATCGCGCCATTGCATTCCAGCCTGGGTAATAAGAGCGAAACTCCGTCTCAAAAAAAAAAAAAAAAAAAAAGATAATCTTGTGCCTCTTTTATTTTATTATTTATAGAGATGGGGTTTTGCTTTGGCGCCCAGGCTAGTCTCAGACTCCTGGCTCAGTCTCCCAAAATGTTGGGATTACAGGTGTGAGCCACTGCACCCGGCCCATTCTTGGGCCTTTTGCTGTTCTTCCTACCTACACCATGGTCCAGTTTCCACTCTGAAAGTTGGAGAACAGGGATCAGGCAAAGTACCTAATGCATAAAAGGAGTTTACCAAGTTTGTATTAAAGGCCTGGGTCACAAATTCTGGACAGTACATCTTACTCCAGAAGTCAATCTATAACATAGAGTCCATTTTGTTAAATTAGCTCTGATTTATGGTAAAAGTTTGTACTTAATATGGATCTGAGATTAGCTTCCTGATAGCTGTTATCCACTGGCCCTTCCTATAGTGCCTAGAGTGGTACACGGGGAGCCTTATTAAATACTTCATTTGAAGACTCACCCCATATTCTTTGGCTCAGATTTTCTTTAGCATGCTGCAAGAGTAAATAGAAGGGAGAGTTCTCTTAGATTGCCAGGAGTTGGGTTTTACACTCTGTCATAAGGAATATTACTTTTCTCTGTGTGTGTATGAACATGCACATGTATGTATGAGTACACACACACAGAGGACTGGCACTCTGGAGTGAGTCCCATTACAAATTCTGATATTTAATTATAAATTGTCTTATTGGGTCATATCTAAAGGATATACAAATCCTGTTTTAAAGGTTGGACAAATCGTGATATTTTAAAAAATCTCATTACACTGGATCTACTGTCTCAAGTGCAGAAAAACTGGCAAATCTCCGTTTGGAAGTATCTTGGACTTAAGCAAGATAAAAGGTGTTCAGGAACAAACCTGTTTCTGCTCGCTCTCTATTTATTTTTGAGACAGAGTCTTCCTCTGTCACCCCAGGCTGGAGTGCAGTGGTTCGATCTTGGCTCACTGCAACCTCTGCCTCTCAGATTCCAACGATTTTGCCTCAGCCTCTGGAGTAGCTGGGATTACAGGTGCTTACCACCACGCCCAGCTAATTTTTGTATTTTTAGTAGAGATAGAGTTTCACCATGTCAGCCAGGCTGGTCTCGAACTCCTGACCTCATGATACACCTACTTCGGCCTCCCAATGTGCTGGGATTACAGGGGTAAGCCACCAAGCCCGGCCTCTGCTCTCAATATTAACTGCAACTCTTGCTGGAATTTTGCAGCTGGAAATAGCATTTCAAGTTAGTCTATGGGCTGAGCCTCTTTTTGAAAAGATGACCTAGTTCAGAGCTCAGGGTTTTGGTGCTTATTAAGTATAAATGTGTGTCTTATGTAAGAGGGAAAACTTCTGAGAACTGGAAGATAGGGACATTGTATTAGAGAGACTTGAGAGCCAGAGTTCAACAATGTATCTAAAACAGGTTTCAATAGTTATCCCTTTTTATAGATCATACAGACTCTTGGCTTATTACTGGGTTTCTAGAGTATGTTCTATTCCATTTCCCCCCAGCTTGGTGAGATTCAGGATATAGCACAGGCCAAGCAAGGGTCTGACTGGTTTTGAGACCTTTCCAGTCAAAAGGTCCACTCCACATCCACTTGTTATTGTTGCTTTTATGGTTTCTTTGAGGATTTTCACACATTTGAAAAACAGTATTTGTGACTTGAATAAGGCATTCCATAACAGTAAGTCTGCCTTAGCCACATGCACATCTGAATCTGCACATTCTTCCAGTGGGGTGTTTTTTTGTTTTTTTTTGTTTTGTTTTTTTTTGTTTTTTTTTTTGAGGCATAGTTTCACTCTGTGACCTAGGCTGGAGTGCAGTGGCATGAACACGGCTCACTGTGGTCTCGACTTCCCAGACTCAAGTGATCTTCTTAACTCGGTCCCTTAAGTAGCTGGGACTACAGGCATGTGTAGTCCCAGCATGGATAATTTTGTATTTTTTGTAGAGATAGGGTTTCTACTTATTACCCAGGGTGGTCTTGAACCCCTTAGCTCAGGCAGTTTGCCCGCCTCAGGCTCCCAAAGGGCTGGGATTACAGGTCTGAGCCACCATGCCTGATCAGGATCTTTTTTTTTTTTTTTTTCCAAGACGAACTCCCCCTGTGTTTCCCACGCTGGAGTGCAGTATCACGATCTTGGCTCACTGCAACCTCCACCTCCTGGGTTCAAGCAATTCTCTGCCTCAGCCTCCCGAGTAGCTGGGATTACAGGCACCTGCCACCATGCCTGGCTCATTTTTGTATTTTTAGTAGAGACGGGTTTCACCATCTTGGCCCAGCTGGTCTTGAACGCCTGACCTCATGATCCTCTGGCCTTGGCCTCACAAAATGCTGGGATTACAAACGTGACCCACCGCACCCCACCATGATCATTTTTTTTAGAAGTAGCCTTTTCTGATTAAAGTTATGCCTTGTAGAAAATTTAGAAAATGTAAAATGGTAGAAGAAATGAAAGTAGCAAGTAAAAAATACCCTTCACTCCTTAAGGGTAATCTAAGCAAATAAATTAAAGGTGGCTATCCCAGGTTGCGTGATGAGGAAGGGGCCTCTCCAGCATGTGAATGTCATTCATACCGTAAGGAATGAGCATGTGATGATTAGGAATGCAGTGTTCCAGGCAGAAGGAACAGAAAGTGCAAAGGCCCTAAGGTGGGAGTGAGCATAGTGGGTTTGAGGAACAGAAAGAAGTGGCGTTGTGTTTGGAGCCTAGCGAGCAGAAGGGATGTAGAAGTAGGTCAGGTCAGAGAGATGAGCAGGTGCCAGATCAGGTAGAGCCTGGAGCATCCTGGTAAGGATTGGATTTTATTCCAAGGGCACTGGAGAGCCAAGGAAGGGTTTTATACATAGGACAATGACATAAAAAGATTTACCTTCTAAAAGTTGATCTTTTGTGTGCAGTGTGGAGAAGTGACTCCAGCTGAGCAAGAGCAAGACCTGTATGGATGAAGAGAGTGGCCTATGGTTTGAACTCATTGGTGGCAAAGGAGAAGAGAAATAAAGGAGTTTGAGATATGTTTGAAGGCAGTGCTGACTGGACGTAATGAATTGGCTGTGAGAGGTGATGGAGAGAAAGAAGTCTACAATGAATCCTAGGATTTTGCCCTGAGCGCCTGCCTGGGTAAATGTGCACAGGTTGAATGAACTAGAATGTGTCTAACCAATCTTGTGTGGAACATTTGGGTTATTTGCATAATTTGCTGATTAAGAATGCTCTTACGAATGTCATTGTGTACAAATCACTGAACAAATATATTTTCTTTGGGATAGGTTTCTAGGAATAAAACTACTGGCCAAAATAGAACTTAAGTCATAGGGAGAGTGGTTCTTTTTGTTTTGTCTTTTTGAGATGGAGTTTTGCTCTGTCACCCAGGCTAGTGGCGTGATCTTCGCCCACTGCAACCTCTGCCTTCCAGGTTCAAGTAGTTCTGCCTCAGCCACCCAGGTAACTGGGGCTACAGGCTTGAGCTGCCACGCCTGGCTAATTTTTGTATTTTTAGTGGAGGTGGGGTTTCACTGTGTTAGCCAGGATGATCTTGATCTCCTGACCTCATGATCTGCCCGCTTTGGCCTCCCAAAGTGCTGGGATTACAGGCGTGAGCCACCGTGCCTGGCTGAGATACTGGTTTCTTTTTTTTTTTTTTTGAGAAGGAGTTTCGCTCTTGTTACCCAGGCTGGAGTGCAATGGCGCGATCTCGGCTCACCGCAACCTCCGCCTCCTGGGCTCAGGCAATTCTCCTGCCTCAGCCTCCTAAGTAGCTGGGATTACAGGCATGCACCACCATGCCCAGCTAGTTTTTTTGTATTTTTAGTAGAGACGGGGTTTCACCATGTTGACCAGGATGGTCTCGATCTTTCGACCTCGTGATTCACCCGCCTCGGCCTCCCAAAGTGCTGGGATTACAGGCTTGAGCCACCGCGCCCGGCCGAGATACTGGTTTCTAACAGTATGTATCAGTTTACTTTATTCTTTAAAAAAGATATCTGCATTATCTTTTATTGTATAGATAAATCTCAGTTTCTTTAGCCTTTCTCATGCATTTTGGCCTCAGGTGCTTTTTAACACATGTGACAATTAGAACCCCAAAGAACCTTTGTTTATGTGGGTTATAAGTATAGATGTTAAATGTATTTGAACTTAAAATTGAGAAAATTTAAAAATATCAATTCATCAAAAATAATACATCCACTAAGTGTTAACATATTTCTGTGAAAATCAGCTATTTTCCAAAATGACATCTAATGAGAAAAGTATTATTGTTTTTGCACATTTGCAAATCTTTCTGGTCTAATAGAAGAAAACTTTATTCTCATATCTGGCTCTTCAGTCTTTGGTGCTATGTTGTTTTGGTTAAAGTATTTGAAGACTATCTGGCTTTGTACACATGTAGTTAAAGGAGAACCTGTGGACCCCTGAAAAGGTCTCACGGACCACAGGAGTCCCGGGACCACAATTTAATCAGTCCCCTGTTGACTGGAATTTAGGTTATTTATAATCATTCGATGTACAGAGTGTGCTGCACTGAATGTCCTGGTAAATGTGTCTTTCAACAAATGTTTGCATGCCAGGCAGTCTTGGCTTGTGGGATGCAAAGAGGTGAAACAAGGTCTGTTCCCTGAAGGAACTGCTGTTTTTTGGTGGAGGCAGGCAGGCAGATAGGTAGGCAAACAAGAAGAAAATAACATAATTGGGCCAGGTGTGGGGGCTCACATCTGCAATCCCAGCACTTTGGGAGGCTGAGGCTGGAGGATTGCCAGATACCAAGTGTCCAAGACCAGTTTGGACAACGTAGCGAGACCTCATCTTTACTAAAAATAATTTTTAAAAATTAGCTGGTGTGGTTCGTATTCCCAGCTACTCAGGAGACTGAGGCAAGAGAACACTTGAGTCTAGGAGGTTGAGACTGAAGTGATCTATGATCATGCCGCTGTACTCCAGCCTGGGCAACAGAGCAAGACCCTGTCTCTGAGAAAAAAAAAATTAATTGAGGCTGCTAGACGTGCATGTTTACAGAAGAGGCAGCTAGCTAACCCAGCATTTACCAGGAGGTGAGATTTGGGAAGGCTTTTTAGAGGCAGTGATTCCTGAGCTGAATTTTGTCAAATGAGTACAACTACAAAAAGATTGGTGGTCATTGTCACAACATACCTGAAGTTCATCTTCTAGAGTTTGTTGATGGTCCACAAGAGGTCCTTGCTTTTATGGCTTGGCCTTACCTTTTCTATTATCATTTTAGTCCGCATCCATCTCTAATGGTCAAAGAAAAGGGTTATCATGCCTGTCCCATATCACCTTTCCCCTCATTGCTTGTGCTTGCCTTTTAAGATATACATAAACATAGTGGCATCGTAGTATATGCATTTAAACTTCTGCTTTTAACTTCTGGAACTCAAGGATGGCAAACAATCCTAAAACTTGTAAATCAGACTTCCAACTGTTATAAATTTACTCATTGTGAAAGGCATATTGAATTACCTGTTCTTTTCAAAAGCTACCAAGTAAATTGTTAAATGGTATTATATTATGCTCGTCTGCCCTTTAACACTCTGGTATTGGTGCATATTTTGAGAAGGTTTAAGGACTTGGACATTTTGTTTTCTTTGTAAGTTTTTAGATGGTGTACTTTCACAATGGACAATGGATTGGGTATCTCAACCATGTATTTTCCTTTAGCAAACTATAGATATATTTTTTTTCTTTGAGACTGAGTCTCACTCTGTTGCCCAGCTGGAGTGCAGTGGTGTGATCTTGGCTCATTGCAACCTCCGCCTCCTGGGTTCAAGCGATTCTCGTGCCTCAGCCTCCTGAGTAGCTGGGACTACAGGCACACGCTACCACAACTGTCTAATTTTTTAGTAAAGATGGGGTTTCACCATGTTGGCCAGGCTGATCTTGAAACTCCTGACCTCAGGTGATCGGCCTGCCTCAGCCTCCCAAAGTGCTGGGATTATAGGTGTGAGCCACTGTACCTGCCCTAAACTAGATTTTTTTTTTTTTTTTTTTTTTTTAAGCATGAGTAGATAATAGAGGCTTTAGGATTACTCTGTGTATTTTACCCCTTCCACTTGATGTTTAGTTTTCAAGTTGGCCTTTAAGACAAAGTACAAAAGATCTTGTTTGTACAGCTTCATGAAGTTGAATTTAAATGGCTGATGTTATATTTTAACAGTCTTACCTCCAAGTTCTGAGAGTTTTTGTACTACTTAAACAGCAGGTCCAGCAGCAAGCATCCCTTACTTGGCCAGACAGATAATACTGAAATAATGCAGAGTCATTCCTGTTTATCATCTAACTTCTAAGAAGGAAGAAATCAACTATTTTCTGATATTCAGCACCTCCTGTCTGGGCAGCAGTAACCTGTGACCCTGGCGTTTTATAATTCTTGTGATTGATGGTAACCAACATTTTCAGTGGGCAAAGCATCTGCCAGGCCCTAGACTGACTAATGAATGCGTATTACCTTTAATCTCCACACAGATCTCCAGAGCAGTTGTTGTTATATCATTTGCTTTACAAATAAATAAATGGCCTCAGAAAGGTCAAGCAAGTAACTTGGTCAGGTGCAGTGGCTCCCACCTGTAATCCCAGCACTTTGGGAGGCCAAGGCAGATGGATCGCTTGAGCCCAGGAGTTTGAGACCAGCCTGGGCAACATGGCAAGACCCTCTACAAAAAATAAACAAAGTTAGCCAGTGTGGTGGTGCATGCCCGTAATCCCAGCTACTTGGGAGACTGAGCTGGGAGGATAACCTGAGCCCAGAAGGTTACAGTGAGTCTATAGTGAGGCTACAGTGAGCTGTGTTTGAGCAACTGCACCCCAGCCTGAGCAACAGAGCGAGACGCTGTCTCAAAAAACAAAAAAGTTGAGTGACTTGACCTAAGTTAAACAGCTGTCCACACACAAATCTCCAGAGCGGTTGTTATATCATTTACTTACAAACAAATATGTGGCCGCAGAAAGGTTGAGTAACTTGTCCTAAGTCAAACAGCTAGTTAAAGAGAAACTAGTATTCAAACCTGGGGCCCCATAGCTAGGATTAAACTTCTTCCCATTATGACATGCTGACCTCTCAGTACTCTAGAAACTAGTAAAATAGTCATGTCTTGTAAATGCCATGTAGGGACAGTGTGTCTTAGTCTGTTTGTGTGGCTGTAACAAATTACCTGAGATTGAGTAATTTATAAACAACAGAGACTTATTTTTCATAAGTTCTGGAGGCTCAGAATTCCAACATCAAGGTGCTGGCAGGTTTGGTGTCTAGTGAGGCCTGTTCACTGCTTACAAGATTGCACCTTGAACTCTGTATTCTCACGTGGCAGAAAGGATGGAAGGGGAAAAGGACCAAAGGCCACCTTAAGCTTCTTTTATTTTTTATTTTTTCTAAGTGTTAAAATTTTCAACTAGAGACAGGGTCTCACTTTGTTGGCCTGGCTGGTTTTGAGCTCCTATACTCAAGCAGTTCTGCTTCAGACTCCCAAAGTGATGAAGCCACTTTTATAAAACACAAGACTTAAATTTGTTGTTTTTGTGGGTGGGTTGGTTGTTTGTTTTGGAGATGAGGTCTTGCTCTGTTGCCCAGGCTATAGTGCAGTGGTGTGACCTTGGTTCACTGCAGCCTGGAACTCCTGGGCTCAAGCAATATTCCTGTCTCAACCTTCAGAGTAGCAGGGACTACAGGGACGTGCCACCATACCTGGCTAATTTTTAGAGTTTTGGTAGAAATGAGATCTTGCTATATTGCTCAGGATGGTCTGAACTCCTGGCCTCAAGTGATCTGCCTGCATCAGCTTCTCAAAAGGCTGGAATTACAAGCGTGAGCCACCATACCACAGGGGAGGAGCCCTCATGACCACTTACAGACTCCACCTCTTAGTCCTATCACACTGGTTATGAAGTTTCAGTGTATGAAGCTGGGGGCACGTTGGGACCATAGCACCATGGATATAGCAGGGAACAAGTATGCTGAGGCTCAGAGGCCCTTTAAGGGTAGGTTAGAGGGATGTACTTTTTGTTGTTGTCATTCCGTCCTTAAAACATTTTTTTAAAAACCTGAAAAAGGAAGCACTGACTTCCTCCTCCCACGATAAAAAGGACCAAGGGAGTTCTAAAATAGAAGCCATCTGTGTTGTGAGGAGGTAGAAATTGCTTTTCATCATAATGGTAAGAGTTCAGGGATAATGCCTGAACTCGATGTTATTTATTCATTTGTCCCATTTGCCACATGTCCCAGCATTAGGTATAGGGAGGCATGCAAAAAAATAAAACCTGTTCTCTTCCCTTGAGGTACCGACAGTCTAGGGTGTGAGTTCTAATTTCCACATTGCGTTCCCAGGAGGCATGGTAGCGCACGTGTGTGCAAGTAAAGCGTGGGAGTCATAGACAAGGCAGCAAGGAATGCTTTGTTCACATGTACCTTTTCCCGTAATGCCTTTCACACTTCTGTTAATCTCTCGAAGTCCATTTCCAGTTTCATTGCTTCTGTGAAGCCTTTCCACACCTTTTGTAGCTACAGGTCGTTTTCTTCTCTAAAATTCTTTTGTACCCATTGGTATCTTTAATTTGTTATTCATTATCTTCTGTAAGATGTTGTATCTCTTTTTTTTTTTTTTTTTTTTTTGAGACGGAGTTTCGCTCTTGTTACCCAGGCTGGAGTGCAATGGCGCGATCTCGGCTCACTGCAACCTCCGCCTCCTGGGTTCAGGCAATTCTCCTGCCTCAGCCTCCTGAGTAGCTGGGATTACAGGCACGTGCCACCACGCCCAGCTAATTTTTTGTATTTTTAGTAGACACGGGGTTTCACCAGGTTCACCAGGATGGTCTCGGTCTCTCGACCTCATGATCCACCCGCCTCGGCCTCCCAAAGTGCCGGGATTACAGGCTTGAGCCACCGCGCCCGGCCGTATCTCATAATTTCAGTTATTGTCTGTTGCCATTTGATTAGTAAATTCTTGTCATGATTGTTTAGTTCGACTAATATTTTAATAGGCTGTAATGAGAGGAGAGGAGACAGAAAAAAATAAGACATCTCATATACCTTATGCCTTGTGCCTGATCTTCTGCAAGTACTCAAAAGAAAATAAGATAGTACAGTGAGGGAGAGTGACTGGGAAGATTACATGAGATTGTGAAGTTAGAGGCCTCTTTGAGGATGTAATGTTTAAGCTGTACTCAGAATAAGGGTAGGAGCCAGGCGTGTGAAGATTTGGTAGCAGACCCGGCGCAGTGGCTGATACCTGTAATCCCAGCCTGGGTGATAGAATGAGAACTGTCTGAAACAAAAAATAAGATTTGAGGCGGAGGAAACAGTATGTGGAAAGAGCCTAATTACAGGAGTGAACTTTGAGTAAGTGGAGAGGAGATGAGGCTGGTGTCTCGAGTGTTGTCAGCGGGGAGGAGATATGGTAGAAGTGGAGGCTGGAAAGGTAGGTATAGGACCTTGAGACATGGCCAGGAGTTTGGGCTTCATTGTACCTGGATGAGAATGCATGGAAGGTTTTTAGGTTATTACTTTATTTTTTATATGTAACAGCTATACTGAATATAAAGTTTGCATACAGTAAAATTTATTCTTTAAAAGTGTGCAAATCAGAGGTTTTCCTATGTTTTACAGAGTTGTAAAACCATCACCACATCGGATTTCAGAGCATTTTCATTTCCCCAGAAAGAAATCCTGTGCCCATCAGCAGTCACTCCCCATTTCCCCCTTGCTCCAGCCCTGGGCAGTTAATACCCTAGTTCTGTTTGTATGGATTTGCCTATTCTGGATAGTTCTATATTAATATATGTGACTTTTTTTGTGTGTCTGGCTGCCTAGCATGTTTTTAAGGTTTATTTATATTGTATCAGTACTGTGTTCCTTTTTATTGCCAAATATTTTATTGAATGGGTGTCTCACATTTTGTTTGTCCATTCATTCATTAATAGGCGCTTGGGCTGTTTCCTGCTATGGGACATTTGTATCTAAGTTTTTGTATGGATGTAAATGTTCATTTCTCTTGGGTCTATACCTAAGAGTAGAGTTACAGGTTCATTTGGTAACTCTATGTTTAATAGTCTGTGGAAGTGCCAAACTGTTTTCCAAAGCAATTGTATCATTTTAACCTTCCCATCAGCAATGAATGAAGGTTCCAGTTTCTTTTCATCATTGTCAGCTTTTACCTTCTGATAAAAGAAAAACCTCCTAGTTTTTTTGAGTTTAATTGAGCAATGAACGAGATTCACAAATTGGGCAGCCCTCAGAATCACAGCAGATTTCTTAGAGACTCCAGCACAGTCACTAAGCTAGCACAGTCACTTCTAGTACTAAATGCTAGAAGAAGATTTATAGGCAAAAAAAGAGAAACGACTATGGAAATTGAAAGTGAGACACAGAATGGCTGGATTGGTCATAGCTTGGCATTTGCCTTATTTGAACACATTTTGAGCAGTCAGCATGTATGAATGGTTGAAGTATGGCCGCTGGGATTGGCCAAGCCTCAGCTGTTGTTACAGGTGCATACTCCTAAATTAGGTTTTCAGTCTTATCTACCTATTAAGCCAGGTTGCAGTTTTCGTTCCACAAGTGTAACTGCCCAGTGGGTTCGTTGACCTTGCCTGCTGCCCAGACAGATCTGATTTATTAACACAGAAGAATTGCAACGGAGAAAGAGTGATTCACGCAGAGCTGGATGTACGGGAGACTGGAGTTTTTTTTATTTATTTATTTATTTATTTATTTATTTATTTATTTATTATTACTCAAATCAGTCTCTCCCAGCGTTCAAGGATCAGAATTTTTAAAGATAATTTGGCGGTAGGGGCTTGGGAAGTGGGGAGTGCTGATTAGTCAGGTTTGTGATGGAATCATAGGGGGTCGAATTGAGGTTTTCTTGCTGTCTTCTGTTCCTGGGTGGGATGGCAGAATTTGAGCCAGATTATGGGTCTGGATGGTGTCAGCTGATCCATTGAGTGCAGGGTCTGCAAAATATCTCAAGCACTGATCTTAGGTTTTACAGAGTGATGTTATCCCCAGGAAGCAATTTGGGGAGGTTCGGACCTTTGGAGCCAGAGGCTGCATGACTCCTCAACTGTAATTTCTAATATATATGTATTTTTTTCTTGAGATGGAGTTTCATGCTTGTTGCCACTGCTGGAGTGCAGTGGCGCGATCTTGGCTCACTGAAACCTCTGCCTCCTGGGTTCAAGTGATTTTCCTGCCTCAGCCTCCTGAGTAGCTGGGATTACAGGCATATACCACCATGCGCGGCCAATTTTCTATTTTTAGTAGAGACGTGGATGGGGAGAGCGGGGGCATTCCCCATGTTGGTCAGGCTGGTCTCGAACTTCTGACCTCAGGTGATCTGCCCACCAAAGTGCTGGGATTACAGGCCTGAGCCACCATGCCCAGCCTATAATTTCTAACCTTGTAGCTAATTAGTCCTGCAAAGGCAGACTGGTCCCCAGGCAAGAAGGGGGCCTTTTGGGGCAAGGGCTGTTAAATCTGTTTTGTTTCAGAGCCAAACCATTGTACTGAATTCTTTCCCAAAGTTAGTTGGGCCCGTACCCAGGAATGAACAAAAGCAGCTTAAAGGTTAGAAGCAAGATGGAGTCAGTTAGGTCTGATTTCTTCAATGGTCATAATTTCCTCAGTTATAATTATACAAAGGCAATTTCACAAGGACTCAAATATAGAAGTATGGAGTCCTTGTCACGTCATACTTAGTTCGCTTTAACCAACCTTCTCTTCTTCCCTCCCTTCCTCCCTCCCCTTTTGGCTACCCTATTGAGTGTAAAGTGGTATTTCATTATGGCTTTGATTTGTATTTCTCTGAGGACTAATGATGCTGAACTTCTTTTCATATGCTTATTGACCATTTGCATATATTCTTTGGAGAAATTCCATCCAAATCCTTTGCCCATTTAAAAATTGGCTCTTTTGGGCTGGGCGTGGTGGCTCACGCCTGTAATCCAAGCACTTTGGAGGCCCAGGCGGGCGAATCACCTGAGGTTGGGAGTTCAAGACCAGCCTGACCAACATGGTGAAACCCTGTCTTTAAAAAAAAATAAAAATTAAAAAATAAAAAAATTGGCTCTTTCGTCTTCTTGCTGAATTCTTTATATATTCTGGATACAGGTCACTTACCAGATACATGATTTACAAATATTTTCTCCTATCCTGTTTCACTTTCTCGATGGCTCCCTTGGAAGCACTTTTATTTTTATGAAGTCCAGTTGATTTATTTTTTCTTTTGATGCTTATGCTTTTGGTGTCATAGCTAAGAAGAAACCATTGCCTAATCCACAGTGTAGATGTTGTTTTTAAACATGGTACTGACATCTGATTCACATTTTGAATAGATCACTCAGGCTATTTGGAAACTGGGGTTGAAGGTTCTAGAGTGAAACGAGGGAGAACAGTTAAGAGGCTGTCAATATTGGTAGACAAATGGGTAGACATTAAACTTATTAAGCACTTGTAGAATCAGTCTATTCCAAAAGCATTTTGTTAATCAGAGTAAGAAATGGTCTCTACCTTCAACAATTTCCAAGATAAAAGTGTATCCAATTAATTATTTTATAAGGCAAATTATATTGAGTGCTGTAAAAATAGGGACAAAGGCTGGGCACAGTGGCTCACACCTGTAATCCCAGCACTTTGGAAGGCTGAGGCCCGCGGATCATGACGTCAGGAGATTGAGACCATCCTGGCTAACACAGTGAAACCCCGTCTCTACGAAAAATACAAAAAATTAGCCAGGCGTGGTGGTGGGCACCTGTAATCCTAGTAATTTGGAAGGCTGAGGCAGGAGAATCACTTGAACCTGGGAGATGGAGGTTGCAGTGAGCCAAGATTGCGCCACTGCACTCCAGTCTGGCGACAGAGCGAGACTCCATCTAAAAAAAAAAAAAAAGGAATGAAAACACTTCTTAAGAACAGTAGAGAGAAGAGTTACTTATATAAACTTTTATTAAGTTCATTGAAAAGATCTCTAGTGTCCAACATACAGTGCTTAATAGTTGTTTGTTACACCTTTGGACAAAAGAGAGGGCCTTGGGAAAGACAGCATTAGAACCGAGCCTTGAAGGTTGGTAAGGTGGTAACAGGTAGAAACATGTAAAAGCAGGGTATTTTTGATATAGGAATCATGTCTGGGAGTAGACAATTAAAATTAAGGGAACTTTGTGAGGTGAGATGACACAAACCACACCTGTAGTCCTGGCTACTTGGGAGGCTGAGCAGGAGGATCATTTGAGCTCAGGAGTTGAAGGCTATAGTACATGATGATCCTGGCTGTGAATAGCCACTGCATTCTAGTCTAGGCAACACAGGGAGATCCCACGTCAGGAAAAAAAAGTAAAAGGAACCTTCATTGAAACCTAGAGTTGGAGGAATTCTAGACAAGAAGCTAGAAATGCCCCTTGGGGCTTACAGTAATTCCAGATTGAGTTCATAGTAGGTCATGGGTAATGAATGCCCTTTTTTTTTTTTTTTTTTTTGAGACGGAGTTTCGCTCTTGTTACCCAGGCTGGAGTGCAATGGCGCGATCTCGGCTCACCGCAACCTCCGCCTCCTGGGTTCAGGCAATTCTCCTGCCTCAGCCTCCCAAGTAGCTGGGATTACAGGCACGCGCCACCATGCCCAGCTAATTTTTTGTATTTTTAGTAGAGACGGGGTTTCACCATGTTGACCAGGATGGTCTCAATCTCTCGACCTCGTGATCCACCCGCCTCGGCCTCCCAAAGTGCTGGGATTACAGGCTTGAGCCACCGCGCCTGGCATGAATGCCTTTCTTAAAGTCCTTTTGGTGGCTCTTTTTCATAGCAAAATGTGCAGTGGATTGTAGTGGGGAGAAACGGGAGCACAGCCGAGATGGTGCCCAACAGTTTAGATGAGTTCTAGGGTAACCGTGATGGATAAAGGGGGATGTGAGAGGAGTCAGGGTATGATCGCAGTGTCTGATATGACTGTAGGAGAATAGTGGGCAGGGCAGAGCCAAGTGCTGCCCTTTGAAGGGGTGCACTTGAATGACTGGGGAAAAAGTGGTCCCATTTAACACAAGGAAGGCAGTCCAAGCTTCAAGAGAATGATGAGTTTAACATACCTGTGAGAAGTTTCAGGTGGAGGTATCCAGTGGCCTTTGGCACAGCAAGTGGTATACACAGGGAGTGGGCTATATGCTGCAGAGAAAATATAGGTGGGCTTTGGAGGCAGATATACCTCTGGTTCCACCCTTTACTGGCTTGTAAACTTTGGGGAAGTTAATTAAGCTTGATTCTGGAGGGTCAGATGGGGTCGTCTATGTAAAATGCCTGGCAAGTAGGAGGCTTTTCTCTATTGTTTGTTCCCTTCTTTTCTGGGAGCCCTAATGCTTTGATTTCATTTATAATCTTCCTCAGTGAATGTGGTGCTTTGAATGGAAGCACTGGTATAATCTAGTGAGATTTAAGCTGTGTGTGTGTGTCTGTGTGTGTGTGTGTGTCTGTGCGCGCGTACCACCCAGCAGAGGCTACAAACACTTGCTCACTGTTTGTAAACCTCCTATTTTAGTTGTACTGTCCTTCCATTTTCCCTTGGACTTCTCTTGTGTTCAGTCTTGTCCAAACAGAGCTATTTGCATTGAAGTTATGTGTGTACCTCATTTGGAAGACTCTTTGAATCCATAATTACTTCAAAAAATTTTTGAAACAGTCTTCTCTGTTTCCTAGGCTGGAGTACAGTGGCGTGATCATGGCTCACTGCAGCTTCAGTCTTCCAGACTCCAGTAATCCTCCCACCTCAGCTTCCCAAGTAGCTGGGACTACACAGGTGCTCAACATCACACAGCTGGTTTTAAAGTTCTTTTGAAGGTGGAGTCTCACTGTGTTGCCCAGGCTGGTCTTGAATTCTGGACTCAAGCATTTCTCTCACCTTGGCCTCCCACAGTGTTGGGATTACAGGTGTGAGCTACAGGGCCTGGCCATACGTGCTTTTTAAAAATTATGTCAACTTGGCTGGGTACGATGGCTCACTCCTGTAATCCCAGCACTTTGGGAAGCCAAGGTGGGCAGATCACTTGAGGTCAGGAGTTCGAGACCAGGCTGGCCAACATGGTGAAACCTCTACAAATACAAAAAGATTCCCTGCTAAAAATACAAAAATCAGCCAGATGTGGTGGCATGCGCCTGTAGTCTGAGCTACTGGTCTTGTAATCCCAGCTACTCAGGAGGCTGAGACAGGAGAATCACTTGAATCTGAAAGGCGTTAAGTTGCAGTGAGCCAAGATCGCACCACTGCACTCCAGCCTGGGCGAAAGAGCAAGACTCTGTCTCAAAAAACAAAAACAGAAACAAATTATGTCATCATTAAGAGGGGCAGTTTTCTCAGTTTTCCTGTATGTCTAATTGGATGGATTTTTTTCAGGGTCTTTTAATGTGCTGGGCTGCTGATATATCTGATTCAACTTCTGGTCTGCTTTGTTTTTTGAACTCAACTGCTTCTGTATTTTTTCTTCCACATGACTCTGATAGAATAGCCAATATAGTTTACAAGAGAGTTATAAAATACTGATTGCATATATGAGTACAGTTTCCCAGTTTTCTTAAATGGTAACTATAAATACTGTCTCAGGACATAATTTAGTTTTTCCAAAAGGGAGATAGATTTTTTTTTTTAACTTGTATTACTTTGTGGCTTAGTTTTTAAAACAAATCAAGGATCTAGCTTGGAGCAAGAAAAAAAATGCAAAATCTCCTTTCCGTGGAGCTCAGAGTTCTGTTTTGGTTTTCTAGGGTTCTTAGAGACTAAACACTATGCATAACAATGAATGTGTTAATTTAAATTATTTGTTCCATTTCTTAATGTCTTAGAATTGGAAGGGATTTTAAGTCTGTCTGTCCAAGTGGCTATTCTGTGCTGGATCCCTTCTATAGCAGCTGACAGCTAACTCGCCTCTGGAAACAGGCTCTTTCATTGCTGGACAGGTCTAATTGTTGGAAGGTTTTTTCCCTTATACCGAGATGAAAGCCAGCTCCTTGAAACTGTCATCCGTAAACTGTCATCCATTTGTCCAACTTCAGTCTTTTGTTGTCACATAAATTAAATCCACTAGCTCTTCAGATCATTGAAAATAGTTGCTAGGCACCACTTCTCTGACTTAAGTTGTCTTTTTTCCCCCAAGAAAAATAGCCCCAGTTCTCTCTACCATTCTTCCCATATCATTTCTAGATTCTTTTCCAGCCGTTCACCAGGACCCTTTTAAACTGCAATGGCCACCACTAACAATTGGTTAAGTATGGTGGAACCACTGTAGCTTTAGCAGGTAACTCTGCATATTCTTTTTTTGAGACTAAGTTTCGCTCTTGTTGCCCAGGCTGGAGTGCAATGGTGAGATCTCAGCTCGCTGCAACCTCTGCCTCCCGGGTTCAAGCAATTCCCCTGCCTCAGCCTCCCAAGTAGCTGGGATTGCAGGCATGTGCCACCATGCCCAGCCATGTTGGTTAGGCTGGTCTCGAACTCCTGACCTCAGGTGATCCACCTGCTTTGGCTTCCCAAAGTGCTGGTATTATAGGCATAAGCCACTGTGCCTGGTCATGCATATCTTTTTGTTTGTTTTTGTAAAGATAAGGGTCTCTGTTATGTTGCCTAGGTGGGTCTTGAACTCCTGGCCTCAAGTGATCCTCCCTCCCCCTTGGGGTCCCAAAGTGCTGGAATTACAGGCATGAGCCACCACAACGGGCCTGCTCTCCATATTCTATTCTCTTTCTAAATAAACACATTATTTGGGAAGTACTTCTGAACATTGTCCTGCAGGGCACACTCTAACTCAGCCTCCTAAAAGCCTACCTACTGTATTTGAGGGTGTATACCAGGGCCATCTGAGAACTGAAGTACAGATACCAGCTACTCCAGGCTACTCAGATCTATAGTCCTGTCCTTTGAGTCAGGCCAGAGATTTTCTGCTTTGGCTTATGCTGAAGAATAAGATGGCTGTCTAAAATTAATGGCAGGACGAAAGTACTGGGAGCATGGTGGAAATAACACTTAGCCTAGGTGTAGACTCATGACTGTAATCCCAGCTCTTTGACAGGCTGAAGTGGGAGAACCACGTGAGGCCAGGACTTCTGAGAGCAGCCTGGGTAACAATACGACCTTGCCTCTACAAAAAAAAAAAAAAAATTAGCTGACTACGTCAGTGATGTATTCCTGTAGTCCCAGCTACTAGGGCAGCTGAGATTTGAGGATTGCTTGAATCCAGGAGTTATACAGTGAGCTATGATTGCACCACTGCACTCCAGCCTGGTTGGCAGAATGAGACTCTGTCTCAAAAAAAAAAAAAAAAAGAAAAGAAAAGAAGAAAAAGGAACACAATTAGCCTAAATAGTGCATTATTATTATTATTATTATTATTATTATTATTATTTTGAGGTGGAGTTTCGCTCTTGTTACCCAGGCTGGAGTGCAATGGCGCGATCTTGGCTTACCGCAACCTCCGCCTCCTAGGTTCAGGCAATTATCCTGCCTCAGCCTCCCGAGTAGCTGGGATTACAGGCACGCGCCACCACGCCCAACTAATTTTTTGTATTTTTAGTAGAGACGGGGTTTCACCATGTTGACCAGGATGGTCTCGATCTCTTGACCTCGTGATCCACCTGCCTCGGCCTCCCAAGTGCTGGGATTACAGGCTTGAGCCACCGCGCCCGGCCAATAGTGCAGTATTATTGTTCAGCAGTGAGCAACTCATGACTGAATTTCTCCAAATTATCTTTAAGTATAGTTAATTTGGATTGTTTCCATATATCTGGATTTTCTAAACTCCAGAACTGTATTGATTTTTGCCAAATGACTTAGTGAGGCAAAACTCAGAGAGGTAGTGTGGTTGTATTTAAGAGTGTAGGTTCTGGATTTGGAATCCTGATTTGACCACCCTAGCTCTATGACCTTGGGCAGAGTAGCCAGTGTTTTTGTGTTTACTCATTTGTGAATGACAGCAATGGTAGAGCTAATGCACAGGGTTTTCTAGTATTACACAGCTTCATGCATATTGACAGGGCCAGGACAGTGAGGCTGGGCGCAGGGCAAGGGGAGTGAGGCTGAGGCAGTCTTCCAGTGAAAAGCTTAAGGAGGCACCCAAAATACTCAGTAATCAAGTTAAATAATAGTTTAATGTGATAAAATGAATAACATCTCAAAATTTCAGATAAATTCCAGATCTGGTCTGGTCGGGATGAGGGTGAAGTAAGACTAAATCAGGGAAATGTAGGGTTGGATCCTATATTTATTTAAACTTTCTGTAGTTTTTTTAATCGTGGATTTTTTGGGCAGGTTTAAAAGTATTGGATTAAAGTATTTTTTCTTGATCGTTGGTTGGTTGGTGGTGTGTGTGTGTGTGTGTGTGTGTGTGTGTGTGTGTACGTGCCCCCTCTTCAATTTTCTGCTCATAGTCCCTCATTCCCTCACCCGAGGGGTGAGGCCAGTGTAGTGGTATTTGTTGTTAATAGTGATTACTCTAGGGTTAGTTTTGTAGAGGAAATGAATTTTGGTGCCTCATGGAAAGGCCCCACCCCCAAGATATTTTCTGTTAAGTTTTCTCAGAGTGCCAATCCAAATCTCATAACTAAGATCAGTTTTAAGATATTAGAGGATGTCATTCTTTCTTGTCTTATATTAAACGGTGATTTGAATGTCATGTTTCAAACACTGCTGGAGCTCAGATCCCAGAAAATGAAAAATGTGTGCACTTAGCTTATGTGTAGAGGAGCCTAGCCAAACCAAACAGCACGTTTGAAACACTGCTTTTCCTTAATGGCTGAGATTGTGAAAGACAGCCACAGATGGTGGCTGAGCTCTAGCTGGAACTGCTGTTAGTCGGCGTGAGATGTTCTAAGTGACGGGAGCCAGGAACTCACTGTGGTGTTTCTGGAAGTTAAATTATGATGATAGGATCTTCCTGTAATGCTGGTTCTGTTCCTTGCCTTTAGTTATATCTTGGAAATCTGTCACATGGTTAGTGACTAGTGAAAGGCAAAAAAATTTTGCAGAATCAACTATTTAAAGCTTTGTTCTTGATAGTCCAAGTGTGATACAAGGCAAAGCAGCCCTCTCTTGAGGGTTTCAAGCTAGGCAGCTCCTTGTTAGGGTGTAATTTTGTCGTAATTATTGGTCTGAATTTTCTTCTTCTTTCTTTCTTTCTTTTTTTTTTTTTTTAACAAGACAAGGTCCGCTTTGCCACCCAGGCTGGAGTGCTCTGGTGTGATCACCGCTTACTGCCGCCTCCACCTATCACTCAAGAGGTCCCCCAGCCTCAGCCTCCTGAGTAGCTGGGACTGCAGGCACATGCCACCATGCTTGGCTAATTTTTCTTTTTTTTTTTTTTCTGTATAGACAGGGTCTTTCTATATTGCCCAGGCTGGTCTGGAACTCCTGGGCTCAAGCAATCTGCTTGCCTCAGCCTCCCAAAGTGCTGGGCTTACAGGTGTAATTACAGGCCTTTTGTTTTTTTTTTTTGTTTTGTTTTTGTTTTTGTTTTCAGATATAGACTTATCCCATGTTTCTTTATGCACAGAGTTATAGAAATACTTTCTTTTAAACGGTTACATAAACCAAATGTTGTTGATGCTTTGTTCAAAATACATAGGGCTGAATAGACTGATAATCATCATAGCAGCTATCGTTGGCTTTTATTAGGTTTAAATTTATCTGAAGATTGTCATGTTTTTAAGTTGCAAAGAAGTGGAATTTAATTATATACTTAGGGCTGGGCATGGTGGCTCATGCCTATAATCCCAGCACTTTGAGAAGCTGAAATGGGTGGATCACTTGAGGTTAGGAGTTCAAGACCAGACTGGCCAACATGGTACAACCCCATCTCTACTAAAAAGTACAAAAAATTAGCTCTGTGTGATGGCGGGTGCCTGTAATCCCAGCTTACTTGGGAGGCTGAGGCATGAGAATTGTTTGAACCCAGACAGCAGAGGTTAAAGTGAGCCAAGATTGTGCCATTGCACTCCAACCTGAGCAACAGAGTGGAACTCCATCTCAAGTATATATATATATATATATTTGGCAAGTGGAATGAGTTTAAAATGTAACTTTTGTTTGTTGACTGATGCCAGACATTTCTGCCTTGGTGAAGTAGCTCTACTGTACCAATCTGATTATCTTTAAAGACTGTAGGTATCTTCTGGTTTAGTGTTAAATAAAAACAAAAAGAGGGAGTGGAGATTCTTCTCTCGAAGATGTCACCTTCTTTGTACCAGTTTTTAGAGAGCAGCTGTGGCAGCTGCTGAATTATATATGCCTGCTTTGTTTTCCTCCTTTTATTTGGCGATGGAGAAAGTGTGACAATTTTGAAGTGACTCTAAAATTAGTATATCTGGTGGAGCATTCAGTTTCATGAATGTGCTATTTGGAATAGCAATATGGAATCGAATGAGATGCAGAGATTTGGATATCTTATGGATGGAAATCAAGAGGCTGATGCACTATAGGGAGTTTGATTTATGACAGAAACATCCTTAGATATCCAGGAAGTCATATTGGAATAGAGACAACTGTGGGAATAGATTATCCTACCCAGAAAGCAATCTGGCAGAGTTTGAAGTTTCCTATTAGGTAATTTTATCAGCTCATTTTTAGATTAATTAGTAGAGTAAGACTTCCAGAGTTGCAAGATGAAGTCCAATGCTTTCTTCTTTTCCTATTCACTATTTCTACTTTCTTCCTTTCTTTCTTTCTTTTTTTTTTTTTTTTTTTTTGAGGTGAACTCTCACTCTGTTGCCCAGGCTGGATGGCACAATCTCTGCTCACTGCAACCTCCGCCTTCAGAGTTCAAGCGATTCTCCTGTCTCAGCCTCTGGAGTAGCTGGGATTACAGGCATGTGCCACCACGCCTGGCTAATTTTTGTATTTTTAGTAGAGATGGGGTTTCACCATGTTGGCCAGCTGGTCTCGAACTCCAGACCTCAAGTGATCCACTTGTCTTGGCTTCCCAAAGTGCTGGGATTACAGGCGTGAGCCACCATGCCTGGCCTAGCAAGACATTTTTGAACCACAGATCTTGGTTGTCAGTGTTGAATCACAAATCTTGGTTGTCAGTGTTGAATCATTATGATGTGTGATGTGGTAGTGGCTGCACCACGTGGGAGTAGATATGTTCTCATGGTGGGGAATGATTGGTTACCCTGGGTAACAGTCTGTGGCATTTGGCTTGCACCACAGAGTTAACATACAGTTTTCTCACTTAACAAATCAGCTGTCCCTGTCTTTCAGCTTTATCTACCGAATTAGAAAGACTCGCTTACTCGATGACTTCACAGCACTCTATACCACATCTCTAGTACTGGGAATTCTCCCTGGTCACCTCTTCCTCGGATTGCATGCTTCTCTGGAGTTTCTCACTTCTGCATTTCAGCCTTTGCTTGGAAAGGCTCCCCTTTCTGTATGACTTCATCCTGTACTGGACCCAACCCTTATTCTTTCCTTCTCCCAAAGCACTACTCAGACCTGTAATCCCAACACTTTGGGAGGCCAAGGCGGGCAGATCGCTTGTGCTCAGGAGTTCAAGATTAGCCTGGGCAGCATGGTGGAACCCTGTCTCTACAAAATACAAAAAAAGTTAGCCAGGCGTGGTGGCGCATGCCTGTAGTCCCAGCTATTTAGGAGACTGAGGTGGCAGGATCCCCTGAATCCCAGAAGTCAAGGATGCAGTGTGTCAAGATCGCACCACTGCACTCTGGTCTGGGCAATAAAGTGAGACACTGTCTCAAAAAAGAAAAAAAAGACGATTTATGTAAGGTGGTTTTATTAAGGTTTGGAGTGATGGGGAGTAGAGTGTGGCACAAACAACTTGACATGGCCTGTTAGACACCAGGGTCCTAAAAACCTATTTGCCATTCTCACACACCCCTTCAGCCATGCCTGCCCCTCCCCTGGCTTAGGTTCAGCTGGTTGATTTCTTGCTCTTTTCCCTTCTTGAGACTCTGCTCTATCTCCCAGCTGTCAATCCTCCAATACCAGAAGGATTTGGCTTTCTAATCCAGAAGTTTCCCTCTTCACCCTCAAACCACAAAATAAACCCTCCAAAAACTCATTATTTTTCCTGAATGAAGGGCCCAGAACAAAGCATAGGGAGATATTTTGACACTCTACTTTTTTTTTTTTTAACCTGATTGAATTTTTAGATGAAGTTTATTTTCCCCCAAGTCTCTTTAAGAACACAGGGAAGTCTTCCTTTCTTTTTTTTTTTCGAGATGGGAGTCTTGCCCTGTCGCCAGGCTGGAGTACAGTGGCGTGATCTCAGCTCACTGCAGCTTCTACTTCCTGGGCTCAAGCTATCCTCCTGCCTCAGGCTCCCAAGTAGCTGGGACTACAGGCGGGCGCCACCTTGCCCAGCTAATTTTTGTATTTTTATTAGAGATGGCATTTCACTATGTTGGCCAGGATGGTCTCCATCTCTTGACATCATGATCTGCCTGCCTCGGCCTCCCAAAGTGCTGGGATTACAGATGTGAGCCACTGCTCCTGGCTGGAACTCTTTCTTAATTCAGGGACTGAGTCTTTAAAATTTTCTTTCTTAAATTCAGAGACTGAATTTCCCTTTGACAAAGACTCTCAAGTTTCAGAGTTTTGTGTTTTTTTTTTTTTTTTTTTTTTTTTCTTGGCTACAACTTGGTTTCTTTTTTCCTTTTTCATTCTTTGTTTACTCACTTAATTTAAAATATACTGACGGGGTCTGAGCCTTTAAGTCACTCATTTCAACAAGACCTGCCCTTGAGGTGTTCTCTGTTCAGAAGGGGAAAGGGGATGATGGTAGAACAAAGAATTACAGTGTGAGAGAAATTGCTTGAGGAAGTGAGGGAAGGCTTTGGACACGGGATCTAGGGAGCCACTGCTGTAGGGCATGTGTTAAAAGTTCAGGCTTTGGAACCACATTGCCTGGGAAGCCAGCCAGGCAAGTTACTCAGACACTTTCTATTTCTTCAACCACAAACCAAGAATAATAAGGGTACTACTACTTCATATGGTTGTTGTAAGAATTAATTGAGATAATGCATACAAGGGAGTATAAAAAGACTTGGCCCAATATTTGCTTATTTATTTTTTTCTATTTTAAATTTTTATGGATGTTTATTTTTAATGTGCTCCACAGTAGGAATTAGCTTAACCCTGCAATTAAGTGAGACACACTTTAAGACTTTATAGTATTTTATCTTTTTGTGTGCAAAACACTTTTTATTTTAAACAACCAAAACAATGGTCATGACCTTAATTTGACAGCCCCGGGTCCAGTATTTCACAAGTGTTTCATTACTGTCGCTACTGGTATCATCGTTCTTGCTGGCTGTTGAAGGATGATTGCGTGTTTGCCCACTCAGTGGACTGCTTGGCCTCACTGAGAGCTGAGGAGGCCCTGGCAGAAGAGTGTCCGCATCAGCTCTCTCCCTCCTCCCGTTTCCCTTCGGGCGGCTGCTGAGCAGCACACATTTTTGGAGCCCTTGCTGCCATTCTCCAAAAGGGCATTGCCAGAGAGTTACTACAGAGAGAGAGAGAGGGAAGACTCTCATGGGCAGCAGTAGCAATCCATCCTGTGTGAGCAGATGGCACTGGAGAATAGCAGCCTTGCTTCTGCTGAGCTGCAGCCAAGATCCTGCTCGGGGAGGCAGCCGACAAGGTGCACGGCACAGCCGGATAGATTCACACTCTGGGTCTTGTGCAATGGCAAGAAATTACTATTTGTGTTGCTTTAAAAGTGACATTCCTTCTTATCCTCTGAATGCAGCTGGTACATGGGCTGTGCTCAGGTTACAGGGAAGCTGTTCTGAGGTTTTTACAGAGTAAGAAAATCCAGAGGGCCTGTGCGATTTCTAATGTAATCCTGCTCCTGAGGGCTGAAAGTGCCTGGTGTGGTGGATCCCAAGGCGAACTTGCAGAACATGAGCTTGAGGATACGGTTAAACATTCTGGGTTTAAAACTCCTCTGTGATTTTGGCAAACCTTTTGGATTACTTGCCGTTTTCCTATTTGCTCCCTTGCCCAACTTCTGTTGCATTCATCCCAATCTGCTTTTCTCCTCTGCTGCTTATATAAAGCCGCATGTGGTATTACACCAGATGTTCATGGTGTGTTCATAAATGCATGTGTTTCTATCCCAGGCCAAGAAAATACTCTTGACATAGGATGTCCAAAATTTTTTGGCGTATGAAGCTCCAGTATCTTTTACTTTCATGACTTACTTAGTTTTAAAAGAAGGTTACTGTACTGTTCTGTTCTTTGAACCAATATGAAGGGTCAAGTAATAATTGATCTGCTGGCGGAGTGAGAAAGCCTAAGGAGAAAGAATTGGCTGGATATCTTTTGTGCTCAGAGATTGGATCACCTTCGTTTTCAGTAATGCCAGCCCCTCCCCTACCCAAAGTCATGGCTGTTGTCCATGCATCTTTTTATCTTGGCTATTATAGAAACATACCCACTGCCAACACATTTCTGGACCCCGGGTACAAAATTAGACTAAGTGAATATAAATATCCAGTCTGGCTAGAGAGAAAAGAGTGAAGAGGCCTAACGAAGCTTTTCCCCTTATTCTCGGGAAGTGTTCTAGGGAAGGTATGGTAGAAAGAACTCTGATAATTCACGCCTGAGTTCCGGTCCTGATTCCACCCCTCAGATTTAGATTGGGCATAATGATCAGTTGCTTTCACTGCCCATGAATGCTGGAGACTCTCCTTAGTCTGCAAAGTCCCCTCCTTATCACAGAGATAGAACCTCTGTGGTTTAAGGGAAGCTAGTGTGGGGAGGCTAGTCCTCTACCCTTCACACAAGGGCCCAAGGTCAGATGCAGGGAACTGAAATGCCACCACAGAGATAGCAGAGGTCGGACGATCTGCCCCCCTCTTGCAGGTGAGAAAACTTGAGGCCACGGTAAGTGAAATACATTGCTGTGTTCAGAGTCCTGTGGACAGTGAGTTGAAAGCAGAACTAAGAGCTGGGATTCTTGATTCCCAGACTAGCAGTAGTGATTTCTGGTATCATGGTTGCCATTGCCTCAGCATGGAGCCATTCCAGTGTTACAGTGTTTTTAAAAAGGTATTGTTCCTTGATAAATGCAGATGTCAGGCCAGGTGAGATGGCTTATGCCTGTAATCCCAGCACTTGGGGAGGCTGAGGCAGGTGGATCACCTGAGGTCAGGAGTTTGAGACCAGCCTGGCCAGCATGGTGAAACCCCAAAAATACGAAAATTAGCCGGGCGTAGTGGCAGATGCCTGTAATTCCAGCTACTCGGGAGGTTGAGGCATGATAATCATTTGAACCTAGAAGGCAGAGTTTGCAGTGAGCCGAGATTGCACTCCAGTCTGGGGAACAACAGTGAAACTCTACCTCAAAAAAATAAAAAGCAGATGTCAGGAAATCACATTACAATTTTTTTATTTTTAATCTCACAGTTAGTGATTAAGAGACGCACACTTGTACTTTAGAACTCAAATCTAGGTTAATATTTCATTTTACTTTTTTTTTTTTTTTTTGAGATGGGAGTTTCGCTCTTGTTGCCCAGGCTGGAGTGCAGTGGTGCGATCTCGGCTCACTGAGACCTCCACCTTTCTGTTTCAAGTGATTCTCCTGCTTCAGCATCTAGTATGTTTTTAGTAGAGATGGAGTTTTACCGTGTTGGCCAGGCTGGTCTCCAACTCCTGCCCTCATGATCTGCCTGCCTCAGCCTCCCTAAGTGCTGGGATTACAGGCGTGAGCCACCATGCTTGGCCTCATTTTTACTATTAACCTGCTTTTGACTTAGGTGACAATCGATTGTGCAGATCACAGATTTGAATAATGTTGGCTACAACATCCTTTGGTTGAAGACCAACAATAATTGCCCCTATGAGGGAAGAGACCCTTCCTTCCCGTCTCTTGTCTCAAGGGATGAGGAAGTAAAAGTTGAGACATAGCAGGCATGAGGTCAACAGCAAGGTTGGCTGTCGCCACCAGCCAGGCCTGGAGGTTAAAGATTAAACCCCCTACCCTTAATCACACTCCTGTCAATGGATCAAAGGCATAATATGGAGAAACATCCTCGATTGTTCTCGCTCAGTTTTGCTCAAACCTCCACCTGGTCAGCTACCCCACACCTACTTCATCCATTATGACCCTCTCACATGTACTTTCTAGAACTGTAAGGCTTTAAAAAGGCTAGGATTTTCTTTGTCCAGGAGCTCGGTTCTTGAGACACAAGTTTGCCGGTGCTTCGGGCCAAATAAAGCTACTTCCTTTAGATCTGGTGTCCAGGTGGTTTCATCTGCAGCTTGTCCTGCTATACTATCATGAGCTAAATATTGCAGACTGAATGGCAAAGGAAAGATGTTGAAGACAGATGTATTCAATGTGAGATCACTTTTTCCCTCGGAGACCAGTGATCAGTGACTTGATGCCACGAGGATATTAGTCTAATGTCCAAAGGAATAAAAATGGGTTTGAAAGTTTTCAAAATTATATTAAATAAGTTGTAAACCTATCTTTGTTACCTTCTTTAGAAACAACTTACAAATCCCTGCTGGCTTAAGATTTACTAGAACACTTTTAGGGTAAAGCTTATCTGTGTCACACAGACACCCAGAAGAGTTGGCTCAAAGAGAAGCAACTGGGTTTTTTTGGTGGAGCCTTGTACAACCTCCCTTGAGGTGACTTCCGTGTACCTATACCTTAAAAGTGGTAAATTGTTTCCTTAATGCTAACCTTTCTGCTACTTCTGTCAGAGAATACTTTGGAATCCTAATCTCAGAAGTCTTTCAGAATTAACTCATGCATTTTGTGGGTGTTTAAGAATGTCAGATAGCTTCAGGAAGAGCAAGCATCCACTTGTGGGAACAGATCCTTTCTTGTGAAGAGATTCAGGCTTGAGACCCAAACACAACGTGTGGTAATGAACTTTCTGCACCAACTTGTGTAGACTGAAGCAATAGTTGTGAGAACCAAGGGCAACATGCGTCAGATGTCCACTGAGGTAGTCTAAACAGGTAAGAGAGCGCTTTGCTTAATTCAGTAATTTTACTCAGTTATTCAAGGCTTGCCAAAGAATCGGACTTTAAGATAGCATTTAAAGAAACATTGCTGCACATGGTGTTTGATTTGTTGAGAAGGCTTTTCTGAGTCTTAATTGCCTTAAAGCCAGGACTGTGGCTATTGGGATAAACGGTACATAAGTAAGATATGTTATAGGGTGTAGTGAGATAATCTGATAATTTGTAGGGCCCTGTGGATGGGAAGGTGGAAGAGTTTAAAGATATTATAATTCTTCATCTCAATGACTGTTAAGATAACCTCTGGCTTCAAGGGGGTTATAATCTGCTCTGGAGAATTTGTAACAATGCCTGTTCAACAAGATGAGTGAAATGTCAGGTAAAGGTATAAGGCCACTGCATACAATTGTACAAATTGTGACTTGTGGTGGGGGAGGAACCTGGCTGAGGGGTGTGTGGGGCCTGCAGTCCAACCCTGGTTCTACCCACCAAGCTGTGTTTCCCCAGCACACAGCTGAGACTCCCTGGAGAAGTGAGCATCTTGAAATGTGTGCAAAGCCACAATGTGTTTACTCAGCTGGGGGCCCACAGGGCTGCCTCAGCCCAGAGGGAGTACCTCTGTAGTACAGACACCGAATAGACTAGCTTTAGCTCATGTGCTGGTGGATTATAGAAGAGGGAATTAACTCTCAAGGTAACACAGGAGAAAATGATCAGGGAAAGCCTCTGAGAGGAACAGACAAACTGAAGGGTGTTTCTTCCAGGCAACGTTTGCTAGCCCTTCAGAAGCCCAACTCCAGTGTGGGAAGCTTCTCTTGGACCTGAGGTTAGATTGGGGTGTCCACCTCTGTATTCTGTCCTGTCTTTACTCCACGAGACTGTAGATTGCTGGAGGGTAGGAACCGTAGTCACACTTGACTCTGTGCCTGGCACAGACAAGGGTCAAAGGAATGAATGATAAGGAAATGAGGGTGGGAGGTGAGGTTGAGTAATAGTAGCCAGTTCAGAGAGACTTGGAATGTTATCCTAAGGAGTATTCGTCCATGCCATCCTGCAAGCCAAGGAACACGTTGTGCTGTGAGCGAGGTAGCAATATATGTGCTGCCTTGTGTTTTTGGAAGTTCTCTCTGGGAGTGGTGGCTAAGATGGATTGGGGGAGGGAGAAGGTCTGGGAGAGAGGAAAGGAAGCTGGCTGGTGAAGAGGAATGGAATTATAGGATTCTCATAGTTTGGTAGGAAGCAGCTACATAGAAACACTTGGTGTAAGTTTTTAGCTAGAGATACAGTGCCTAAAGGAATCAGTGGTTATACAGAGCAGGACCAGATATTTCCTTACAGTCAGGAGCTCGGTTCCTTAGTAATAACCTGTCCCTTTTATACAGGTGCTAGCTTCATATTTCAGCAACGTATATGCTAACACGCAAAGTGTTTCTGTTCAAGGAAATGCTCACAAACATTGAGAGGCAGTGAGTAGTGATTAAGAAAATGGACTGAGGCCAACCTGCTTGAAGTTGAGTCTAGGCTATGTGACTTATTAACTCGGTTACTTTGGGCAAGTTACTTAATTTCTCTGTGTTTCAGTTTCCTCTTCTAAGAAACAGGGAAAATCATATCTTAGACTTAATAGATATTTGTGAACATTTGCTGAGTTCATGAATATAAACTGTTTAGAGTTGGCTAGGTGTGGTTGTTCATGCCTATAATCCCAGCAGTTTGGGAGGCCCAGGCAGGAGGATCACTTGAACCCAAGAGTTTGAGACCAATCTGGGCAACATAATGTGACCCCCATCTCTACAGAAGAAAAAAAAAGTAGCCAGGTGTGGTGGCATATGCCTGTAGTCTCAGCTTCTCTGGAGGCTGAGGCGGGAGGATCACTTGAGTCTGGGAGGTCAAGACTGCAGTGAGCTGTGATCATGCCACTGCATTTCAGCCTGGATGGCAGAGTGAGACCCTGTCTCCAAAACAAAAACAAAAAAGAAATGGTTTAGAACAACCCTTGGCACATAGAAACAAATACTTAGTATCTCCATGTTCTTGAATGAAATTTGCAAAGTGGCATCATTCCAAGTCCTTTATGCATATCATATTAATCACGTACAACTTTCAAAACAACTCTAAGTGATATCATTCCCATTTTATTGATGAGGAAACTGAGGCACAAACTTGATTTAGGCAAAAACATGTGTGACCAAAGTCTTAAGCCTTTAAGTAGTAGTGCCAGGATTTGAACTCAGGCAGTCTGGCTCTAAAGAGTATGTACTTGACCAGTTATACTGGATTCAGAATTTTATTTGGGCTGGGCTCTGTGGTTCATGTCTGTAATCCCATCACTTTGGAAGACTGAGACAGAAGGATCACTTGAGTTTAGGAGTTCGAGACCATCCTGGGCAACATGGTGAAACCCATGTCTAATTAAAATACAAAAATTAGACATGGTGGCATGCACCTGTGGTCCCAGCTACTCAGAAGGGTGAGGTGTTTTCTTCATAGTTACCCATAGCAAGTGTCAGGGAGTGATTTAAAACTGTATTTTTGGTGTGAAGGAAAAGAAAGTCAAGCTTTGAACAAAGACTAATTGAAGGTTGGATACTGGACATATGAGATGAATCAGTTAAGTGCTAAAACACCCTAAATTTAGGAGTTTCTTCTGTAATTTCTTCCTCTAAAGGACTTTGACGTCTATTTTTTTTAACCAAGGTTTGTGTGTGTTTTTTTTTTTTTTAAGCTTATTTTCTTACTGGAAGAGATTCATCAAAGTCATGTTAGGGATAACTTATAGAATGAAGTTTTTCTTCACTGTATTTTTCCCCCAAATAACTACTTCAGTGCCAAAATATTCTTAGAAGTGGGGGGATAAAGAACTTACAGTTTGAAGGATCACAAAACTATACAGTTCATTTTTGACCAGCCCTCTTGAAATGCGTATGTGTGCACTGCCATTATTAGTGATGTTTTGGCGAAGGGATGATACCAGGATGAGCAAGGTTTCTCCTGGTTCTTTTCCTTACACACAGTCTGATACTTCAGGGTGGAGCAGTCTTACAAGGGAATTGAGCTTGTTTACAGGGGTCTTTCACTCAGCATTTTCTAGTTAGAACAGTGAAAAGAACATTGAGTAATTATCTCTTTCTGGTGACTTAGCCAGGCATCTTGGGAATTTGCTGTTTTGTGAACATTCATTCAGTTCTGGCTTGTGTACCCAGTTTGCCTTCACTTTATAGATGGTCAGAACAAAAAGAGGATACAGATGTGTGGGTGTGTGGGTGTTGTAAAGGATAACAATTGTGTATCTACCACCGGCCTAAGAAACAGAATGTTACCAGTACCCTTGAAGCCCCCGTAGCTCCGTTCGTCTCTCTCCTCCAGCACTATCCTGCAGTCTGGTAATTCTGGTAATTATTCTCTTGCTTTAACCATGTCCTTCTGTATATGGATGGGCCCTCAACATTATATTTTATAATTGTGTCTGTGTTAAACTTTTACACAAATCAGCAGGCTCCTTAGACAAAAGCATATAGAATGAAGCCTTTTTTGTTTGTTTGTTTGAGACAGAGTCTTGCTCTGTCGCCCAGGGTGGAGTGCAGTGGTGCGATCTCTACCTCTGCTCACTGCTACCTCCGCCTCACAGGTTCAAGTGATTCTCCCGCCTCAGCCTCCTGAGTAGCTGGTACTTCAGGTGTGCACCACCATGCCTGGCTAATTTTTGTATTTATAGCAGTGACGGGGATTCGCCATTGTTGGCCAGGCTGGTCCCAAACTCCTGACCTCAGGTGACCTGCCTGCCTCGGCCTCCCAAAGTGCTGGGATTACAAGTGTGAGCCACCATGCCCGGCCAGAATTAAGCCTTTATTATTGTTATTTTTGGGTTGTGCCAATAAATGATAGGAAGCCATTCCCTTAACTTGAATTAGTTGTAACAGGGCAAGTTGTCTTCTGTTTGATGTCTGGTCGAGTGATCTGAAGACCACAGGTAACTTCTGATGCACCCCTCCTTTGTGGTTTCTCTGATATTTAGGGAAATGTGCCAGTCAGGCACAGAGTAGTTCCTCAGTGTATTTTCAATTTTTTCTCTTTCGTCCAGGCTGGAGTGCAGTGGCGCAGTCGTAACCCACTGCACCCTGGAACTCCTGGGCTCAAGTGATCCTCCCACTTCAGTCTCTGGAGTCCCTGGGCCTACAGGTATGTGCCACCATGCCTAGCTAATTTTAAATTTTTTATAGAGATAGGGTCTTGCTGTTAATATGTTGCCCAGGTTGGTCTCAAACTCCTGGCCTCAAGGGATACTCTTGTCTTGGCCTCTCAAAGTGTTGGGATTACAGGTGTGAGCGACCACACCCAGTTCAAGGGTACCATGTTTGTGTCTTTAGTGCCTTGTGTGGTGCCTGGTGCATAGAATTTGCAGAAAATTTTGGTTGGAGAAGTGGTGTGCTCAGAGAATTTTCAGCCGTGGTTCTGAGTAATTGGAGTGGCTTTGGAATAGAGTTGATGATCCGGGGTGATACAGGAGTAGTTCTCATAGGTCACTGGACAGCTGACTTCTGGTATGTACTTTTGTTTTCCTGTGTCACAAAACACACTTGTCATTGTCGGCCCTGCCTGGGTTACTTATTGAAGAAAAGCATGTGACAAAGAGAGAAGACATTGAGATAAAAGAAAAAAACAAACCTCATTTGCCTTTGCTTAAAGTATTAGTAGTTGAGATTTGATCCTGAGAGAATTTTCATTCCAGCTGATGGATTTTACCTAACTAAAGTCCATTATTTTGCGGTGTTAATCACCACTTTTATTAAAACAAATCTTTTTTGTCTCCGGTGTCCAGAAACTAAGGTAACCTGGTTGGCTTTCTGTAACCCTGGACTAGTATTTTAGGGATAATCTCTTCAGTAGGGAAAGGTGAATTGGCTGGCAGATTGAATGTTTGACTAAACCAGGCGTCCCCACACTTTTTACACAGGGGGCCAGTTCACTGTCCCTCAGACCGTTGGAGGGCCGCCACATACTGTGCTCCTCTCACTGACCACCTATGAAAGAGGTGCCCCTTCCTGAAGTGCGGCGGGGGGCCGGATAAATGGCCTCAGGGGGCCGCATGCAGCCCGCGGGCCGTAGTTTGGGGACGTCTGGACTAAGCGCTTTCATTTAGTTTGTGACCCATAGCCTATTCCTATTTCACAATGTATTTATGTAGAACTTTATTGGCCGCGTAAGAGCCTCTATACCTTGTGATAACTACTGGCTGTTTAATTTTTCTGCCTGACACAGAGTAAAATTCCATAAACTTGTGCTTTTGAAAGCTTTTGGTGGATTAACAGTACCCAATCCCGGTGTTTAAGACTCTTAAGCTCTGGAACAGGCCTCATGCTAAATTGATATAGGGCCTGGCACATAGATGCTTAATAAATATCAGCTGAATGAGTATTTAGTGGATTTAAAGAGTATTCAAACCACAAAACTAACCATACCCTATATTCTCAAAGGGAACAGTGTACTTTTTTTTTTTCTCATTTCAAGACCAGAATCAAAATCAGCCTTTTGCATTTTGGATCCTTTTTTATTTTTTTATTTTTTTGAGGCAGAGTCTTGGTCTATCGCCCAAGCTGGAGGGAAGTGGCATGATCTGGTTTCACTAAAACCTTTGCCTCCTGGGTTCAAGTGATTCTCATGCCTCAGCCTCCAGAGTAGCTGGGACTGCAGGCGTGCGCCATCATGCCCAGCTAATTTTGTGCATTTTTTGGGGGGTTTTGCCATGTTGGCTAGTCTGGTCTTGAACTCCTGAGCTCAGGAAATTCACCCAATCTCTGCCTCCCAAAGTGCTGGGATTACAGGTGTGAGCCACTGTGCCTGGCCGATATTTACTCCTTTTTGAGAGTCATTCATTCCCTGCAGTGTTTATGCTGACTGTCCAGAGTATTTAGGGTTGCTATAGAATGGATTTTGTGCTGTATAAATATCTGTGTGTGTATTTGTGTTCTTAAGGTTTTTCTAAAGAAATGTCATCTACTTATTGGCTCTTGTACTTAGATGTATTTTCTTTCTACTTGGAGGTATTTTCTTTCTTTTTTTTTTGAGACGTGGTCTCACTCTGTTGCTCAGGCTGGTGTGAAGTGGCACAATCTCGGCTCATTGCAACCTCTTCCTTCTGGGTTCAAGCAGTTCTCCTGCCTCAGCCTCCTGAGTAGCTGGGACTATAGGTGCCTGCCACCATGCCTGGCTAATTTTTATATTTTTAGTAAAGACAGGATTTCACTATGTTGGCCAGGCTGGTCTCAAACTCCTGACCTCCTGATCTGCCGGCCTTGGCCTCCCAAAATGCTGGGATTACAGGCGTGAGCCACCGTGCCCGGCTGAGGTATTTTCTTTTTAACTAGCCTTAAGATAATGCAGAATGTAAGTCCAACATCCTATTCCTTCAGTAGTTGACAGTGTTTTGGCATATGTGCCACCCTGAATACAATGATCTATTTTCAGTCTATTGAGGTAAATGTGGACAACTTTTAATATGTAGGAACTGAGGCTGACGAAGTATCTTTCCATATCCTGGAAGCATGAATTTTGGAGAGATGTCCAACTTAATAGCCTTCAGTTTTGTGTTATGTTAAAATGCACAGTTTAATAGATAGTCTTAAATTCTGAAAATTTATATATTATCTGATGTAGTTAGAAATTGAAAATGTATATTTCTCAAGGTTACCAAGATTATATCTATTTGAATTTAGTAGTGATTGAATGGAATAGGTTGTTAAGATGAATTGCCACAAGATTTATATTATTGTAAGATGGGTGGAACATTTTCTTCTAATATACTTAACATTGTGAATGGTACTATCCATCTATCTTTCTCTCTATATGAACACATAATTTTGTTACATACAATGTTTGTAATCTGATGCTTCATCTTTCCCTTCATGAAGTTTTTTTATATGTCGCCTTAATTATTGGTGTTTTGTTTAATCTGATAGACACGTGATGGATTTATCTGTTGGTTTTGTTGTGAAACTTAAGAAAAAGGCAAAGCTATTGGCCTATTTTGGGCACCCTATATTTACTACATTTGTTTGAGACCTACCTAGTGCTTTCTGAATTATTTGTGTGAGGTGTGTGTATGCGAACACACTCAGGATTCAGAAGCTGTGTGAGACCATGTATGTGTGTCCAGCGCCTTTCTTTGGAATACTACTTGAGAAATTAGAGCAAGTATGTCCAAACATGCTGTCATCAGCATTTAATGATGCCGCTTTCTCTTCCGAGCAAACTGACAAGGGCAGATGAAGGTCCAGGTTTCCGAAATGGGCCTCAGTCTGATGGGTTGTTTTATTGCAGTTTGCTGTTGTCATTCATTCAGATGCAGATATGTTGAGGTCATTTTGCTTTGTCTGGGGATCTTTCTGGGTTTTCATGGTGGATATTGAGATATGTGGGACAAGTGTGATTGTGTATTAGGTTAGAGGACATGTTGCTTGTCCTGCTTGGGAGAGGAGCCAAGGCTGGCAGGAATAGCTGGAAGAGTGTGCTGCACTTAGATCTCTCAAGTAGTAAATTGGACTACGATGCCTCTGGAAGTCTTCCACAGAGTTATTTTAAACTTGAGGTTGTACTGCTTGTGTTGGATTAACTCAAGGTTCTCTCTCAAGGGGCACATGAAGGTCTTCCTCCACTGCTTCTGCTTTAGTTCAGGCCTTCATCTTGTGCTGGATTATTATCGTAGCCTCCTCTGCTTCCACTGTGCCACTGACATCGAAGTATCACATTGCCGTGGTCCTATACCCTTTGTAGGCATATAAGGCTCTGCGTTTCGTTTAGTGCTCTGCTGTTGTCATCTCGAAATTCTTCATTTTCCAAGAGGCACATTTTCAATTTGCACGAGTCCCTACGATTTCAGTAGCCGGTCTTGGCTCTAGGAACAGCATTTCTAAAATGACTTCAAATTCCTCAGTTCACACTCCTTCTCCTGCCCATCGAGTGCCATCTCTTACTGCTGTGCTTTTCTTCCAGTGTCAGTGCTTGAAGAAGTTCCTCCAGGTATACCACATGGCCCCACACCTCCACAACATTTGCTGTCGGTGTTTCCTTCTTCTCATTTCCCCTCGCCAACCTGGTTCACTTCTATTCATGTTTTGAAATGCTGCAGGAATAAGACTGGGCTGTGAAACGGAATTTGACTGGGTTTGTTGTTGTTGTTGTTTGTTTGAGATGAAGTCTTGCTCTGTCACCCATGCTGGCATGATCCTGGCTCACTGCATCCTCCACCTCTTAGGCTCAAGCTCTCCTGCCTTAGTAGCTGGAATTAGGTGCGCGCCACCACGCCTGGTAAATTTTTATGTTTTTAATAGAGACGGGGTTTTACCATGTTGGCCAGGCTGGTCTCAACCTCCTGACCTCAGGTGAGCCTCCTGCCTTGTCCTCCTGAAGTGCTGAGATTACAGGTGTGAGCCACTGCGCCTGGCCTAATATGACCATCTTAACTAGTTACGATCACACTTTGCTTGTGTCATATCTCTTTTCAAAAATTTCTTACTGGTGAGGTTGGGCCATATTTGATCTTGAGATAATGGTTCTGTAATAACTGTCCAAGAAAATCAGATTGATTTTTGCCAGGTAAAAGAAAATTCTCTTATCTTCAGGGTGTTCATTCATGCAACATACTTTAAAAATTTTTGAAGGTAAATTTGATTGAGACAGAGTTTTATTCTGTCGCCCAGGTTGTAGTTCAGTGGTGCGATCTTGGCTCACTGCAACCTCTGCCTCTTGTGTTCAAACTGTTCTTGTGCCTTAAGCCTCCCAAGTAGGTGGGATTGCGAGTGTGCATCACCATACTCGGCTAATTTTTTGTATTTTTAGGTTTCACTGTTTTGCCTAGGCTGGTCTCAAACTCCTGGCCACAAGTGATCCACCCACCTTGGCCTCCCAAAGCGCTGGGATTACAGGTGTGAGCCATCAGCCTGGCCCATGTAACATATTTTTATGGGGCATCTAATCTATGCCAGACAATATTTTAAGCACTGAGGATGTGGCATTGAACAAACTATTTTAAATTTTCCTTCACTGAGCTAATAATTTTTAGTAGAGAGGGCAGAAAGTGAGTGAACAAATACCTTAATATATAATTAGATCCAGAGTTCTAGAAAACAAGGCAAAGTACACATTTTGGTCTTTGACCTTGGAAGATTTATATTTGTTGTTTATCTACTTTAAAGTTTGGTGGATGAGACTAAGAATGAGGCTCTGGGCCTGGCGTGACTATTGCAGAGTAGGACAGCATGCACATTGTCATCTACTCCATGCTTCTTTTCTGATAGTGATTGTTTAGACGTAGAACATAGATACCACACAGGTACTTCACAAGAAAACTGAAAGCATACACTCTCACAACGTATACAGACTTTTACTGCAGCATTATTCATAGCAGCCAAAAAGTAGAAGACAAGCCAAATATCCGTTAACTTTTATATATATATATATATATATATATATATATATATGACTAAAATGTGGCATAACCATACAAAGAAATGTTATTTCGCTGTAAATAGAAATGAAATATTGATATGTGGTACAACATGAATGAACTTTGAAAACATTATGCTAAGTGAAAGAAAACAGTTACAGAAAACTGCATGATTCTGTTTATAAGAAGTGTCCAGCGTAGGCAAATCTATAGAGACAGAATGATTAGTAATTGGTGGGGGTTAGAGGGAGAAGAGAACGAGGAGTGACTGCTGATGGGGCAGGGCCTCTTTCTGAAGTAATGAAAGTGTTCTGAAATTAGGGAGTGGTGATGGTTGCACAACATTAAGAGTATACAGAAAGCTGCTGAGTGGTACTTTTAAAAATGGCCAATGTTAGAGTGTGTGAATTAGTACAACAAAGCTATCATAAAAAATCCTGGCATTACCTTCTATCTGAAGGTGAGAATCTTAAGAAGATTAAATGAAATGAAATGACATAAAGCACTTAAAGCCCAGTACCTGGGATATAGTATGCACTCAACTAATGGTTATTGTTGCTCTTAAAGTAGTACTGCTTAAATATCTGTAAGCTGGAACTTTTATTCACTGTGACATCTCTAGAATATGACCTGTTATGGGGTATGCAGTCACTAAATATCATACTTGTCGAATGAATGCAGCTCATTCACATTCATGTTCAGTTACATTCACCAATGGGGCTGTCTTTCTTGTTTCACTTCTTGCAGCGTGTTCGTGAATCTGTGTCTGCTGGGCCTGCATTTTGAGCTTCTTGTCTAGTGGTGGTACCCAAGAGATACGAAGCTCTTCACAGCGCATATCTTCAGTGCTTTAGTTGGGGTTGTGGCGTACAGACTGAGTCTTGGGAAGCAAGGGCTCTACCTAAATTAAAGGTGAAAGTGGGGAGGCCCGGTGGCTCACGCCTGTAATCCCAGCACTCTGGGAGGCAAAGGTGGGCGGATCACTTGAGGTCAGTCCGGAATTGGCGACCTGCCTGGCCAACATGATGAAACCCTGTCTCTTCTAAAAATACAAAAATTAGCTGAGCGTGGTGACACACACCTGTAATCCCAGCTACTCGGGAGGCTGAGGCAGGCGAATCACTGGAACCCACGAGGCAGAGGTTGTGGTGAGCCGAGATTGTGCCACTGCACTCCAACCTGGGCGACTGAGTGAGACTCTGTAGCCCAGGCGTCCCCAAACTACGGCCCGTGGGCCGCATGCGGCCTCCTGAGGCCATTTATCCGACCCCCCGCTGCACTTCAGGAAGGGGCACCTCTTTCATTGGTGGTCAGTGAGAGGAGCACAGTATGTGGCGGCCCTCCAGCAGTCTGAGGGACAGTGAACTGACCCCCCATGTGTAAAAAGTTTGGGGATGCCTGCTGTAGCCAAAAGAAAAAAAAAGTAAGTGGTGTCAAATGATTCTTGAGCCTTTTTCTAGTGATATAATTCTGCTTTGTGTTTTTATTTTTACTTATTTTTTTGAGATGGAGTCTCGCTGTCACCTGGGCTGGAGTGCAGTGGTATGATCTTGGCTCATTGCAACTTCTGCCTCCTGGGTTTAAGTGATTCTCCTGCCTCGACCTCCTGAGCAGTTGACATTACAGGAGCCCACCACCATGCCCAGCTAATTTTTTTTTTTTTTTTTTGAGACTGAGTCTTGCTCTGTCACCCAGCGCAGTGGTGCGGTCTTGGCTCACTGCAACCTCCACCTCCTGGGTTCATGCAATTCTCCTGTCTCAGCCTCCTGAGTAGCTGGGATTACAGGCGCCCACCACCACACCTGGCTAATTTTTGTATTTTTAGTAGAGGCAGGGTCTTGCATGTTGGCCATGCTGATCTCAAACTCATAATCCCAGGTGATCCTCAAGCTCCCAAAGTGTTGGGATTACAGGCATGAGCCATCATACCTGGATCTTTGTGTTTTAAAAGAACTGAATTGGTCTGTTTAGAATGTGATTCTTAAGGGTTCATTATCAGTTACCCCAAGAGCAGAGGATTTCACTTGTGGTTAAAAAATAAAAATAAAAACATTTAGTTATTGGAAATGTACAGATTTAAACTGATAGTTTGTTTTACTAAATGCAACTCACAATTTCTACATATAGGAAATTAATATTTTAAATGAAGATAGAAGCAGTTTTCCCCTGAAAGTATTTGTGTGGTTTTGTTAAAACTTCACATCTTTTTATGAACTTGGCATTCCACTAATAACTCTGAGTTGCTTTTACAGCTGTGTCAGCAAGGTGCCATCTTCTTATATTGAAGTTCATGAAAAGACATAAAGCTGTTGTTGTATTCTGTGGCATTCTTTTTAGACCACTGGAACTTGTTTCCTTTGGTCTCTCTAAGGAATGGTTGTGCTTCTCATCTTCCTTTAGTCTTCTGTACATTGTGTGGTTGATCACGTTTCTTGTTACCATAAACTGTTGAGAGGCACAGTGCCCAACTTGTGGCTTACCTCTAGGAAGTATCCAGGGTTTCTCTTTATCAGTCTTTTATGTATCATCCTTCTTAACTTTATTTTCTACTCTTATTTTTTTCTTGCCCAGTTTATGTATTTTTCTTTTTTAGAGACAGGGTCTCCTTCTGTTGCCCAGGCTGGGAGGCAGTAGCCCAGTCAGTAAGCTTGAGCTCACTGCAAGCTCAAACTCCTGGGCTCAAGTGATCCTCCCACCTCATCCTCCCAAAGTACTGGAATTACAGGCATGAGCCACCATACCTGGCCACTCTTGCTTTCTTCCTTTTTTTGGTGCGTGTTGCAGGGGGGAGCTGCTTTTATAATTTTTGGGGAGATAAACGTGTTAAATAAGCAACAGTCCCACTTATTGAGGTGAATATTTTAAAAATGAAAAACATACCTACAACTACCTAAAAATTTCCTCCCATATCAAGAAGGACGGAGAGAAGGCAAAACTGTCCGAAAAGAGTTGGTGAGCTTTTTGTTTGGGAAGTTTTCTTGAATACCTCTTTTTTTCTTGTCTTTTTACTAGAAGTTGGTGAGATGGCAAAGCAGTACATAGAGAAAAGTCTTTTGGTTCCAGACCATGTGATCACACGCCTAATGATGTCCGAATTGGAGAACAGGCGTGGCCAGCACTGGCTCCTCGATGGTGAGTTGAAGCTGTGAGTAAACTGGATTTCTGGGAATTGTCGGTTAAGGTCTTGCACACCCTCTTAACTTCTCACTGATTGGAAAATGCCTTATTTTCTAAACTTTCTGTCATTTATGTAATATTGCAATTTGGCAACATGATAGGAACCCATTGTGGTGAGGCTTCTTATTTCTTCTGTCTCCGGATCACCATCGTGAGAACCACTGATTTGAAGCAAATCTTCACCAAATTTCTGTTATTGCTTCAGCCCTTTTGTTTCCATAAGTCATCCTGAGTATAACTCCTCTTCCATCAGATGTTCTTTCATTCACCACAGGACACACAAAATAAAACTATGAGTTACTGTTTTTCGCTTATCAGATTAACAGAGAAAGAACATCGGAAAATTCTTTATTGAATGTGTAGGAAACAAATACTGTTGAAAGTATAAAATGAGCAACCTTTGGAGAGCAGTTAGCATTATATACGCTTTCTGATCCAGCAGTTCCATTCTGGATTTCTGCCTAAAGATGCAAGGTTTATTTCAGCATTATTGGTAAATAGGAAGACAGTGTTGCTGACGCTATAAAAGAATCTATATATGTGGTACTCTGAGGACACAAAGGGGAAAATTACCTATTCTGTTAGTAGGAGGAGGGGTTGGAAGAACTGTATGGAAAGTGATGTATAGATAAATGGTCCTCACGCAGGTGAATGGGGATAGGGAAGGTAGATTTTTTTTTTTTTTTTTTTTTCCCCAGCAGAGGGATAGTGTAAACAGAGTGAAAGGGGAATGAGTTATCTTAGTATTTTTCTGAGCCTGCAGGCAGAGGTTGCAGAGGAAATCCTGGGGTAGATAGCCTTTGATTTTGCATAAAGATGGTGGAACTGGAATTTGTTGGCTTTTTGAAGCACTGAAGAGTTGTTAAGTAGGGGTGTAATATCACATTTGTCTCTCAGAAAGACTATTCCATTAGCAGCACAGGAGAAATTAGGTGCTGGGGCATGGTGGAGAGTTGTGACTACAAACCAGAGATCATTCTGCTGCTACAACAGAATATTTTGAACTGGGCCATTTATAAAGAAAAGAAATTTATTTCTCACCAGTTCTAGAGGCTGGAAAGTCCAAGAGCATGGTGTCAGCATCTGATGAGGGCCTTCTTGCTGCACCATCCCTGGCAGAAGGCATCACATGGGGAAGAAGTACATGCCTCTGAGAGGGAATGGGAGCTGAACTTAGCCTTTTATCAGGAGCCCATTGTTTTATCTAGAGCCCACTTCTCTCATAAGAGCATTGATTCATTCATGAGGGCAGAGCCCTTATGACCTAATGACCTCTTAAAGGCTCCATGTTCCATAACATGACAATGCCAATTAAATTTCAACGTAAGTTGTGGAGGGGACATTCAAACCTTAGCATTCTGCCCCTACCCACCTCCCCACAAAAAAACAACTCATGTCCTTCTCATACACAGAATACATTCATTCTATCCCAATAGCCCCCAGGGTCTTAACTTGGTCTAGCCATAACTCAGAAGTCCAATCTGAATCAGACATGGGTGAGATTTATAAGGTACAATTCATTCTGGGACAAATTCCCTTCAGCTGTGAGCCTGTGAAATTCAATGCAAGTCATCTACTTCCGAAATGCTATGGTAGGAAGGTGTTTGATGGACGTTACTGTTCCAAAAGAAGAAATAGGCAAGAAGAAAGGAGTAAGTGGTCCCTGATAAGTCTAAAATGCAACAGGGGAGACATTAAGTCATAAAGATGGAGAATATCTCCATCGACCCCACATTCTGCCTCCTGAGCACACTGGGATGGGAGTTGGGCTCCCAGGGCCTCAGAAGCCCCACCCCCTGTGACTTTGCTGGCTCAGTCCACTCAGCAGCTCTCATGGGTTGGAGTTGTATACGGGTGGATTTACAGTTCTGGGGTGTTGACAGTGGCCCACTCTCATGGCTCCACTAAGCATTGCCCTCGTGGGGACTCTCTGGCAGCCTTGACCCCACAGTTCTACTGGGCATTGTCCTAGTGGGGGCTGTCTGCAGTGGCTCTATGCTGCAATAGGTCTCTGTCTGGGCATCCAAGCAGTCCCTGGCATTCTTTGATATCTAAGTGGAAGAAGCCATGGCCTGCAGGACTTGCATTCTGGAGCCATGCCTACAGCTGTTTGAGTCATGGCTGGGGAGGCCAAGGAATGCTATCCATCTCCTGAAACCAGTCTACCATCCTAGAGCTCTGGGTCTGTGATGGGAGGTACAGTCTAGTGATCTCTGAAATGCCTTTGAGGTCTTTCTTCCATAGTCTTGATTGATAGCATCTGACTTCCTTCTACCCATGCTTGAGCAATAGGTTGTTTGACCACACACTTAATAGTCCTTCTTGAACATACTTTTCCACTCTTTACATGGCCATGCAAGAATTTTCCAAATTCTTCTGTTTTGCTTCTCTTTTAACTATATAGTTATCCCTCAGTATCTGCTGAGGGTAAGCGGTGTGGGAAGGGATTGGTTCCAGGACCACTCTCTCATACCACAATCCATGCATACTCCAGCCCTGTGAAACCTATGGATATGAAAAGTCAGTCCTCCATGTGCAAGGTTTTGCATCCTGCAAATACTGTGTTGCATTTGGTTGTGAATATGGAACCCAGTGATATGGAGGGCCAACTGTATTTATTTAAAAAATTCTTGGCTGGGTGTAGTGGCTCATACCTGTAATCCCAGCACTTTGAGAGGCAGAGGTGGGCAGATCACTTGAGCCCAAGAGACCAGCCTGGGCAACGTTGCAAAATCTCATCTCTACAAAAATTAGCCAGGTGTGGTGGCATGTGCCTGTGGTCCCAGCTAGTTGGGACTGAGGTGGGAGGATCACTTTAGCCTGAGAGGTTGAGGCAGCAGTGAGGCATGAACACACCACTGCACTCCAGCCTGGATGACAGATGACAGAGTGAGACCCTGTTTCAAAAGAAAAGAACAAATTTTGGTATAAAGTATGTCCTCAGAGTTCAAACCCATGTGTCCAGTGGTCAACTGCATTTGATCATCTCTCTGCTCTCACATCTCATTTTATGCAATTGAAAGTAACCACACAGCAGCTTGAGTGCTTTACTGCTTAGAGATTTCTTCCACTGCATATCCTAGTTCATTGCTCTTAAGTTTTGCACTCCATAAAGCTCTAGGACATGGACATAATTTGCCAAGGTCTTTGCAGCTGTCTAACAAGAATAACCTTTACTCCATTTTCTAATACCTTCTTTTACATTTCTGTCTGAGACCTCATCAGAATGGCCTGTAGTATCCAATTGCTGCTGACATTCTGGTCATGACCACTTGAGTAGTTTCTTTTTTGAGACAAAGTCTCACTGTCGCCCAGGCTGAAATGGTGTGGCATGATCTCGGCTCACTGCAACCTCCACCTTCCAGTTTCAAGTGATTCTCCTGCCTCAGCCTCCCAAGTAGCTGGGATTGTAGGCATATGGCACTATGCCCAGCTAATTTTTATATTTTTAGTAGAGACAGTGTTTCACCATCCTGGCCAGACTGGTCTTGAACTCTGATCTCAGGTGGTCCGCCCGCCCCGGCCTCCCAAAGTGCTGGGATTGCAGACGTGAGCCACCATGTCTGGCCCCCTTGAGTAATTTTAAGAAGATTCAGACCTTCCCTACAGTTCCCCTCTTCTTTTGAGTTCTCACCGTAATTGCCCTTGATGCATCATTCATGGCAATTTAGGGTGTTTCTAGCTGCCTACTCCAAATTCTTCCAGCCTCTACCCATTACCTGGTTCCAAAGCTATGGCCACATTTTTAGGTGTTTGTTATGGAAACAGCCCCATTCCTTGGTATCCATTTTTTGTCTTAGTCTGTTTTGAGTTGCTATAACAATACTTCGGGTTGGGTCATTTACAAAGAAAAGAAGTTTATTCCTCCCAGTTCTGGAGGCAGGGAAGAGTAAGACCGTGGTACTCCTATCTGTTGAGAGTCTTTTTGCTGTGTGTTGTAACCTGGTGGAAGGCAGTACATGATGAGAAGGCTCACACAAGAGAGGGAATAAGGGGTTAAACTTAGGTTTTTTCAGGAGCCCACTTCTGAGATAAACAACCCCATTAATCCATTCATGAGGGCAGAGCCCTCATGACCTGATAATTTCTTAAAGGCCCCACCTCCCAATGACCTTAAATTGGCAATTAAATTTCAACATGAGTTTTGGAGGAAACATTCAAACCATAGCACCCCCCAATGCTTTTTGTGTGGGTATTTATCACGACTCATAAACTTTGACTTTGCCACCACTTAACAGTATCTCTAGTTTAAAATTTTAAATTGTAAGTCCTCTCACCTTGCAAAATGAATGAGTGTAGGTTTAGTGAACTTAAAAGTCCTGTGTTTAAAAAGGATCATCTGTGTTAAACTCCTCTACAAAGAGGGTTAGTGTAATAATTGAGAGAATGGACCCTGCTGCTGCCAGACTGCGTGACTTGAATCCCTGCTCTGCCACTTTCTGGCAGACAGTGTGACCTTGGGCCTCTGATTGCTCATGAAACACAGATTAGCAAAGAGGGACGAAGTGAGCAAATACATATAAAGTGCTTAGAAGAGTGCTTGCTTTATGTAACTGCTATATGAGTGTTTGTCATTATTTGTTGTGACTAATGTACAGGTCCTGAATTTTTGGGATGGGGGGGTGACTATTTAAAGTGTTCACCTCAAAAATAACTCTAGGCCGGGCGCGGTGGCTCAAGCCTGTAATCCCAGCACTTTGGGAGGCCGAGGCGGGTAGATCACGAGGTCGAGAGATCGAGACCATCCTGGTCAACATGGTGAAACCCTGTCTCTACTAAAAATACAAAAAAATTAGCTGGGCATGGTGGTGCGTGCCTGTAATTCCAGCTACTCAGGAGGCTGAGGCAGGAGAATTGCCTGAACCCAGGAGGCGGAGGTTGCGGTGAGCTGAGATCGCGCCATTGCACGCCAGCCTGGGTAACAAGAGTGAAACCCCGTCTCAAAAAAAAAAAAATAATAATAATAGCTCTAAAAGTATTTATCGAGGCAGAATAAAAGTCAGTTTCAATTATGGAATGTTTTCTGTATCTCTTCAGTGCTCGCTTTTGCCATGACTTTGTCTTCCCCTCAGGACTGAGTAACTGAAGTTCTTCCACATCATAGGCCTGTTTTAGTAAAGTGCGTCAGCCTCCCAAATGATTTGGTTAGTATTTTTCTCCTTGAAAACCCATATGGTCACTTTTTCAGTTGCGATTTTTCTTTAAAGCTCTGGAGTAAATCCATTTGGCAAGGTGTGGAGTGCGAGGGATGCCTGGTTCCTATGTTCAGCTTTAGACTCCTTATGTTACACAGGCACATGCTTTGCGGGGGACGTGCCTGTTGAATGTGCTAAAGGTGATTGAATGTGGAAAGGTCAAGAAAGGCATTCTGATGACAGATGACTCATGATCTTGGTCCATATGGCTGTTGAGAGGCATCCTGCAAACGGTGGGTGGAAATGGGTAGAGTGGATCCAAGCCAAGGGAACCCCAAGTGGGGATGTGGGGAGCAGAGGGAGGGTGAGTGCTCTGTAGTTTGGTCAGCTTTGCCCTTGCTGAGAAGACATTCGGTACTACCTTCCCTTTACAGTGCTTTCCAGTTGGGTAAGAAATATTCTTTGTTTAGTTGGGTTTTGTTTTTGGTTTTGTTTTGTTTTGTTTTTGAGATGGAGTCTCCCTCTCACCCAGGCTGGAGAGCAGTGGTGCAATCTCGGTTCACTGCAACCTCCACCTCCCAGGTTCAAGCAGTTCTCCTGTCTCAGTCTCTTGAATAGCTGGGATTACAGGTGCATGCTGCCATGCTTGGCTATTTTTTTGGGTATTTTTTTTAGTAGAGGTGAGGTTGCACCATGTTGGCCAGGCTAGTCTTGAACTCCTGGCCTCAAGTGATCTGCCCACCTCAGCCTCCCAAAGTGCTGGGATTACAGGCGTGAGCCACTGCTCCCAGCTCTTAAGAAATATTCTTTTTTTTGCCGGGCGCGGTGGCTCAAGCCTGTAATCCCAGCACTTTGGGAGGCCTAGGCGGGTGGATCACGAGATCGAGAGATCGAGACCATCCTGGTCAACATGGTGAAACCCCGTCTCTACTAAAAATACAAAAAACTAGCTGGGCGTGGTGGCACGTGCCTGTAATCCCAGCTACTTAGGAGGCTGAGGCAGGAGAATTGCCTGAACCCAGGAGGCGGAGGTTGCAGTGAGCCGAGATCGCGCCATTGCACTCCAGCCTGGGTAACAAGAGCGAAACTCTGTCTCAAAAAAAAAAAAGAAATATTCTTTTTGTGTGTGTTGTGTGTGTGTATATACATGTATATATTTATATACGTATACACACACATGTAGAGTGATTTTCTTCCTCTTTTTTTTTTTCTTTCTCTTTTATTTTCTCAGAAATTTATTGTGTTAGTGACAGCAGTTTTTTTCTAATTAGTTTCCTTTAATTTTTAAGGGACATATTCTACCAGAGGATTATAATATACAAGGCTTCTAATTTTGTTATAAAATGGGTGGTTTTTTTGTTTGTTTATTTCATACAGAGGCTGTTTATTGCTTACTAAGTGATCTTGAGGTGAAATAGTAACTAAGGAACAGTAATCAGCTATTTGAAACAAATATATTGCTTAAGGCCAGGAATTTGAGACTAGCCTGGGCAACACAGCAAGACCCTGTCTCTACAAAAATGAAAAAATGCTGAGCTTGGTGGCACATACTGTAGACCCAACTACTTGGGAGGCTGAGCCATAATATTACTTGAGCCCGGGAGTTTCCTGCAGTGAGCCATGATGGTGCCACTGCACTACAGCCTCAGTGACAGCAAAACCATGTCCCCCTCCCCCTCAAAAAAAAAGCAAAATTTTCACTTTTTGTTTTGAGATGGGGATCTCACTCTGTCATCAGGCTGGAGTGCAGTGGTGCGATTTTGGCTCGTTGCAGCCTCCTCCTCCTGGGTTCAAGTGATTCTCCTGCCTCAGCCTCTTGAGTAGCTGGGATTATAGGCACCCACCACCACACTCAGCTAATTTTTTGTATTTTTGTAGAGACAGGGTTTCACCTGGTCTTGAATTCCTTGAAAAGGCCAAGCTGGTCTTGAATTCCTGACCTCAGGTGATCCACCTGCCTTGGCCTCCCAAAGTGTTAGGATTACAGGTGTGAGCCGCAGCACCCAGCTAATTTTTCACTTTTTAAAAAAAGGGTCGAGTATTAGTCCATTTCCATGTGGCCAATAAAGACATACCCAAGACTGGGTAATTTATACAGGAAAAGGGTTTAATTGACTTACACTTCCATGTGGCTTGGGAAGCCTCACAATCATGGCAGAAGGCAAGGAGGAGCGAGTCACATCTTATATGGATGGCAGCAGGCAAAGAGACCTTGTGCAGGGAAACTTCCGTTTTTAAAACTGTAAGATCTCATGAGACTTATTCACTATCACAAGAACAGCATGGAAGACCTGCCCCCATAATTCAGTTACCTCCCACCAGGTTCATCCCACGACACTTGGGGATTGTGGGAGCTACAGTTCGGAATGAAATTTGGGTGAGGACACAGCCAGACCATATCAGGCCAGCAGTGAGGTATATAGCCATAGAGAGGGATGCATTAGAAACTGCTTTTTTCATTTCAAAACTTAACTGCTTACTTGTGCATTAAAATAGCAATCTAGAAGTTCCCCAAATCAGTCCCAATTTATCTCCATGTACCAAGATGTAGTAGAATTATCTGCCATTTGATTTTAGGGGTGACTATCAAAATATTTTAAATTGGTATTTCAAAGTTTGGTTTTGTAGAAAACAGCCTTAAATTTTGGAATTGGAAATGAAATGTAATTTGATCCTTTTCATTGATAATAATGATAACCTTTAGCACAAGAGTTAGCATTCAGTCCATGGTTGTATTTGGAACCTGGTTTGTTTGTTTCATTCTGAGCAATGCTGACCACTAACAAGTGCTTTCTGAAGGTAATTCAGTTCTGCTTTTAGCATAAGCCAGAGTTGTTTGAATGTGTGCAGTGTTTGTGTGTGTGTGCCTCTGTTTTCCCTGAGAGCTAAATGATTTCAGGCTTGAGATGTTCCTGGCTATGCACTCACCCAGAGTTGGTGGTGCAGCCGAGTAAAAGGTGTATGTTCAGAAACTAAATTATAGGTGATGGAGCCAGAGTATTTTGCCCTGATTTTGCGAATGTGTTTTACCATACGAGGCTAATACATAACAGCTCTGACCTTATCATCTCTACATTTTTTTTTCTGATTCAGACCTCTGAAGAGTGTCACATCCCACTGGGCAACATATGTCTACAGAAAAAAGCCAAAAATAACTTCTGAATCACATCTTTTAGGAAATGCCAAGGGTAATTTTTTTTTGGTTGCCCTTGTGAATCTAGGATATGTTTCAGTAATAAAATATATAATAGATTTGTTTAGAAGGTTACTGAAAAATTCTGCTTTAATAAAAAAAAATCAGCCCTTTCTTCCTGTGTGTATGTGTGTGTGTGTTTATGTGTAGGAGGGCAGTAGTTTATCTTACTCATTTATCTTTAAATATTTAGCACTGAAAAATCATTACCACATAACCCTTCAATCTCAGGTTGTTACTAAGGCAATGATATATATTCTGGTGTCTTGAATGGAAAGTTTAAAGTAGTTGTGGTGATTTCTTTTTTTTTTTTTTTTTTTTTTTTGAGACGGAGTTTCGCTCTTGTTACCCAGCCTGGAGTGCAATGGCACGATCTCAGCTCACCGCAACCTCCGCCTCCTGGGTTCAAGCAATTCTCCTGCCTCAGCCTCCTGAGTAGCTGGGATTACAGGCACGTGCCACCATGCCCAGCTAATTTTTTGTATTTTTAGTAGAGACGGGGTTTCACCATGTTGACCAGGATGGTCTCGATCTCTAGACCTCGTGATCCACCCGCCTCGGCCTCCCAAAGTGCTGGGATTACAGGCTTGAGCCACCACGCCCGGCCTAGTTGTGGTGATTTCTAAAGAATGAAGAACAGTTGTAAAATTTGTGGAACTCTACCAGGGTGCTGTGGCCATCTGTATCTGCCAAGCATGGATTGAACAATTAAAATGTTAGGTTTCTCAGCAGGATTGTCCTTCTTGACATACCCATGACTTGTCCCTCTCATTGTAGCTTTGTTCATTCAACAAGCATTATTACATCTAATAGGTCCTGGATATTTTTAAAGTGAATAAAGTACAGGTATGACTAACTTTGCACTAGGCTGGTGACAGTGAAGAAGAATGCATGGAAAAGAGGAATTAGAGGTAGACTAAGCTTGTCAAGGAGCTCCTGACATAGGAGGGTTCGGAGACATATATTCAACCACACATGGTACAGGTGAGGTGTTCCAAGAGGTAAGTGGAATGATTTTTGCAAGTAAGGAGTGACATTTTTGGTCAAAATGATTGCATGAAAAAAGATGGGTGTGTTGATTAGTCTTAGTGTACCACATTTCTGGAAACTCTATCCACCCCAAGACAATGTAAATATGCCTGACTTTTTATTTTATTTTATTTTATTTTATTCATCTGAGATTCTGATTTGAGGAGACAGTAGGGTATGGTGGATCATGCTTGTGATCTCAGCAGTTTGGGAGACTGAGGCAGGAGGATCACCTCAGCCCAGGAGTTCAAGACCAGCCTGGGCAACACAATGAAAGCCCCTCTCTACAAAAATAAAGAAAAATTATCTGGACATGGTGGTGCATGCCTGCAGTCACAGCTAGTCGAAAGCTGAGTGGGAGGATGACCTGAGCCTGGGGAGGTCAAGGCTGTAGTGGGCCATGATTGCACCACTGATTGCACCACTGCACTCCAGCCTGGGTGACAGAATGCGGCTCTGTCTCCAAAAAGAAAAGAATTTGAACGGTGACCCTTAAATGAATGTTATTTTCTTTGTTGGCATTTCCCCCCCCGAACTTTGATGGTAGAGTTTGATCAAGGCATTTCATGACTGTGTTTGGTGTGCATGAAGGATCGGCAGTTACTTGTTGAGTTTGGTTTACATAAAAAATTATTTTTGTAGCCAGATAACCATAACAGTGTTCCCCAGAATGTTGTGTCTCTAAGTTTGTGTTGTAAAGCAGGTTTGACAATTTTTATCATGTTGGAAGAAGGAATTGTAAAACCCAAGACCTACGATTGGTTATATGGGTTGATTATCTCTTATCCAAAATGCTTGGGGCCAGAAGTATTTGGATTTCAGATTTTTTGATTTTAGAATATCTGCCTTATACTTGCTGATTGGGTATCCCTAATCAAAAAAAAAAAAAAAAAAAAAAAGTAAAATCTGAGTTGCTCCAATAGGCATTTTCTTTGAGCATCATGTTGGTGTTCAAAGTTTTGGATTTTGGAAGATTTCAGACTTTCCTATTAGGGATACTTATAGTTTCTGACATAATTGTTAAGTATTTGTGTATTCTTAAATAAAAGAATTTGTAGACATATAATTAATTTCAAGTTAGTGCTCTAAGAGAGACCAAATGACTTTTCTAGAAGAAGATGGCCAATAAGAAGAAAGAGTATATCTACCTCACTGAAGACTAGGTAACAGTTTTTGTTTTTGTTTTTGTTTTTTTAATATGGAATATTGCTCTTGCTGCCAGACTGGAGTGCAGTGGTGCGATCTTGGCTCAGTGAAACCGCTTTCAAGGTTCAAGTGATTCTTCTGCCTCAGCCTCCTGAATAGCTGGGACTATAGACGCCTGCCACTATGCCTGGCTAATTTTTTATATTTTTAGTAGAGACGGGGTTTCACTGTATTGGCCAGTCTGGAACTCTTAACCTCAGGTGATCTGCCCACCTTGGCCTCCCAAAGTGCTGGGATTACAGGCGTGAGCCACCACACCCTGTCTAGGTGACAGTTTTCTAAACAGAGCAATATTGGTTGAGTTACACAGGAAATACCATTATTCAGTGGGGTTAAGTTATGAAGAGACATTTGGGTGACACATGTTGGAAACAGATGCTTGGTGCCACAAAGAAAAATTAACACTGAGACAAAGGATCTTTCAGCAACATAATTTTTACTTCCTGGACTGCAGGAAGGGTACCCTTGCTAGTCACTGTGGTACAATAAACAAAGGAAAGCAGACAAATTTATTCCTTATGCATTTAGGGTTGTCCTTACTGCTGTGTCTGATCTCTGTTGGCTGGAACCAGACTTCACAATCTAAAATAAATCCCAATTGGCTAACAACTTAAAACTTTTCTAAACAGGTAAAAGCAGTGGAGAGCTGGGACATGCCTGTGAGCACATCCAGCACAGATAATCTTGGTTAAAGTACAAGGACATAGAATGTACTATATGCCTGTAAGCATGGCATGTTTAACAGCTACATAGGATAGGGCTTAACAAAGTTATTAGCATACTTATTCTTTAACAAGAAAGGAAACTTTAAAAAGGAACTTTTCTACTTTGCACACACATGACCTGAAATCTTGGCACACTGCCATCTTCCTCAGTTTATCCAAAGTATGCAGCCTGTTGAGACTTTGTATCTAGCTTCTGATTCCACTGAAGCTATTATGACTCCTTATTGCTCCCAGGTGATTGCATAAATTTCTTCTGGTGCTAAGCATTCATAATTTTCTGTAACTATTTATTGATTACCGACTGTGTGCCAGACAGTGGCCAAACACCACAGTAGAGCAACAAAGAGACTAGATAGGGCCTGGCTCTCCTGATACTCAGAATCCAATGGTGTTTTCAGCTTATTTATTTATTTATTTATTTATTTTTTTCAGACAGAGTCTCACTTTGTTGCCAGTTGGACTGCTATGGCGTGATCTCAGCTCACTGCAACCTCTCCCTCCCTGGTTCAAGTGATTCTCCTGCCTAAGCCTCTTGAGTAGCTGGGACTACAGGCAGCGCTACCACGTCCAGCTAATTTTTGTATTTTTAGTAGAGTTGGGGTTTCACCATGTTGACCAGGATGGTCTTGATCTCCTGACCTTGTGATCTACCCACCTCATCCTCCCAAAGTGCTGGGATTACAGGCATGAGCCACCGCGCTAGGCTGCTTTCAGTTTTTTTTGCTACCCTAGGCAGTGAGGGTTATCTTTAGTTTCTTTAATTTAAATCAAAACCCTGGGAACTCAGTTTTTGTCTTAGTGACTTTTCCTATGTTCTGCACCCTTGATGTCAATATGAGCTCAGAGTAGCTGACTAAAAAACATGGTGAAGCCCGGGATCTCTTCTCTTTCTCATTTGATATAGAATCTGTTCTGCATTTCTGTCCTCCAAGTCCATTTCCAGTGTCTTTCTTCTGATTCATCTGACTGCTGCTTTGGGGGTGAGGAACAATTGTACCATGGTATAGTAGACAATGGTGACTTGTTTTATGTGTGTCTCAGAGATTGACTAGATTTCAATATTAAAGAATAATATGGAAAATGTATGTATACGTATATTTGACTAAACGCTAGAAAAGCTTGGTTCATGGATCAGTAAACAAATTGAGTATACATTTTTTGTGTCTTGATAAGTGAGGCATCCATCATTCCCAAGAGGGAGTAGCGTGCTTCCTGACCTCACAGTCCAGGAGCACTGCACGAATGATTGCAGAATAGGAAGGGTCTTGGGAGCACCAGTGAAGAGGCAGTGAAAGGTGATGTCTGGCACAGAGAGGGAAGTAGGTGACCCTCTTTCGAAGGTGAGGGAGACAGGTATTAGGGAGACTTCCTGGAGAAGCTGAGACCAAGAACCATTTTTTGGAAGGCTGGACTGAAGCACAGTTGAGAGGGAGGGAAGATGATGTGGAAAAGCTCTAGAGGCATGAAACAACATGATGTGTTCCGGAAACCATAAGTCATTGGGTAACCCTGGAGTTGAAAGTATGAGCCAGTGAGGCTGGCAAGTGGACAGGGGCAAAAGTTAAACCTTGCATGAAATTAAAAAACGGAGTTGAGTAAGCATCAAAGTTAATATTAAAAATGAGTTAGGGGAAGTTAAAAGTGAAATTTAAAACTTTGAGTTTAAAAGTGTGATATTTTTAAACTTTATTTCCAACATTTAAAAATTAACTGGATTGTGGGCTGAGCATGGTGGCTCATTCCTGGAATCTCAGTACTTTGGGAGGCCGAGGCAGGGGGATCACGAGGTCAGGGGTTTGAGACCAGCTTGGCCAACATTGTGAGACCTTGTCTTTACTAAAAGATACAAAAAAATTAGCTGGGTGTGGTGGTGAGTGCCTATAATCCCAGCTACTTGGGAGGTCGAGGCAGGAGAACTCCTCGAACTCAGGAGGCAGAGGTTGAAGTGAGCCGAGCTCATGGTTGGAGTGAGCTGAGATCGAGCCGTTGCACTCAGCCTGAGCGACAAGGCAAGACTCTGTCTCAAAAAAAAAAAAAAAATTAACTGGATTATTAACCTTTTAAATATAGATCTACATTTGACATTAAATTGTGATTTCTCTGTATTTGGGCGTGTCTTGTCTTACATGTTCAGATGCACCTAGCCCATTTGCTATTGCTGCTTAATTAGAAGTCTGTAAAGTAAGGCACAGGATGAAACTCTTCAATTCCTAACTTTAGATATTAGGAGAGCCTGAATTCATGAAACAAGTAATTCATCCAATTCTTGGGTAATTCATCCAATCCAATTGAATGGATTAAGAAAATTCATTACAAAACATCATTCAAAGCATCTGACGGCATACTTTGCTAGTTTAACAGTTGTGCGCTTACTAAAATGCACAAACCATGATGCTAAGAAGACATTAACATGGTAGAAAAAGCATGGGTTTATGAATCAGACCTGAATACCAGTCTGTAACTTATAAGCTGCTGTGCAGTCTTTTCTTTTCTTTTTTTTTTTTTTAAGATGGAGTCTCTCTCTGTCATCCAGGCTGTCGTGCAGCGGTGTGATCTCGGGCCACTGCAACCTCCGCCTCCCAAGTTCAAGTGAGTCTCCTGCCTCAGCCTCCCGAGTAGCTGAGATTACAGGTACCTGCCACCACACTCAGCTAATTTTTCTTTTTCTTTTTCTTTTTTAAGTAGAGATGGGGTTTCTCCATGTTGGCCAGGCTGGTCTCGAACTCCTGATCTCAGGTGATCTGCCTGCCTCAAAAAAATTTTTTTTTTTTTTTTAAGATGGGGTTGTGCTCTGTCACCCAGACTAGAGTGTAGTGGCACCATCATAGCTTACTACAGCCTCAGACTGGGTTCAAGTGATCCTCCCCTCTCAGCTTCCTGAGTAGCTGAGACTACAAATGCATGCCACCTTACCTGGCTAATTTTAAAATGTCTTGTAGACATGGAATTTTGCTGTGTTGCCCAGGCTAGTCTTGAACTCATATCCTCAAGCAGTCTTCCTGTCTCAGCCCTTCAGAGTGCTGAGATTACAGTCATTAGCCACTGTGCCATGTCGTATAGTCTTGAGCAAGCAGTTTTCTTTTTTGGATTCGTTTTCTTTATCCATAAAATAAGCATGTTCATGGCATACATAAGTTTGCAAGGACTAATTAACAAATGTAAAACTCTTAGTGGAGTTCTGGAAAACAGGTCATCAAATCGTAGACATATTTATTATAATTGATTTTAAGCTGCAATAGAAGCACCTTGAACTTACATAGATGTTAGGATTTAACATTTCAGCAATAACTTACTGAGAAACTATACCAAAAACACTGTCATTCTAATGAATAAGGATCAACATGTTCACCCCTCATAAAGCAAAGGTGGGCAGAGCATAAAATCACCCCTCTTGGCTGGGCATGGTGGCTCACACCTGTAATCCCAGCACTTTTGGAGGCTGAGGTGAGTAGAACACTTGAGGTCAGGAGTTCAAGATCAGCCTGACCAATATGGTGAAACCCCATCTCAACTAAAAATATGAAAATTAGCTGGATGTGGTGACAGGTACCTGTAATCCCAGCTACTTGGGAGGGCTGAGGCAGGAGAATAGTTTTAATCTGGTAGGCGGAGATTGCAGTGAGCCGAGACTGTGCCATTGCAGTCCAACCTGAATGACAAGAGCAAAACTCTGTCTCAAAGAAAAAAAATCACCCTTGTTCTGTTAAACCTTGTGTAGTAATGTAAAACAAAACAAAACTCTTGATTGTCCTATCACCAATAAGAGAACCCATATTTTGGAGAGATGCACATGTTGATTAGGGCTAAAGGGAGAATGAGATGTGGAAAACTACAGAGCATTTACTTTTATTTTTCGCTGTAATACATGATCACTGTAAAACATCCAGGCCATATGGAAATATGCAAAGGAAAGCAACAAATCACCTGAAATTCCACCAGCCAGAAACAACCAGGGCATCATAGTTTATGTGCTTTAAAAAAGTATTTAATTTTACTGATTTTTTTTTTTTTTAAGATGGACTCTCACTGTGTCACCGAGGCTGGAATGCAGTGGCATGTTCTTGGCTAACTGCAAACTTTGCCTCCTGGGTTCAAGCATTTCTCCTGCCTTAGCCCTCTGAGTAGCTGGGATTACAGGCATGCACCACCATGACTGGCTAATTGTTTATATTTTGGGTAGAGACAGGGTTTCACCATGTTGGCCGCCAGGCTGGTCTCGAACTCCTGACCTCAAGTGATCTGCCTGGCTTGGCTTCCCAAAGTGCTAGAACGACAGGCATGAGCCACTGTGCTTTCCTTTTACTCAAATTTAGCAATAACAAAACTAAAGTGAACCTGAAGGAATTATTACTGAGCTTCAGATAAATCTTTTTTCATCACCAAGGATATTAATTCCTATGAGAGCTCTTTAATATTATAAAAGCCACTAGGAGACTGACATATTTCTTTTGTTTTGTTTTAAATTCATATTTTAAATTTAAACAGGAGGCATTGTCTCTCTACAGTGAACCCCTGAGGGAACTTATACAGCCTTTCACCTCCTCTCACCCTTCATCCCTCTCAATTTTTGTTGGCTTTTGTCGTTAAAAAGTTATTACAATTTTCTCTGCAAATGTAATTCCTCAGTTTTTTTCTGACATTAAAAAATTTTAAATGGATTCCGTGCACTGGTTCTTTTACCTACCTCTACTTGTTTTATTTTGATTAATCTCTTGGTTATATCTCTGTGACTATACTAGAAATCATTGAAATGTACACTTTAAATGAATTGTTTGGTGTATGAATTATATCTGAGTAAAGGTATACTGCTGTTTACCACAGCTTTTTCATTCAGCACTGGGTTGACTGGATTTTGTTTGATTTTTTTTGTCCCTCCCTCTTCTCCCCTCCCTACAGAAGAGCTCATAATATGTTTGAGAATGTCTCATTTTTCAACAATTAGCTAACTATGGTATTTTTGAGTTGTTGTATCTTTCAAAACATTGCAACCATTGTTTCATTTTCTTCTCGCCTGATTCCCCATTTTATTTGTATTTGTTAAATAGAGGCACGGTCTTGCTCTGTCACCCAGGCCAGAGTGTGATGGTGCAATCATATTAATAGCTTGCTGCACTCTCAAACTCGCGGATCCTCCCGCCTCACCAGGACTACAGGCACGCTGCCATGCCCAGCTAGTTTTTATTTTGTGTTTAGACAGGGTCTTGCCATGTTGCCCAGGCTGGTCTCGAACTCTTGGGTTCAAGCAGTCTTCTTGCCTCAGTTTTCCAAAGTACTTGGATTTTGCTTGGATTTGGCTTAAGCCACTATGCCCAGCCGTTTTCTGCCCTTTTCAAGGTGATTCCGCCCCCTGCACCCCCTGCCTTGCAGCCACCACGTATAATAGAATAACTTGATGTTATTTTTATTTATTTATGTCCTATATAGAGTGTGTTCTCCTGATCCACAATTCAGTTCCTTCCTTTCCAGTATTTTATATCCTTTTTGTCATTTGTTCAGATTTTCTATTTTAATACTAGTTATATTGGATATTACATTGACTACTTTCTGTCTTTCTACTTTAAATTTTTCTTGCGTCTGGGTTTCATTCTGCTTTCAGGCACACTCATACCTTTTATTTTGAGGGCGGTTGAGAACAAAACTTTGTTTATATTCCGTAACCGCTTGATGATTTTTCTACCTGTGTGTGCCCTGCGTCCGTGCTGTGGGCCCTCGTGCTTACTGTTCCTCTGCCGGCAGTGCCCTGTCGCCAGATATCCGTGTGGATTGCTGGATACAGATCCCTACGCAGATAACCCTTCCTCAGAAGGTCTGTCTTGTACCATTCTGTCTACCTACATCATTCTTCTTACATTACAGTAATGTGACATTATGTATTTATCAGCATATTCGGTTTTTCATTCCTCCCCTATCCGTCCACCCCCAGTGCAGGCTGCAGAAAGTACACGTTATGTCCATTTTGTTCATGGCTGTATTGCCAGTACCTGTAGCAGTGATTGGCATGTAGTAAAGACTTTTATATCCAGTTGTAGACAGGTCATGCCTGCAATCTGTAGCTGAGCCTTTAGAAGGTATACTTAGATTCTGTTACTGTTCTGGGGGTAGAAATATGGGTATATGGTGAAATCATTTACAAATTTCTTTAATCTTAATTGAAATACAGTAGGATCAATTTTCCCTTAATTTGTTTTTGGGGACTTATATTCAAAGAACAAGCAAGCAGGCTGGACACGGTGGTTCATGCCTATAATCCCAGCACTTTGAGAGGCCAAAGAGGAGAATTGCTTTAGCCCAGAAGTTGGACACCAGCCTGGTTAACAAAGCCAGCCAGCCAGCCAAACAGACAGACGGACACACACACACACACACACACACACACACACACACACACACTCTCTCTCTCTCTCTCTCTCTCTCTCTCTCTCTCTCACACTCACTCATGCACTCACTCCAGGTATGGTGATATTTGCTTGGTTAACAAAGCCAGACAGACACGCACACACACAATCCAGGTGATGATGTTTGCTTGTAGTCCAGCTACTTGGATGGGTGGTGGCTTACGCAAGAGGAACCCCTGATCCCAGGAGTTGGAGGTTGCAGTGAGCTATGATTGCATCACTGCCCTCCATGCTGGGTGACCGTGTCTCAAACAAAACAAACAACCAGAATATCTAAACAGAAGAGCGTTTAAGCAAGGGGTTTGCAGATGACAGCTCCTTTCTCAGTGGAATATGTATTTTCCCTTATGGGAAAAGGGCTCAGTGATTTTAGTGTAACTTATTCAAGAGCAGGGGTTATAAGGTAACAGTTTCATCTGTGTCTTTATTCAGGAAGAATCAGTTTGGTGATTCCAGAGGATCTCAGTGAAGCCATTTGGGAATTTCCCCCAAGAATTCCTACCTGCAGGAATTTATCTTTTATTTCACAAAGCCTCTTTGAAGATGTATACTTCTGGTTTAAAACCACATTTTCTGGAGTACTTATCTTCTGTTGATCAGTGGATCACCTAGTAGTGATTGTGGCATATCTAGGTTTTTAAGGTCTTTTTCTTTCTTCTCCTATCTCCCTCCCTCCCTCCATCTTGCTCTGTCACCCAGGCTGGAATGCAGTGGCATGATCCCAGCTCACTGCAGCTTCAGTCCCTTGGGCTCAAGGAATCCTCCCACCTCAGCTTTGGGGTCTTTTCCTATTAACCTACAAGCTTCCTGAGGGCAGAATCCACTTATTTCAAATCTCTTAAACTCTGGGATCTGTAACTAGTGTCCCGGGGAGCTTTAATGAGCAGGAAGTGGGTTCTGGAGCTCTCAGCACAGTGGGGAGTGTGGGGCTCACAGAGTCACAGGATGGAGCGTTAACTTCAGTTGCCAACATCTGGAGCACAGCTGCTGATGCTGCCTTTTTTTTTTTTTCCTTCTTTCATTTTAGATTTAGGGGGTACATGTGCAGGTTTGTTACATGGGTAAATTTTGTGTATGGATGATCCCATCACCAAGGTAGTGAGCGTAGTACCCGATAATAGGTCGCCTTCTAACCTGCACCCCATCCTGGCTCGCGCAGTCCCTGTTGTCTGTTGTGCCCATCTTTGTGTCCATGTGTTTTCAGTGATGAGCTACCCCTTATAAGTGAGAACACATGGTATTTGGTTTTCTGTTCCTCTGTTCTCTTAGGCTAATGGCCTCTAGCTGCATCCATGTTGCTACAGAGGACATGATCTCATTCTTATTGCTGCATAGTATTCCATGGTGTGTGTGTGCGAGTGTGTGTGTGTGTGTGTGTTTGTGTGTGTGTGTGTATCACATTTTCTTTTTCCAGTCCACCATTGATGGGCATCTTGGTTGATTCCATGTTTTTGCTATGGTGAACAGTACTGCGAGGAACATAGAAGGACTTGTGTCTTTTTGGTAGAACAGTTTATATACCTAATAATGGAATTGCTGGTTGTTGTAAGTTATTTGGGAAATCTTCATACTGCTTTCCACAGTGGCTGAACTAATTTACATTCCTACTAGCAGTGTATAAATGTTCCTGTTTCTCTGCAACCTTGCTGGTATTTGTTGTTTTTGACTTTTTAAAAATAATAGGACAGCTGCTGCTTGTTTTCACCATCTTTTAATAATAACGGGATGACATGAAATATGGAGGTCTTTGTGTAAACAGATAAGGGAAGTATAAGATAGGGGAGAGAAAGGGCCTTCATGAAGCAGGCTTTGCTGGTTAATTTGCTACTACGGCTTCCAGTTGGTGATGTGAATGATTTGAACTCCTGGGCTAGGGAAGGCCGTGGAAGAATAACCAACCACCTGCTTTCAACTTTAAGCTAATCATTCAGTGATTGATTGTCATGAACAATGGCTTGCATTTGTAACTTGGTTCTTGCTTACTCAACAACTGGGAAGAGATGGGCGGTCTGAAGCAACTCTATTAGCTCCAGATCTTAATGGAGGTAGGAAGGGGGCTGATGTCGCAGTCTTTTCACAAGCTGCCAACCCCAGGCGGATGTTGAGAATTGCCCTTCCGAACTGCCCTTTCATTTCCATTAGGCGGAGAATTTGCTTTGTTGCCTGGGAATGTGGTGGTGGACTCTGGCTCTGTACTCTTCCTGCAGAGTGAATGTACTCCAAGTTAGAAAAACAGAAGGGTCCTACTTTCTATTCCCCACCACTGCTTCAGCTTGTTGCTGCAGCACCTCCTGCTTGAGCTGCCCTTCCCTGGTCTCTTGGCATGGCTGGGAGGAGCAGGTGCCAAGGCCCAGGGGCCAGCACTGCTGGGAACACGATACCAGTCAGGAATTTAATGGTATCTCACAGTACCTAGTAAGTATTTTGGGGAGTCTAAAAAACAACCTGGAGATGCCATAATTAGTGATATAACAAGACAGATTCTAGAAGAAATTTAAAAATATAAAATTTCAGCTTTCAATCTGGATTGGCTGTTTGAATGAAAAGAATGGAGCAGTTTTTCTAGGCTTGGTTAGGGGATGAGGGATAGGGATAGCCTGGTGTGGAGGCATGATAAGAAAGCATGCAGTGGAATAGGCCCCTCTGTGGAGCTAAAGGGAGGAAAGCAAGCAGTTCATGGTTAAACATGATCTTTATTTTACGTTAGTTTTTGGCATTTCTACTTCAACAATTAATGGAATATATTCACATTTGGAATAGGCTAATTAAAGAAACTAGAATAATGCTAGTCATTTAGAAAGCCTTTCTTGGACACTAAAGTGTTACTTTCAGTAAATGTAAAAGCATCCTGCAACTTGTAATTCTCTTCTAAATGGAAAAATTATAAATGCTGCCACCTGTTGACAAAATATGAGTATGCATTCTACTCCACTTGGTTAGTGATCCTGCCCACAAGGGATCTTACTGGCTGGATAATGACCCTCAGCTAAAAATGCTTTCAAATATGCTGGTCTGACTGTACCTTATCTGGCATTCTGTTCTTGGCAGGCTGATTGGTGTGAGAATTACACCTGAATTGCTTTGATTTGTTCAGCCCAACTTGAGAAGTGGATGTAGATCAATTTAAAGAAGGCTGAAGCTCCCATGCTACCTTACAGAATCCATCATTTAAGACACCATTTCAGATTGTATGCCTTGAGGCCTTAAAGTTAGGATCTGTAGGCTGGAAAGTATCTTTCGTTTTCTTTTTTTCTTTTCTTTTTTTTTTTTTCTTTTTTGAGATAGAGTCTTGTTCTGTCACCCAGGCTAGAGTGCGGTGGCACGAACATGGCTCACTGTAGCCTTGGCCTCCTGGACTCAAGCGATCCTCCTGCCTCAGCCTCCTGAGTAGCTGGGACTAAAGGCACATACCACTACACCTGGATAATTTTTAATTATTTTATAGAGACAGGGTCTCACTTTGTTGCCCAGGCTGATTTCAAAATCCCAGGCTCAAGTGAAATCCTCCCAAAATGCTGGGTCTATAGGTGTTAGCCATTCCTCTCATCTGAGTATCCACATGTTAAAAGTCTTGTGGATGAGTAAATACTGTTACTCACTTTGTAGAGCCCTTGCCCTTATGTCTAACCAGAGTGAGGGAGAGAGCCCCTCTTCAGGACCTGTGACACCCAGGCCTGTGACACACCCCAAACTTTGAAGGACCCCAAACTTTGAAGGCAGCCTTAGCCTATCGCCAGAGCCTTTGTGACCACTGGCTGTGTCTGGGACACGACACTTGCCCTGAAAATGGCACTCTTCGAGGCCAGTCACTTCCAACTGTGCCTTTCATTTTCTGAGATCCGTGGTGATTAAGGGGGCGGTAAGCCATCCCCCTATTCTTTTTTTCTTTTATATCTGCTTCGGTTTCTTTATTATTGATTCCCCTCCACTGTACCCTCTGGAATCCTTTTTCCTTACAGTTTCCTCCACCTTCCTCACCACATACACGTGCTATTTGCAGAATCTTCACTTTCTGTAATAAAACCTAGATTTCCCCTTAGGATGCTGCTTGCTTTGCTTTTCTGTTACCGAGGACTTTGTCCTGTGGAAATCTCATGTTGGGTGATGGTGGTGGTTTCATTCCGTCTCCTAGTGCGTCTTTCATCCTTTCCTGAAAGCTCAAATCTGTCTGTCTTGTTCTCAAACCTGCTGTTTGTCTTTTTACCGCCAGTCTCACATTGCCTTCATTTTTTTTCCTTAGTACTGCCCACCCCCTGCCATGCAGTTTATCCTGAGTCAGCCACTATTCTGGAATTTCCATATAGTAAGTTGCTTATTTCTCACAATGACTTTGTGAACTAGGTATTATTATTCCCGTAGGCACAGAGAGGTTAAGTAACCACGGTTACAAAGTAAGTGGCTTAGCTGGACCTGAAACGCAGACAGCTTGCCCCTGGGTCTCTATTACTGTGAGTCAGCTTTCCCTTAGTCATGTGCAGTGATGCTCATTGCAGTATGACTGGAAACAGCTTGGATGTCCATCGTGAGGGGATTGGTTAAATTATGCTCTATCCAAACCATGCCATACTGTGCAGTTATTAAAAAGAATGATTCCCAGCACTTTGGGAAGCTGAGGTGACAGGATTGCTTGAGGCCAGGAGTTCAAGACCAGCCTAGGCAACAAAGCAAGACCCTCTCTCTGCGAAAGAGAATGAAACGGTAATATGTATTATGCAGAAAAAAATTTTCAAGATATCCTAAAAGGAAGAAGCAGGGGGCAGAACATTTGTTGTGTGTCTGTAGGGAGAAAATCTGGTCTGTGTGTGTAGCGCTGGATCAGGCTGTTCCTGAAGCCATACAAGATTGGGATTTCTCAAGTTGTTTTGTTAAGCTGCCTGTCACAGACATCAGGATCAGGCATTTCTCCCTGTCTGAGAATTTGCCTCTCACAGTCTGCAGTTTTCTGTTCAGGAGGAAGACAGTGTGGCGTGGTACATGGTGTGGGATTGTAGAGACAAATAGCACTTGATTTAAATCTAGGTTCGTCACTTATTATGTGCTCTTGGGCAAGTCACTTTACTTTTCCCAGCCTTGGTTTTTATAATTTTAAAATGGGGACAAGTCTTACCTGGCAGAATTACTGTGACTTTTGAGATAATATTTATTCATTCAACAAACATTTTTATTTGGCATCTACTACGTGCAAAGCCCTCCTGTAGGCACTAAGGATGTAGCAGTAAACAAGAACTCAAAACGTTCTGCTCTAATTTAGCTTACTTCTGGTGGGAATAGAAACACTTGAAAAATAAATCATATATGGCAAATGGTGATGAGTACTCTGAAGGAAAACAAAAAAGAAAATAAAGGGTGAATAGGAGTGTTGGCGTGTGGTAGAGGTGCAGTTTAACAGGACTGTTGAAGTCTTAACAAGGCACCACTGGAGCCAAGATTTGGAGGATCTGAGGATACACTGGGTATCCGGAGCAAAAGCAGGGGGAACATGAACTGTGAATGTCCAAGGTGGGCACATGCTTGCCTGCTTGAGAGCTGCAGGGATGTGGGTTTGGCTGACACAGAGACATGGACAGAGAATTGAGGTGAGAGGTGGCAGGGCAGGGGCCCGGATGGATAGGTGTTCGCAAGCCTGTACCGTTTTGGCTTTCCTCTGCATGTAATGTATCTGGCACATCAGGGATGCCCTACAGATGGTAACTGTGATGATAAAGATGCCACTATGGTGCTCTGCTCTTTAGGTAGAAGAAAGACAGAAAAGAAAGACAGATGGGGTGTAACGTTTTAGGATTTTTTTTTTTTTTCCGAGGCAGAGTTTCCCTGTGTCTTCCAGGGTGGAGTGTAGTGGCACGATCTCAGTGCACTGCAGCCTCTGCCTCCTGGGCTCAAGTGATCTTCCCACCTTAGCCTCTCAAAATGTTGAGATGAGCCACTGTGCTAGGATTCCCCTCCCCACCCACCACGACTTTCTTTGAGACAGGATCTTGCTGTGTCACCTAGGCTAGAGTGCAGTGGCACAGTCACAGCTCACTGCAGCCTTGACCTGCTGGGCTTAAGCGATCCTCCTACCTCAGCCTCCCGAGTAGCTGGGACTACAGACGTGTACCACTACACCCACCTAGTTTTTGTACTTTTCGTAGAGATGAGGTTTCACTATGTTGCCCAGGCTGGAGGATTCTTTTTAACAATTCCTTTTTAATATGCCTGAAACAGCAGCATCATTGGATAGAAAGAGCACTTTAGTAGAAATCTAAGGACCTGATGTCATGCATTGTGCTGTGGACCTTCACTGAATCTCAACTTACCTATTAAACTGAGGGCAGTAACTTCTCTGCCCGCCTCATAAGGTTAATGAGAAGAATAAGAGATAAGTGAATGTGTAGAAATGCTTTGTGAACAGTTTAGTAAATGTGAAGCTTAAAAGCTATGTTTGCTGAATTGCAGACTTGGAAGCCATGTAGTCCAGCTCCTTCCAAGGTCTAGTTGTCTCGTCTTTCCGAATGCTTCTAGAAACAGGGCACTCACTACAGGAAATACCACAACGTTGCCACTTTTCTTGATTTGGATCCTCAGTTACAGTTAACACAGTTCGCATGTGCACTCACTCCTTGGAAGTTGTGCCATACTGCTGCCTCAAGGTACACTTGTACTGTCAACAGCTTAGGAATGAGTCTTTGTGTTGAATTTATCCATCTGTAACCCAAATAAAACCTCACCATGATAAGGCACTGAACTGGATCAGGAAAGTGGATTAAGGAGCTTTACTATTAAAGCATCAGGTAGGTGATGAAAGGGGCAAACTGAAAACCATCGGGAAGGAAGCTGATGGAAGTAGTGGCTGTGTGCTGTGCTGGGGTTGAGCTCCCTTGTTGGTACGGGGGCCCAGAATGCAGAGTTGGTGTGACTAATGTCTACCCATGCTGAGCTCTAATTGCTATAGCACCAGCAACTCCCCAGACTCTTAGAAAAACCCAGATAAGGAATTAAATGTGGGTGGATGCGGCCCTGTCCTTCCTGCTGCTTTTTTTTGTTTTGTTTTCAAGCGATTCTCCTGCCTCAGCCTCCTGAGTAGCTGAGATTACAGGTGCACGCCACCATGCCTGGCTAATTTTTGTATTTTTAGTAGAGATGGGTTTTACCATGTTGGTCAGGCCGGTACCAAACTCCTGATGTCGTGATCTGCCCGCCTCGGCCTCCCAAAGTGCTGGGATGACAGGTGTGAGCCACCGCACTCGGCCTCCTGCTGCTTTTTTTTTTATTACATTGGGAGATTAGCTGAGCTCCTAAGTGAGCTCTACCAAGAGCAGCAGCAACCGTTAGTTAGCCAGCACACTATCCATGTGCCCAGCACTTTGCTGCTTATACATTTTACGGGGATTGTCACTTTCACTCCTCACACTGCTCTGTGCAGTAGACATTACCCTTTGTCATGGGCTGAGTTGTGTCCTCTGACCTTGAATTCCTGTGTTGAAGCCCTAACTGCCCCAGTACCTCAGATCATGACTATATTTAGAGATAAGGTCTATATAAATATTGTGACTATATTTAGAGATGAGGTCGTTAGGGTGGGCCCCAATCCAATCTGACTGGTATCCTTATAAGAAAAGGCAGTTTGGACATAGGTACGTAGAGTGAAGACCATGTGAAAGCAGCACCAGAAACAATGATCTATGAATCAGCTAGAGGCCTCAGAAGAACAAGGCCTGCTTATACCTTGGTTTTGGACTTACAGCCTCCAGGATTGTTTAAGCTACCCAGTCTGTGGCAGCCCTAGCAAACTAATGTGCCGTGTGTGTGTGTGTGTGTGTGTGTGCACGTGTGCGCCTGTGTGTGTGTGTGTGTGATGGAGTCTCTGTCGCCCAGGCTGAAGTGCAGTGGCACAATCTCAACTCACTACAACCTCTGCCTCCCAGGTTCAAGCAGTTGTCCCGCTTCAGCCTCCTGAGTAGCTGGGATTACAGGCACCTGCCACTATGCCTGGTTTATTTTTGTATTTTTAGTAGAGATGGGGTTTTGCCATGTTGGCCAGGCTGGTCTTGAACTCCTGACCTCAAGCCATCCACCCCTCTTGGCCTCCCAAAATGCTGGGATTACAGGCGTGAACCACTGTTCCCAGCCCCTTGTTTCATATCTAATGAAACTAAGAATCGGAGAGTATATGAAACTTGCCAGAGTTCTCACAGTAACAGCTAGGTAGAGTTAAGCCCAGGGATTAAATCCAGATGTGTCTGATTCCAGGCAGAGTTAAAGCTAGGGATTAAATCCAGGTGTGTTTGATTCCAAAGCTTGTGCCTATACCTGATGTGTTATATTGAGTCCTGAGTGTGTCTACTTTAAGGCTGCTGCTCCTCACTTTTGAAATAGTGAATGGCACCCAGATCTTTGACTTCTATCTGGTCCATTGTTCTCACAAATATACTATGCTTTCTCTCCTGCCACCACTTTCCTTAGAGGTAAGACACTGGACAAGTACACGAGCACTTCTGGAGAGGAATGGCACAAACAGGTGACTCAGTTAGGGACTTCGTAAATCTGAAAAGATTTGCATGTGTTTGGGACTTTCCTTCCCAGCTTTCTTCTGATGAAGTGAGATAGAGTCAACTTGTTCTTCAAAGTGGTTTGTTACCTGCTTGGAGGTGGAGGTAAGCCTGACAGAAAAACGGGGTGGGTAAGTGTTTAGTATCACACTTGCACTGTTGCTGTCACTAAGAAGTTTGCTGGTTCGTCATGAATCAGGTGTATAAATATTAGAAATACCCAAGTCTCGATCTGACTCCTAGATATTCCACTCTTAAGAAGTCTGGGACAGGATCTGAGCATCCATCATCATCTATTTTTCTTTTGAATCTTCCCTGGTGATTTTGATGTGTTCTATCAAATGGAGAACGCTTCAAGTTGTAGAATGGTTTATTTCTATAGTTGTTCCTTCTAAACCAACTTCAGGTACCTGTTGCTTGTAGTCCAAAGCCGGAATTAATTATCATCCGTGGTCATTAGCAGGTCTGAATGTACGAGTCCAGTAGGTACCAGGTGCTATCCAACGTTTTTGGAATTTGTCTTGCTGAGTTCAGCTTATTTTGTACACTTTGCATTTTCCTCCTCTAGAGGGCTCCAGAGCTAAGCTGAGCAGACTGGCTTGTACCCTCATTAGACAAGGAAACTAGCCAGTAAGATTTGAGCTTTTTATTCGTTGGAGAAACTAATGTTACATTATCTTTTAGAGCTTCCTATTTTTTCTAGTGCTTCCCTCCCACCCCATGCCCACCCCCAGCTCTCAACCTCTATCTGAAGGATACGAAGACTGTTTTCTTGTTGGGGTCACAGTTAGTGATGCTAGAACACAAGGCAGGGAGTGTGGCAAAAATTTCAGGTCTTTAAAAGAGAGATCTCTAAAATTCTTTGTTTATATTTGTCAGTGAGAAGGTTGAATTTACATCTTCAATATATGAATAATTATGTATAAATTATTTACCCATGCAATTTCACTAATGTGGTTTTTTTTTTTTTTTTTTTTTTTTTTTTTTGAGACATTCTTACTCTGTCATCCAGGCTAGAGTGCAGCGGTACGAGCTCAGCTCACTGCAACCTCTGCCTCCTGGTTCAAGCAATTCTCCTGCCTCAGCCTCCCTAATGGCTGGGATTACAGGTGTCACCCATCACACCCGGCCACTAATATGACATTTTTTTAAAAGAACGAGCCAAGCCCTTCCTGCCTCCCCTTTCCCAAAAGTTCAATTTTTTTTTTTTCTGTGCTCCAATGAAGATGACTTTGGAAGCCACTGCTTTAGAAAATGCTTTTCATTGATGTGGCAGAGGTTTGGGGGGAAAGAGTTTATAGATGATCTTGAGGTTGTTTGGCTTATAGGTACCTTTCTTTTCTTTTTTCTTTTTCTCTGTCTTCCCTTCCTTCCTTCCTTTCCTTTTTTTCTTTTTTCTTTTCTCTCTTCTCTTCTCTTTTCTTTTCTTTGTACAGGAGCTCACTGTCTCACTGTGTCACCCAGGCTAGAGTACAGTAGTGTGACTGTAGCTCACTTCAGCCTTGATCTCCTTGGGGTCAAGTGATCCTCCCACCTCAGCTACAGCTTCCCAAGTACCCAGGACTACAGGCATGCACCACCAGTAACAGCTAATTTTTTAATTTTTATTTTTCGTAGAGATGGGTTCTCTCTACATTGCCCAGGCTGGTCTTGACCTCCTGGCCTCAAGTGATCCCATTGCCTCGGCCTCCTAAAGTATTGAGATTACAGGCACGAGCGACTATGTCTGGCCTTGCAGATACCCTTTTATTGCAGTTGTCCTCTTGACATTTTAGTAAAGAGTGAATTGTCCAGGGAAAGGCAGAACCCAACAGTCATTAAGAGGGGACTTTATGGCCGGGCGCGGTGGCTCAAGCTTGTAATCCCAGCACTTTGGGAGGCTGAGGCGGGTGGATCACGAGGTCGAGAGATCGAGACCATCCTGGTCAACATGGTGAAACCCCGTCTCTACTAAAAATACAAAAAGTTAGCTGGGCATGGTGGCACGTGCCTGTAATCCCAGCTACTCAGGAGGCTGAGGCAGGAGAATTGCCTGAACCCAGGAGGCGGAGGTTGCGGTGAGCCGAGATTGCGCCATTGCACTCCAGCTTGCCAGCCTGGGTAACAAGAGTGAAACTCCGTCTCAAAAAAAAAAAAAAAAAAAAGAGGGGACTTTATGTGGATGGCTCACAGGTAGTAAGGAAAGCTTTGGAGGGAGCATTGGAAAGTTCGCAGTAGGTATCTGAAGTGGTAGCATGGGTGCGTTTTGTAACATTCAACTCAGTGAGCACTCAGAAATCAGTTTGGCATTCATACAGACCTAGGGATTTCAATGCAGTGCTGCACATTCATGTTTGAGCCACCAACTTCCTGCAGTAAGGAAAGGAGTTCTTTGAATTGTAAGTGCTACAGGGCCATGAATAACCTTTTTTTTTTTTTTTTTTTTGGAGACAGAGTTTCACTCTTGTTACCCAGGCTGGAGTAGTGCAATGGTGCAATCTCGGCTTACCGCAACCTCCGCCTCCTGGGTTCAGGCAATTCTCCTGCCTCAGCCTCCTGAGTAGCTGGGATTACAGGCACGCGCCACCATGCCCGGCTAATTTTTTTTTGTATTTTAGTAGAGACGGGGTTTCACCATATTGACCAGGATGGTCTCGATCTCTTTTTTTGTTTTTTGTTTTTTTTTTGAGACGGAGTTTCGCCCTTGTTACCCAGGCTGGAGTGCAATGGCGCGATCTCGGCTCACTGCAACCTCCACCTCCTGGGCTCAGGCAATTCTCCTGCCTCAGCCTCCTGAGTAGCTGGGATTACAGGCACGCGCCACCATGCCCAGCTAATTTTTTGCACTTTTAGTAGAGACGGGGTTTCACCATGTTGACCAGGATGGTCTCGATCTCTCGACCTCGTGATCCACCTGCCTCGGCCTCCCAAAGTGCTGGGATTACAGGCTTGAGCCACCGCGCCCGGCGCGGTCTCGATCTCTTGACCTCGTGATCCACCCGCCTCGGCCTCCCAAAGTGCTGGGGTTACAGGCTTGAGCCACCGCGCCCGGCCTTTAAAATATAATTTCAACTTTTAGATTCAGAGGATACATGTGCAGGTTTGTGACATGGGTTTATTATGTGGTGCTAAGGTTTGGGATGCAAATGATTCCATCACCCAGGTAATGTAAAGCTCCTTTTAGAATGGTACATGCAGATTTAATTCTGTCCCTGAGAATGTTTCAAGAACGAATTGGAATTGGGAAGTATCTTGCATTTGACTTGTTTTGTTTTTGGCATTTAGGTTTTCCTAGGACGTTAGGACAAGCGGAAGCCCTGGACAAAATCTGTGAAGTGGATCTAGTGATCAGTTTGAATATTCCATTTGAAACACTTAAAGATCGTCTCAGCCGTCGTTGGATTCACCCTCCTAGTGGAAGGGTATATAACCTGGATTTCAATCCACCTCATGTACATGTAAGGACATACAAAGTGCTTTCACAACCTGACAAGAAAAAAAACAATTTCCATTGAAAAGTGGAGAAAAGGATATGAGTAGACCATTCAAAAAAGAACAAATCTACATACCCAAAAAACATTTTTAAAATGTTCAAATTGAGTATTTGAAAAAGAATTACTGTTCTTTCTGATAAAGACTATTTGGTTTATGATAAAGACTATCTGATAAAGACAGATTGAGCTGTCTTTATTATACCGAACTCCAGTTTTGGGTACTAGACAGTATTGCTTGTTATCATCCAAACGTGGAATACATGGCATTGTGTCTTACTAGGTTACTCTTTATGGAAATATTACACTTGAATATACAGAAAATTACTTCAAGGGGCTAAGAATGGCTTCCCAACTCCTGGATGCCATTGTGTCAGTAAAGTCCCAATGAGAATTTCTCACTTGAGTAAAGCACTCATTTTGAAGTCGTCTTTTAAAAATGTAAAAGCTGACCAGGCCTCTTGGCCTGGTAAGTCAGGGCTGTAGTGAGCTGTGATTGTGCCACCGCACTTCAGCCTGGATGACAGAGTAAGACCTAGTCTCCTGCCCCCCTCCAAAAAACATTGACATTCTGTAATTCTTTTATTAGATCCCTCTCTTCCTGATATCTATCTGAAAAAGCTATGATAGGGGAAAAAAAGGAGTTCTGACAATACAGATGGGAACACTGAAATCCAGCACAGATGCTTTACATTTTGGCTTTGTCCTGATCTGCTGATCAAGAGATTCTCATAAAATTTGAAAAACCTTGCAACTGAGTTGCTTTTCACAGCCTCAGTTTCCCTAAAAGAACATCTTCAATTACCATGCTGCTTTTTGTTTTGTTTTTTGTTTTTTTGTTTTTGGAGATGGAGTTTCGCTCTTGTTACCCAGGAGGGAGTGCAATGGCGCGATCTCGGCTCACCGCAACCTCCGCCTCCTGGGTTCAGGCAATTCTCCTGCCTCCCCCTCCTGAGTAGCTGGGATTACAGGCATGTGCCACCATGCCCAGCTAATTTTTTGTATTTTTAGTAGAGGCGGAGTTTCACCATGTTTACCAGGATGGTCTCGATCTCTTGATCTCGTGATCCACCCGCCTTGGCCTCCCAAAGTGCTGGGATTACAGGCTTGAGCCACCACGCCTGGCCCCTGTTTTTGTTTTTGTTTTAAGACGGGGTTTCACCATGTCGGTCAGGCTGGTCTTGAACTACCGACCTCAGGTGATCTGCCCACCTTGACCTCCAAAGTGCTTGGATTACAGGCATGAGCCACCACGCCCAGCTCCCCCCATGCTACTTTTGAAGACCGTAGTGAAAGTGCTAATCTAGACCAACACTACCAACCATGGTGAAGCATCTGTGTTGTCTGGGGTATATACCCTGGGGTTCGTCATCTCTCGCCAGGAACATTTAGGCACGGACACACATGAGAAGTTTAGGAGCGGAGGTTTAATAGGCAGAGGAGAAGGGAAAGAGAAACAGATCGCTCTATAGAGACAGAAGGGAGTCCAAGTGGAAAAGACCAGCTGGTGGTGGATGCTCCGGATTTTATAGTCCATGGTAAGGAGGTCTGATTTACATAGGGCTTACAGATTGGTTGGATCAGGCATGATGTTTACATAACGCTGGGGAGTGGAGGGGGAAGGCTGGTCGCCCCTGCGCCCCACCCTAATCTTATTATGCAAATGGAATCTCCTTGGCCTACCCCATCTTGTCTGCTCCTTGCTGTACACATGGCTGACAAAGAGAAGGGAAGATGGAGCCGCCATCTGGAACATGTCCGCGGGAGCTCCCAGCTTGCTTGTCTGTGCAGCTGGACTTTACAGGCTGCTCTTTGTTCAAAAATGATTTGGGCTGCTTTTCATTAAAGAGAAAAGCCTTACTGAGGACTCCCATCCCCTTATTATCTGCCTACGTGATTTCTTCAGAACTCCTGTATCCATCAGTGGTGGCCAGGTTCCCTGGGAAGGGGGGATGCTGTGGCTCCACCATCATTCTGCTTTCTGGAAACGGGGTTGTATTTGCTGATGCTCTGAAATTCTGGGAATGACCTTCTGAGCCTTGTGGCTGTAAGTATAATAAAGAAGGCGGCAATAGAGGTAATATACAGCCTTCTCCCATCCCCATCTCTCTTGTCATGTTGGGTTAACAACCATGGAATACACGTGTGATAATTACCTGGCTAACTCATAAATCGTAAGAATAAGTCGTATACCTAAGGCTCTGAGCTGTAATGGGATTTTAGTGCGTTTCAAATGTATAGCCAGTTTCTGATTATCCAATTGAGTTGCCTGCATCTCTCGGTTCTGGCCTACCTTTCATCAGATTTATTTCTTGTGACTATCTCCCCTGGTGAGTAATAATTATAGGTGTGAGAGGCAAAATTCAAAACGTGTCCATTTTGTAATTTCTAAGGAAGTATGGTAGTTCCTGGGGAGATTAAAACAAATTTAAAATCAAGGTTTTTTTTTTTAAATTATAGATTTTCAGTTCTTAGAATGTTTGTCCCTGAATGTCAGGGGTATCTGAGTCATTCCTATTTTAATACACCTTTAAATATGTCATTAAAAAATATTTTCATGACTTCTATTTCCTCTTAATTTTAGTGGTTAAGAGTTTCAACTAGGCCGGGCGCGGTGGCTCAAGCCTGTAATCCCAGCACTTTGGGAGGCCGAGGCGGGTGGATCACAAGGTCGAGAGATCGAGACCAACCTGGTCAACATGGTGAAACCCTGTCTCTACTAATAATACAAAAAATTAGCTGGGTATGGTGGCACATGCCTGTAATCCCAGCTACTCAGGAGGCTGAGGCAGGAGAATTGCCTGAACCCAGGAGGCGGAGGTTGCGGTGAGCCGAGATCGTGCCATTGCACTCTAGCCTGGGTAACAAGAGCGAAACTCCGTCTCAAAAAAAAAAAAAAAAAAAGAGTTTCAACTAAAATAAATGTTATTTATTTTTATTTATTTATTTATTTGTTTATTTATTTTATTTATTTTTGAGATGGAGTTTCACTCTTGTTGCCCAACCTGGAATGCAGTGGTGCAATATTGGCTCACTGCAACCTCTGCCTCTCAGGTTCAAGTGATTATCTTGCCTCAGCCTCCTGAGTAGCTGAGATTACAGGCACCTGCCACCATGCCCGGCTAGTTTTTGTATTTTTAGTAGAGTTGGGGTTTCACCATGTTGGCCAGGCTGATCTTGAACTCCTGACCTCAGGTGATCCACCTGCCTCACCCTCCCAAAGTGCTGGGATTACAGGCTGCACCCAGCTAAAAAGTTTTTTTGAGACAGAGTCTCGCTCTGTCACCCAGGGTAGAGTGCAGTGACATGATCTCAGATCACTGAAGCCTCCACCTTCTGAGTTCAAGTAATTCTCCTGCCTCACCCTCCTGAGTAGCTGAGAATACATGCAACTGTCACCACGCCCTGCTAATTTTTGTATTTTTAGTAGAAATGGGACTTTGTCATGTTGGCCAGTCTGGTCTCAAACTCCTGACCTCGAGTGATCCACCCACCTTGGCCTCCCAAAGTGCTAAGATTATAGGCGTGAGCCACTGCACCCCACCAGATGATAAATGTTATTGCATATGATGAGAGTTGGGGGGGAGATTCTTATTTAACCCTATGTATTATGTCAGCTATAACTCTATTATAATGTCCTTCATGAGATTTTTGGGGGTGAATAGAAAGCTAGCAAAATAATTAGACAAATACATTGCGGAAAATCATACACATTTTCAAATCAAATACATAAAACCAGCCAGGTAAGGTGGCTTATGCCTGTAATTCCAGCACTTTGGGAAGCCAAGGCAGGTGGATCACCTCAGGTCAGGAGTTCGAGACCAGCCTGACCAACATGATGAAACCCCGTCTCTACTAAAAAGACAAAAATTAGCTGGGTGTGGTGGTGGGTGCCTGTAACCCCACCTACTCAGGAGGCTGAGGCAGGAGAATCACTTGAATCTGGAAGGTGGACATTGCAGTGACCTGAGATTTTGCCATCGTACTCCAGCCTGGGCAACAGAATGAGAATCTGTCTCAAAAGAAAAAAACCATATTAGTCAGAACTATCAGTTAAGGAATATGTTTTGTTTGTTTTACATTAAGAAAGAAGCAATACATAAGAAAAGCTAAAATAAAGGATTTAACAAATCAACACCAGCTTCTCTTTTGAGTAATATACTTTAGATGAGGACACAGTCACGTCAGTTTTTTTCCTTCTGTATGTTCCTACAGTGTATGTCATTATTTGATCCAGTAAAATAACCTGAGTAAGAAATTTCATAGATGCTCCAGAGATGGTACTGAACTGTGTTCTCCTAGATGAGTATTTTTCCCAAGTAAGCCAAGTTGGATTTTTTTGAGATTTTGTTTTCCGCATTAATAACTCAGGCTTTATTTTAGAAGGCAAGGTAGTTTTAGAGATAGTTAAAAGAACCAAGATGATACTGTCTAAAGCAGGCGTCCCCAAACTTTTTACACAGGGGGCCAGTTCACTGTCCCTCAGACCGTTGGAGGGCCGCCACATACTGCGCTCCTCTCACTGACCACCAGTGAAAGAGGTGCCCCTTCCCGAAGTGCGGCGGGGGGCCGGATAAATGGCCTCAGGGGGCCACATGTGGCCCACGGGCTGTAGTTCGGGGACACCTGGTCTAAAGGTTTGTTGTTGGGGGAGGTTGCATGGAATTTTAGAGTGAATTGAAAGTACCATTTATCAACCACACTGGAACATATTTCAAAAGATCTGAACTGTTAACGAAGATTTAATGTCAGCTCCCAGGAAATAAGGTTCAGACTCAAACATACTGTCAAGTGTGCTGTTTCTTTTCCTACTACTCTTACAGTTACCACTCTCACCAAGGCCTAATTTATCATGTGGTAGGAGTCAAAGATGAATACATGATTTTGCACAGAAAAGTTTTTACCCATGAAAGACCAACTGTTGTCTATATTAATCGGTTTCTTTGGTATTTGTAGGGTATTGATGATGTCACTGGTGAACCATTAGTCCAGCAGGAGGATGATAAACCTGAAGCAGTTGCTGCCCGGCTAAGACAGTACAAAGATGTGGCAAAGCCAGTCATTGAATTATACAAGTGAGTGTGCTTCAGTGTTTCATGACAAAGGGCAGACTGGAAAGGTGTGGCGTCTGCTGGGAAGAACACTGGGCTGAGGCGGGGTAGTGTTTCTTTAAGACAGATAAACACTGAGGACCCAAAACCTTCCCAGAAGTCAGATGAAATGCTGGAGTCACACATGAAAGATAAGGTTCAGACTTTTATACTGAAACTGTTAGAACATAAGGACCCGAATCTGATCACTTCTGTCTGTTCTGGATGTAAAACAACGTTGAGATTTATTTTCATTTTCTTAAAATTGTATGTGGTTGAGAGAGTGGTCCCACCTATGTTGACACTCCCACATATAAAAATATCTGGTTTGGATAGAAGATTGGAAGAGACTGCCGGTGTGTCCCTTCTTGAAGTGTCTGTAGGGAGTTTAACAAAGAAAGGCTAAAACTGTAAACCAGAGATTAAAAGTTCAAATGGCTGCAGGGGCTAGGCAGGTACTAGAAAAGAGTCTCAAACATGGTGGGGGATGTGTCAAACGAGACAGTTGAGTGACAGTTGAACGGGACAGGTCTTGGGCTGCTCCAGCCAATTATCACCCCAGGGGCACACAGGCCCGTGATTCCCGTTTTTCAGGAATAGCAGAAATCTGGCTCTCTGTGCTTGTGTAAGGGAGGAATCTCAGTTTTCATATTGGCAACATATTAAAAATGTTTAAATAACATGCAAGTCAAACAAAACTGTGCACTGAGTGCATTCAGAACAGCAGTTTATACTCTTTGCTGCAATTACTTTCTGGCCTTGTAGTCCCCAGAAAATTTAGCAAACCTTTATATCAGAGTTTAATGATTATATTATTATGATACGTCAATCATGTGTTCCATGATTGATTTAAGTAATAAGGGTTTTAGTATTCTAAAGCTTTTCAGTAGTTTCCTTTTGAAAATTAAATATTCGGCCGGGTGCGGTGGCTCACGCCTATAATTCCAGCACTTTGGGAGGCCTAGGCGGGTGGATCATGAGGTCAAGAGATCAAGACCATCCTGGTCAATATGGTGAAACCCCGTCTCTACTAAAAATACAAAAAATTAGCTGGGCATGGTGGCGCATGCCTGTAATCCCAGCTACTCGGGAGGCTGAGGCAGGAGAATTGCCTGAACCCAGGAGGCGGAGGTTGCGGTGAGCCGAGATCGCGCCATTGCACTCCAGCCTGGGTAACAAGAGCGAAACTCCTCCTCAAAAAAGAAAAAAAAAAAAGAAAATTAAATATTGAGGCACATTTGGGATGGCTCCTATAATGCTTTTCTTTGATATGTTTTGAAGGGGAGAAAAAGGTGGCATCATGACAAGCATACCAGAATGGCGAAAGCTATGACCTTATTTAGGTACGCCCAGTGAGGGTGTTGATAGGTGTGAAAGGGGCTGTTTTAGCCCTTAGTGTGATATATGACATAGACCCATGAGATGATGCTTGTTTTATATCTAGGATCTTCTGCGCTAATATGTGAAAGAGAAACCAAAAATGCCTTTGTATGTTGGACTTCGTTTTTCAGGAGCCGAGGAGTGCTCCATCAATTTTCTGGGACGGAGACGAACAAAATCTGGCCCTACGTTTACACACTTTTCTCGAACAAGATCACACCTATTCAGTCCAAAGAAGCATATTGACCCTGCCCAGTGGAAGAACCAGGAAGATGTGGTCATTCATTCGTGCGTGTAGTATTGGTGCTGTGTCCAAATTAGAAGCTAGCTGAGGTAGCTTGCAGCATCTTTTCTAGTTGCAGTGGTGAACTGATAGGAACACAGTTGAGTAGAAAGTGTTCACGAAGAGGCCCTCCTCTGCCTTTCAAAAAGAAGGTCACCTACACATGTTTAAGGTGTCTCTGCACGTGTCTCAAGCCCTTCACAAGAAAGCAAGTACAGTGTGGATTTCAAATGGGATGTAACTTCAGCTCCAGCTGATTATTGACAGCTGTGTTGTTGCTGTGGTATCCTTTTTTACACGTGTTGGTGATGGTCTCTGGTTCTCCCCAACCCCTCAAAGGCTGTTGAACCACAGCACCAAAAAGCCTGAGAATGAACACGAAGGGCTCGAGCCCAGGCTTTGTCCTATGATGTGTGGTGTGTGCCCTCCTGGTGACAGTGAAATTGAAGCTGCTTACTCACAGTGGTGGTTTCTCTGGTGTTGAGTGACTGTGTCCACAGTTCATTTTTTCCCAGTAGGAATAACTGTTTTCTGCATCCATACTCCATAGAGGCACTCCTTTTCAGACATCCTGAGATGAAAGAATTTAGCTTCTGTTCTTTTGTTTGACTTTTTTTTTTTAACATCTGTTTTCACTCTTAGGCTATTAAACGAAACAGATTGTTACTGCTCTTTTCCCTCTCAGATTCTTCTAAGAACTGAGAGCGATGGGGCTGTATTGAATCTCTATACACCGGGAACTGAGCTGTGAAGAGGATCTTATTAAACTGCTGGTCTGACTTTCATGGATTAACACTGTTCCTTTCTTTTATTGTGGGGAAAAAAAACACAAAAACTGAAAGTTTTGGGAACCCCCTAAAGTTTTCTGGGAATCTGCAAATAGCATGGGAAATATAAGTATTTAGCTACATAAATGTTATAAGGTCATATCTTATGTATCGAAGTAAAAAGATCATTTGGAATTACTGGACTAACTGAATAGTTAAGGTTTCTATTCAGGACAATAAAATGTATTTTGAAAGTGCTGCTAACTATTGATGCTGACAGTGTTTCACTCCTGTGAGTGACCCAAGCATACTATAAATAGGTGAAAGGAATGGAGCCTGTGGGAGCCTGTGGGGTTGAGCAGAATGTTGTGCTGGCTGCTCCTGGACTGAATATAACAGCTTTACAATTAAAGGAAAACAAAATCTTTTTTTTTTTTTTTTTTTTTCTTGTTCCAAAGATTCATCCTATGGAGTGGCCATAAAGTCTAGAATTAGATAAGAATATTTTGTCATTCATTATAACATAATGTCAATAAACCATTTGTTAAAGGATTTGCCTTGTTTCCAGACTTGGTGGCCACCTTGAATAATTTTTGCTGTCCTCTGGGAAGGATGATGAAATTTATTCCTGCTGCCTTAAAAATATGTATCCCCTCTTCATGCATCATGACTGTCCCCAGCGAGTGTCCTTTACTATTCCTGGAAGTGACTTCTGTAACTTTTCATACTGGTGAGAAGAAAAGAAGCCTATTTTAGCACTTTGATGGTGTCGAAACACATTACTTACTTTCTGAAGATGCTCCAGTGAATCCCCTGTCAATTCACTGCCATATGTAATCTGTATGATAATCCATCTTCTAGGTACTGGCCAAACTCTTGCCAGCTCCTCTCCCATTGTCACTTCGTGTGAATATTTTTTGGCTACCTTAGTGGAAATATAGACCAGTCTCCTCCCCATCCTCTCAAACATAATGACATTGTTTACTTTTTAGGTTTATGTAGTAAAGATGCCCAGTCAGGTCTATGAATCGTCAGTGCGTTCTATTGACTCTTGAGCACTTTAGAATTTAGAGTTGTAATTGAATGCTAGTTTGTGGAGATGGGGTGCATATCAGATATGGAGGTAAAAGCTCAGGTTTTCTGGGGAACCAGGAATAGAGAAAAATAAGTTTGACATGAGGAAAACTGCACGATTTAGAGTAAGTCTGCCATAGAGAAAATTTCCACAAACTGGGAAATGTAGAGAGTTATTCTATAGAATAATCAAAAGAGGAAAGTCTGTGCTTTTTTGGAAACAGAAGTCTTCCAAATTCTTTCTTCACTTCCCATGTTTAGGTGACCCTCCAGTGTGATCATTGCCTTTGGAGTTTGGGAGAGGTATGGGAAATGGCTGATCTGTTTCCGTACTTCACTCCACCCATCCTTCCCTCCCGCTTCTCCTCCAGCTAAATGGACAATTCTAGCCAACATCGAGTCACTCAGTAAGTCTCAACAGTGAGTGTGTTTGCTGAGATTGTCCAGCAGTTGAGCAGTTTGATCTCACCTCCCTCGCTAGGCAAGACCAAAAAAAGACAAATATCTTTCCCATGATCTTTGAAACATAATGCTTATTTCATGGTCAATGGCCTTTAAAAAAAATTTATTTCTGGTTTTCTTCAACAAACTCACTAGTTTTCTCTTACATGATTTTGTAAAACTTAAGGTTATCTTGAAAATGTTTTGCCAAAAGTAAAATTAAAGGAATATCTTTCCTTGTTTTTTTTTTTTTTTTTTTTTTCCTACTGCCACACATGACCATTCCTTCACCATTAAGCAAGGCGAGTGGTTGAAATGGTTTCTGAGGTGCCAACCTGACTTTGCATTCTGTCATTTTACCCAGCTCTTAATTCAGTTTGCTTCCATTATCCTAACAGGCTTTTTACTTAGAACTTGGAAATGCTGCTGTGTTTAATACCCTCCAACACTAATGCAGACTTAAGATAGGTACTGTTTATTGAACACCTACTGAGTAAAATGTGCGGTTTTAAGACCTTTATAAACATCTCATTTAATCTTTCCAGCATCCTATGAAACAGTCATGATTTCATGTTGATAAACAAGACAGGTCCCAGGGATGTGAAGCATCTTGCCCGGGCTTCTGCAGCTGATGACCAGTGTAGCCAGGATTCCAGTCCAGGTTTTCCTGACTCCGAAGACTGAACTTGTTCCTGGATGTTATTAATAGCTACTTGTGTCCAAGCAACCAAGGGCCTTGAGTCTGCTCGGTTCTGCTTGTGGCCTCACATCAAGAATAACATAGCTAGTCTAGGTATGGTAGCCATGCCTGTAGTCCCAGTGCTTTGGGAGGCCATGATGGGAAGATTGTCAGAAGTTCAAGACCAGCCTGAGCAATATCACAAGACTCCATCTTTACAGAAAAATTAAAAATTAGCCAGGCCTGGTGGTGTACACTTGTGGTCCTAGTTACTCAGGAGACTGAGGCAGGAGGATTGCTTGATCCTAGGAGTTCGAGGCTGCAGTGAGCTATGATTGCACCTCTGCACCCCAGCCTAGGCGACACAGTGAGACCCTGCTCTCTTTAAAAAAGAAAATAACAGAGCTGGAGCTCACCAAAGTGATGTTCACCTTTTTGTGATTTTCCTTTTTTTCTTCTTTTGCTTAAGCAAAGAAAGCTGCTAGAGGGGAGTCTTAGTCTTCCTACATAAGACCTCCTTTATGAATAGAATAAAAGGCTGTCAGAGTAGGCTGGGCTCGGGTCCAGGCTAATCTGTGAAGGAAGCAAGCTCCTGTTCCTTATCTACACTTCGGACGTCCACTGGGTCATGCCCCTGAAGTGGTCTTTACCCTTGAGCCATCCCCAGCCATGGTGCCCACACATAGGCTTTCGAGCTCCTTGGAGCTATCCAGAACCCTGCTTACCGTTCTTTCCTGGGATCAGAACAAATCACCCCCTTACTTCTACTCCAAACAAGGTCTTGATGATAAATGAATCCTCAAAGTGCTGGTAGGTAAACAAACGATGGAGCATCGAACACAGGTTAACTCCTGACTTTTGTGCGATTGTTTCTCGATTCCATTACACATTAACATGACTCTGAATGCCAAATCCAAATCTTTGCCCATCGTCTACTTGTCGTGCAACAGTTGAGGCAGTAACCAGGGGAGATTAACTTCCTGTCTTGTCCATCCCCAGGGATTACTCCCCTGCTGCCCTCTAGCAGCCAAGCTCAGATGAGCTCTGTTGTTACCCTAGGTGTGCCTGTCTCTGGTAGGGAAGGAGAAAGTTAAGAATAGCCATTAATGAAGAAGGATTCTTGGAGAGAGGTGCTGCTGTGGTTTTTCCTGCTGCTTAAGATGTTGAGACAGGATAACTTAGAAAGATGCCTGCACAAACCCATAAACGGTGCTTTTATACAATTTAGTTCACCAGTACCCGAGTTCAGCATTTGACATTAGCTTTTTGTCTAATGAGTTTAAGCCTGCTGGAGGTCTTTGCTCAAATAACAAATACCGCCTACTTCCAAATGTGTTCAGGTAGAGGCAGTAGGTAGTTTGTTTACTCCATGTTAGGTACATTACATGCATTGGCTAATCAAATCCTTATCAGTTACCTATGTAATAATCTCAATTGCCTCCTAGTTTTATAAGTGGAAATAATCCTGTTTATTTAAACATGTTTTCATGTACCTATAGGGATTAGGAAATTCAAAGAGCCTTTTTTCTACCTTTCCCTAGTTTGAGCTCCCTGTTCTCATTAACAGATAAAACAACATATTTACTTCAGCCTGGAATCTTTTATTTTTGGTGCTTCAGTGCAGAGACAGGAAACAGGCCCTTAGTCACACTGGTAGTTGCCCACTGTACCTACAGAGGGCATATCTCATCTGTGTTCTGCTGGGTTATAGGACTTCACCTGAGAATTCTGTTGATTACCGTTCACTTAGTTTCTTTACTTTCTACAGTTGATTTTGCTAGAGAGGCAGTTCGTAAGGTGAGGTCCTGTTCATAGTATGACTTGCTTTCTCACTGTCCCCTTCCATTTTTAGTAACTCTGGTCTATTTGATGTCTTAAACAAAAGAACCTGGTAATGGAGACTTTTAATATGGTAATGTGGTCTGGTAATAAGTTACTCCTTTCCAGATGTAAGTGACCCAGTCTGGTTTCCGGATAAGAAGTGTGCAAGCCTCAGATGTTGAGAAGCTGTATTTCAACTATGAAAAAAATCTGCTTCCTGAGTCTGTTGAAATATAATTGTTCATACTTGCCATCCCTTATCTTTCTTGTAACAATTTGCACAGTTCTTGCCAGAATAAATGCCATTATCTGTATGCTTCAGGGAATTCCCCAATTTGATCAGTGAGGTGGGTGTGTATGTGTGACTCAGTAAAACACTTATAAAGGGTGAAAGCTCTTGTATGGCATAGATGTGAATTCCTTCCTCTGGAAATAATTAGGTTATTCCCGGAAACGCAATGTCATTCTTTAAATAAAAGCTTTCCTGTTTAAAGCTTTTCAAAGGAGCAGACCACCTTGAAGATTCCCCTTAGGGTTGATATGTGTCTAATTCATTTTATAAAATTATTCTTGTCTTCATTTTAAAGCTTTGGCTGTATAGTCAGAAATGTTCTAAATAACAAACTATTTTGTATTTAATTTAGAGAAGAGTAAAGGGAAGAAAAATGAAAACTCCGTTTTTATGTAAGCTCCAAGGATATTAGGGCTTAGAGGGCTTTTCTAGTTTTATGAGAATTTGTACTACTGATTTTTATATATTCTTGTTTTTGAGATGAGCAGATCTCTGGGGAAATTGTTGAGTTACAATGGCATTTCACTGTGATCCCTCTCAAGCTCAGATCAGTTCTGTAACCCAGTGATGACCTGTCTCTTTGGTTTACTGTCCTGTGAAATGTCTGCTCAAGTTTCCCAGAAGTCGTGTGTTTATGATGAGTCAGAGTGCTTTTCCTTGGTGGGACAGTTGTTGGCCCTCTTAATTTTGGTGTATGTGCTTCAAAGTATCTAAATCTCCAGTCTGATCTGTATATGCTATCCTAACTGTTAATTTTATTATTGATTATTTTGATTACCTTGCTTGAAGGTTCATACTTCTCAATTGGATAGAAATAAAGATTTTTTTCTGCTTATAACTCGTGAATTCATTTAATGTTTGTATAGCTTTTTATACTTTCATTTCATTTCACAAATACTTTCATTTATGCCATCTGCAACCACTACATTACCAACAGTGTCTCCAATTTGCAGATAAGAAAAATAACCTGGTGTTACCTGGATAAGGTGACAGTTGATGGCAAAGCAAGAACCTGAACCAAGAATTATCATCCTCACTCCTGTTTTCTGTTCTGCTACACCATGTTGCCTTATTCATATACCCTTACTTTATTTGTCCAGCACTTTGTTTATAATTTTAACGTACATTCTTTGTTTTTTGCCCCTAACCACCAGACAACCAGGGATCTATTTCTTTTCTTCTTGAAACAGTTAGATGACGTGAGCAGATTCTCTCCCTGTTTTACACATTAGGAAAGTAGATCAGATTATATGACTCTAAGGTTGTAGCATCTGGGATTACTCAGCAGAAGCAGAAACTGTAGCACGTTTGTCACATGGGAGCTAGGATCACCAAGAAAGTAGAGCTGCTGCAGGAGAAGCTCCTGAGCTGTGAGGGATGGGGAAAAATACCCTGGCTTTTCTCAGCCTCACACTCTTCTGTCCCTGGGGCGGCTTCCCTTAGCTGAACCCATGCAGAAACCAGCTGACATAGGAGCCTGAGAAATATGTTCTAAAGGCTTGTCCATGCTGCTGAAAAGGCAGAGGAAAGGGTAACTGAATAGGATGGCAATGTGGTAGACTGTATTAAATTTAATGACGTTCAGTCCCCCTGTTTTTTTATTTTTATTTTATTTTATTTTTTGAGACAGTCTCACTCTGTCACACAGGCTGAAGTGCAGTGGCATGATCTTGGCTCACTGTAACCTCCACCTCCTGGGTTCAAGCAATTCTCCTGCCTCTGCCTCCTAAGTAGCTGGGGTTACAGGTGACCACCACCACGCCCGGCTAGTTTTTGTAGTTTTAATAGATGAGGTTTTGCTATGTTGGCCAGGCTGGTCTTGAGCTCCTGACCTGAGGTGATCCCCCTGCCTTGGCTTCCCAAAGTATTGGGATTGCAGATGTGAGCCATCGCAGCTGCCTCCCCCTGCCCATTTTGTTTTTGGGTTTTTGGTTTGTTGTTTTTTTTTTTTTTTTTTGAGACGGAGTTTCGCTCTTGTTACCCAGGCTGGAGTGCAATGGCGCGATCTCGGCTCACCGCAACCTCCGCCTCCTGGGCTCAGGCAATTCTCCTGCCTCAGCCTCCTAAGTAGCTGGGATTACAGGCACGCGCCACCACGCCCAGCTAGTTTTTTTGTATTTTTAGTAGAGACGGGGTTTCACATGTTGACCAGGATGGTCTCGATCTCTTGACCTCATGATCCACCCGCCTCGGCCTCCCAAAGTGCTGGGATTACAGGCTTGAGCCACCGTGCCCGGCCTGTTTTTTTTTTTTTTTAAGACAGGGTTTTGTTTTGTCACCCAGGCTGGAGTGCAGCCTCAGCCTCCTGGGTTCATGTGATCTTGGGCCTCAGCCTCCTTAGTAGCTGAGACTATAGGTACATGCTACAATGGGCTAATTTTTTTTTTCTTGTCTTTTTGTAGAGACAGGGTCTCACTGTGTTACCCAGGCTGGGCTTAAACTCCTGGGCCCAAGCAGTCCTTCCATCTTAACCTCCCAAAGTGCTGGGATTACAGGATTAAGTCATTGTGCCTAGCCACTTTTCCTTCTTTTGGGAGGATATGACACCTTGGTCCCATTGGCTTCACGTTTGGACATAGGGTTTGCTTTGACCAATGAAATGTGGGCAGCAATGATGTGTGCCACTTCTGAGCAGAAGTTTTAGGAGCAGCTGGGCGCGGTGGCTCAAGCCTGTAATCCCAGCACTTTGGGAGGCTGAGGCAGGTGGATCACGAGGTCAAGAGATCAAGACCATCCTGGTCAACATGGTGAAACCCCATCTCTACTAACAATACAAAAAATTAGCTGGGCATGGTGGCGCGTGCCTGTAGTCCCAGCTACTCAGGAGGCTGAGGCAGGAGAATTGCCTGAACCCAGGAGGCGGAGGTTGCGGTGAGCCGAGATCGCGCCATTGCACTCCAGCCTGGGTAACAAGAGTGAAACTCCGCCTCAACAACAACAAAAAAAAGTTTTAGGATCTAGGGCATGGACACCGTTCTTTTTCCCTTTGCAGTGAGAGCAGCAACCTCACCGAGCTCTTTCAATCTGAATCCTAAAGTGAAGACTTGGACCAGAGATGCAGCCAATTCATCGTAGTTGAGTAGTGCACATTAAAAATAAACTGTTGCTTTATAAGCCACTGAGATTTGGATAGAGTTTATTTTCTAGTCATCCTAGCTGACTGATAAAACTGGGCCTAAGACGAATATGTCTTGTCATCCAGTTATAACTTTGATTATTCCATTATGCATTGTTAGACTCTCGGGATACAAAGGTGAATCAGACCCAGTTTTTGCCTGAGACTTCTTCACAATGTACTGGAGGAGATGGACATATGATCAGATTACCCCATACATAACTGCTGAAGTTAATCACCGCACTGTGAAGGAAAAAACAGAGGTAGCAACTCTCTGGGCTGGCCAAGCAGAGCCCATGGAAGGGCTTGTATTTGAACTGAGCGATGCTTGCAAACGAGAACCCAAGCAGAGGAAATGGTAGGCACAAGAAAGTGAGCATGTGTGGCAGGTGGAGGCCACAGCAGTGTGAGGCAGGACTGAGGAGATAAAATAATGATATGATTGAATTTTCTTTCTTTCTTTGTGGCAGTCTAGCTCTGTCAGCCTGGAGTGCAGTGGCGCAATCTCGGCTTACTGCAACTTTGCCTCCCAGGTTCAAGTGATTCTCCTGCCTCAGCCTCCAGGTAGCTGGGATCACAGGTGCCTGCCACCACTCCTAGCTAATTTTGCATTTTTAGTAGAGATGGGGTTTCACCATATTGGCCAGGCTGGTCTTGAACTCCTGAATTCAGGTGATCCACCTGCCTTGGCCTCCCTTAGTTCTGGGATTATAGGCGAGAGCCAGCGCATCTGGCCAATAAGATTGAATTCTATTGGGAAGGTCTTCACTTGGTTGGTGGTAGGCAGTATAGACTATTTGCCAGAAAATGACACCATCAGATTTGCATGATAACGTTGTAACTGTACCCTGGTCTGAACTAAGGTGTGGTGGCAAAAAAGGATGGTTAGATAATAACAAAAGAGAAAAAACTTAAATTACTCTAGGAAACAAAAATGAGTGACATAGTGGTGCGTGTGAGGCAGTGAGGAGTGGCAGGCCGTGAGGACTGGAGGGCACGTCCTATCAAAGGGAAGCCACTGTTCAGTTCCGGACAGTTGTTAACCATCTTAGGAATGGTGACTCAATGCTGCCACACTTATTTAATTTGTCAAAAGAAGCCAAACATTTGTGTTTCATGTGAAATCTTATTTTCAAATATTTGCAATTTTAATTTTAACAAATTAGAAGAGGGCTTCCCAGCCTTAACAACAACTAAATGCAGAGTTATGGAGAATTCTGTTTTATCAGACAGCATTACCCATTTAAATCACTTGCGTTTCTCCCCCACTCATATTTCAACTGGTGTGATGTTTTCCCATATTAATTTCAGCCAGTGAATATGTGCATATATGGTGATTCTCTCTCTCTCTCTCTCTGTGTGTGTGTGTGTGTGTGTGTGTGTGTGTGTGTGTACATAAACACATATTGATTGAAGATAATGGTTACAATTTACTGAGGGTTTACTCTGGTGCCAGGCCATAGGCCAAGCATTCATTGTACGCCGGTTACACTGATGAACTGAGTCTCAGAGAAATGTTATTTGCTCAAGGCTCACTCAGTAAGTGGTATAGAATGATAATTTCAGTATGCTTGTGAGGTCAGCTATTCTTCCTCATTCTGACTCCCATTACCCAAACACCAAGGGACCACAATTAAGGAAACTTTTGCCTTGCTCAGGACCATAAAGAGTTGGAGCCAGGGAACCCTACTGTTTGAAAGTGACCAGGAGCCGAGCAGTGCTGAGTCTGTCCTGTTGCCAGTTTTTCTCCTGCCATGATCCTGCTGTCAGTCCCTTTAACAAGCCTAGAAAGCCTCCCATGAAGAAATTATACTCATATCCCATTGGTAGTTGACACTCTGCATCCCTGCCAATCTAGGGTCATATAACCTGAGAGAGGGATGCCATTTCCTGACAAGGAGGAATCAAATACAAAAATGAATAGTCCATAACCAGACCAGTCAGGACAGACCAGCCCCTCTACAAAGTAGTGGTTCACATACAGTGACCCCTCCAGATCCACTGACTGTGTCAACCATCCTGTGGACACTGATCATCTCAGACAAGCTACTCTGCACACATTGAACACCATGACATCCTGACTATTCTGGATACATTGATCATATACACCCACCACAATATGAAAGCCTTCTATTAGTCCAACAGGGTCAGGGAGAAAGGAGCCAGGCTAAAATTGCTTAGAGACCTGGATGTACCATCTTTTATATTTTATTTTTATTAAAAAACTTTGGTATGTCTCCTCAGTATGAAGCTAATTTAAAAGAGGTGAATTATTTAGGATACACATGAAAGTCTTACTTAAAAATTTACAGATATTGCATTTATAAGTTAAGGCTAGTTAGTGAGGACTCTTTGAAGATAATGACAGATGCCTAGATCTGAATCTTTCCACACATCTTCTAAAAACCATACAGGCTGGGCACAGTGGCTCACACCTGTAATCCCAGTACTTTGGGAGGCCGAGACAGGAGAATCACTTGTGTCCAGTAGTTCAAGGCTGCAGTGAGCCAAGATCATGCTACTGTACTCTAGTCTGGGCAGCAGAGCAAGATCCTGTTATTCATAAATAAATACATACATACATACACACACACATACATACAGCTCAACAAAGCAAATAAAATTACAACTCATATCTACTACATACCAGGAAATTTAATACTACAAACTCCTATTTTATTTAATGCAGAGAGAGAGAGAGAGAGAGAGAGAGAGAGAGAGAGAGAGAGAGAGAGAGAGAGAGAGAGAGAGAAAAGAAAAAAGATGTTTTCATTAAGGACATTGCATTTTACTGTACCAACTGAAGAGGGCACTCTTGAGCTAAGAAACCTAGTAAACTACTAAAATCCTTCAATCCCATTTGTAGAAATATCTGGTCCTAGAAAATCTAACAGTCTTGAAAATGAACAAAAAATCCAGCAGTCTTGAAAATAAACATCCAAAATTATCTTTTAAAGAAAAAAATGAGAATCAAAATTCTTCAGCTGATGAAAATATTCAAGATGAAAATATGCAGAGAAAACTGCGGAACAACACTTCAACATAAATCAAATAGTATCAGACAAGCAGTGACGTAAAAACCACACAAAACAGAAACTCACAAATGCAGAACAGAAGTGGGCACAAAACAAAAATTTGTGAAACAAGAGTTGACTGAGCATAGAAAAGAAAATGAAGGAACACACTAATCCTAAAAATTAGGGTTAAAGGTATGCAAGAGTGTAAAAATTCAAAAATGTATACAAAGGACACATGGAAAAGCAGAACGAAAATTTCCAAGAGAATTGAAACAAAACGAAAAAAGTGAAGAGCCCCAAAAGAAAAGAATAGCTGTAGAAGACAAAGAAGATCTAACATACCTATAATTGAATTTTCTAAAGAAGAAAAACAAAACTGAATTGAGACTAACATTCAAAGCTATAATCCAGCAAAACTTACCAAAAGATAAACTGAAAAATCCTGCATCTATTAACTGAAAGGATCCACTGGGTGAAAATTAACCCAGAGTGGTCAAGTGTAAGATATTTTCTTGTATGCCCAGGAAAATATCTCTAAACCTCCAGGCAAAAAGACCACGTGATCAAACACACAAATCAAAACAACAATGGAACAATGGTTTCAAGGACAAAAAGTGTGAACCACAGATTTTTATGTCCAGTTAAGCTGATCTTTAGTTATCAAGGTTATTGATTGATAGTTTTAAAATGCAAATTTAAGTTATATTTTCTTCTCTCTTTCCTTTCTTCCTTTCCTTTCTTTTCTTCCTTTCCTTCCTTCCTTTCTTTTCTTTTATTGTGTTCCAGGCTGGAGTGCAGTGGCGTGATCATAGCTCGCTACAGCTTCAAATTCCTGGGCTCAAGTGATCCCCCTGCCTCAGCCTCCAGAGAAACAGGGACTATAGCTGTGTGCCACCACACTTGGCTAATTTTTTATTTTTTATTTGCTGTAGAGATAGGATCTCACTATGTTGCCCAGGCTGGTCTTAAACTCCTGGTCTCAAGCAATTCTTCCACCTTGGTGTCTCAAAGTGTTGGGATTACAGGAGTGAGCTACCATGCCTGTATATTTTAATTAATAATCCTTTTAAGAACTTTTTTTTTTTTGCCGGGTGCTGTGGCTCAAACCTGTAATCCCAGCACTTTGGGAGGCTGAGGCGGGTGGATCACGAGGTCAGGAGATCGAGACCATCCTGGTCAACACGGTGAAACCCCGTCTCTACTAAAAATACAAAAAATTAGGTGGGCATGGTGGCGCGTGCCTGTAATCCCAGCTACTCAGGAGGCTGAGGCAGGAGAATTGCCTGAACCCAGGAGGCGGAGGTTGCGGTGAGCCGAGATCGCGCCATTGCACTCCAGCCTGGGTAACAAGAACGAAACTCCGTCTCAAAAAAAAAAAAAAAAAAAAAAAAAAAAGAGATTGAGACCACCCTGGTCTCAATATGGTGAAACCCCATCTCTACTAAAAATACAAAAAATTAGCTGGGCATGGTGGCGTGTGCCTGTAATCCCAGCTACTCAGGAGGCTGAGGCAAGGGTTTGTTTAACTGAATAAAGGTTTTGTGAGACTAGTCTTGGGCTGTAGCAAATCTGGTGTACTTTGTGCTATGAGTTTGTCTTTCTGTGTAGTTCTGTAATGGAGAAGCATACTATGAAATAGAACATGAACTTGGGACTCCTATAAGCCTGCTGTTCAAACCAGTTTGGCAGACTGGTCAGGTACAAACTTTGCTGCAGTTCCCTGAAACCAATACTGGATGAGGTTTCCCTCTCATCTTGTTTTACATCCTTGGATGCTTGACTTTGTAAACTTATGGTAGTACTTTCTCTTGGTCTTCACCATCCAGAGGACAGGAATCTTGTGGTTCATGTCATAATTAGCTTTAAAAATTATCTCAAGCAGTGAGAAGCCCTTGCAAGCTTGAAATTGGCTGTTCTAGGTTCCTTCTGGGAAGGGTAATAAAGGCTGCCCGGTGTTGTAACTCAGAAGGTAAGGCTTTGTCTTTTCACAGTGGTAGCCTGGGGTTACATTCTTGGCCTGGGGAATGAGTACCTTCTGATTTTTTTTTTTTTTTTTTTTTTTTTGTAGGTAGAGGTCTTGATATGTTGCCCAGGCTGGTCTCAAACTCCTGGGATCAAGTGAGCCTCCTTCCTAGGTCTCCCAAAGTATTGGCACTACAGGTGTGAACCACTGCATCCAGCCTTTTTCATTTTCTAAACCACAGAAATGATATGTATGAAAATACGTTTGGGAAGCTGGGCGCGGTGGCACACACCTGTAATCCCAGAACTTTGGGAGGCCGAGGCGGGTGGATCACGAGGTCAAGAGATCGAGGCCATCCTGGTCAACATAGTGAAACCTCGTCGCTACTAAAAATACAAAAAAATAGCTGGGCATGGTGGTGCGTGCCTGTAATCCCAGCTACTCGGGAGGCTGAGGCAGGAGAATTGCCTGAACCCAGGAGGCGGAGGTTGCGGTGAGCCGAGATTGCGCCATTGCACTCCAGCCTGGGTAACAAGAGCGAAACTCCGTCTCAAAAAAAAAAAAAAAAAGAAAGAAAGAAAGAAAAAGAAAATAGGTTTGGAAGGGGGATAAATTAGTCATTGTGCCGTGGCCCAAGTCTAGTCATTGTTAATAGTTTAGTATTATCCTTCCAGTTTCTGTCTGTGCACATATTTCTGTTACATATAGTTATAATAATCTTTCTTTCTTTCTTTATCTCTTTCTCTCTCCTCTCTCTCTCTCTCTCTCTCTCTCTCTTTCTTGATAAGAGTTTCACTCTTGTTGCCCAGGCTAGAGTGAAATGGCATGATCTTGGCTCACAGCAACCTCTGCCTCCCAGGTTCAAGTGATTCTCCTGCCTCAGCCTCCTGAGTAGCTGAAATTCTGCCGCCATGCACAGCGAATTTTTTTGTAATTTTAGTAGAGATAGGGTTTCACCATGTTGGCCAGGCAGGTCTTGAACTCCTGACCTCAGGTGATCGGCCCACCTCTGCCTTCCAAAGTACTGGGATTATAGGCGTGAGCCACTGCGCCCAGACAATAATAATATTTCTTGTAGACTTACAGCCTCTTTCTATGTTGGCATTATAGGATAAAAACGTCACTACATTAACATATTCTATTGCTGAATAATGTTTTTAATTGTTTCAAAATTGCCCATCATGTGGACATATCAATTACTCTGTTTTTTTTTTTTTTTTTTTTTTTTGAGATAGAGTCTTGCTCTGTCACCCAGGCTGGTGTGCAGTGGCATGATCTTGGCTCACTCTTACTGCAACCTCCGCCTCCTGAGTTCAAGTGATTCTCCTCCCTCAGGATCCTGAGTAGCTAGGACTACAGGCATGCAGCACTACGTCTAGCTAATTTTTGTAATTTTAGTGGAGACAGGGTTTCACACTGTTGTCCAGGCTGGTCTCGAACTCCTGATCTCAAGTGATCCGCTCTCCTTGGCGATCAGTACTTGGATGGGAGACTGCCTGGGAATACCGGGTGCTGTAGGCTTGTTTAAAAAAAAGAAAAAAAGAAAAGAAAATTGAAAAAAATAGTAAATTTAGGCCAGGTGCTGTGGTTCATGCCTGTAATCCCAGCACTTTGGGAGGCCGAGGTGGGTGGATCACAAGGTCAGGAGTTCAAGACACCAGCCTGGCCACAATGGTGAAACCTCATCTCTACTAAAAACACACAAAAAATTAGCTGGGTGCAGTGGCAGGCCTCTGTAATCTCAGCATCTTGGGAGGCCAAGGCAGGAGGATAGCTTGAACCTAGGAGGTGGAGGTTGCAATGAGCAGGGATTTTGCCACTGCATTTTCGCCTGGGTGATAGAGCAAGACTCTGTCTCAATGAATAAATGAATAAATAAATAAATTTGAAGTGGAGACTACCCTTAATTGTTTTCTGCACTAATGACGGTCCTATAGTCGTTGCCATTGGGGCAACTGAAACGTGAAACAACGCTATTGGTTTCAGTGGATCCAGAGGCATTTGGGTTAGGTTATATAGTTTAGCTTATATTCTGGAATAAAAGTTTATATTAGGTTATACAGTGTAGCTTATATCCTAGAACTTTCTGTAAGGGAGGATGAGCAACAGGGTTGCTCAAGCATAATAAAAGAAAGATATTTGGCCGGGCGCGGTGGCTCAAGCCTGTAATCCAGCACTTTGGGAGGCCAAGGCGGGTGGATCACGAGATCAAGAGATCGAGACCATCCTGGTCAACAAGGTGAAACCCCGTCTCTACTAAAAATACAAAAAATTAGCTGGGCATGGTTGTACGTGCCTGTAATCCCAGCTACTTGGGAGGCTGAGGCAGGAGAATTGCCTGAACCCAGGAGGCGGAGGTTGCGGTGAGCCGAGATCGCGCCATTGCACTCCAGCCTGGGTAACAAGAGCAAAACTCCGTCTCAAGAAAAAAAAAAAAAAGACATTTAAATCATGAAGTTTGAAGGATGTGGCCTTCTTCAACCACCAAGACCTTCTCATTTCTCTCTCTTAAGCCACACACATACATATACCACACGTTTATTTATTCATTGCAAAACAAAAACAAAAAATTGCCATTTTGTCAGGTATGGTGGCTCACACCTGTAATCCTAGCACTTTGGGAGGCTGAGGTGGGAGGGTTGTTTGAGCCTGGGAATTCAAACCAGCCTGGGCAGTAGAGTGAGACCCTGTCTCTACAGAAAATAAAACAATTAGCTGGGTGTGGTGGTGGTGTGTGCCTATAGTCCCAGCTACTCTGGAATGCTGAGGTGGGAGGAATGTTTGAGCCTGAGAGGGTGAGGCTACAGTGAGCTGAGATCACATCACTGTACCCCAGCCTTGGTGACAGAGTGAAACCCTGTCTCAAGGAAAAACAAAAGCAAAAACAAAAACAAAAAAAAAGTGCCATCCTTTGTGTCTGTCGCTGTCTCTCTAAATGGACAAAGTTTTACGGTAAGCTACCGTTTACTGAGCCTGTTTGATCCTTCACATGTAACAGCAAAACTTATCACAACTAGGAGGTAGGTACTAGTTATTATTCCCATTTTACAGATTGGGAAACAGAGACTTAGAGAAGTGAGGCAAGTTGGCCGAGGTCATGACGTTAGTCAGTGGCCGAGCCAGTATTCACACAGTTGTGTTTAGCTGAAAAGTCTAGGTCCTTCCTACGATCCTCCACTCACACCACACACACATGCCTGCATATGCATGCATGCACACACACGAATCTTGTGTCCCATTGACTTTAAGTGCTGTCATATTCATATTTCTTGACCTAGCTTTGTAAACACAGTGACATGCATGGAATTCAGGACTTTTTTTTCCGCCTTTTTGTTTTTCTCCACGCCCAGTGAGCCAGATGCACGAATAAGTAGGCTTACTTCGTTTGCATTTTCGACATTTGAAAAGAAATTCCGTGTTCCTCATGCTCATGAATGTGCCTCAGGCACTTGGGTGTTTCCACTTGGAGGAAGATCTTCTCTCAGACCACATTCTTTTCCCATGGACTTCAGGGACTGTGGCAAAGCCCGCCACTGGATCTGCCTGGAGCAAACAGTGACTGTGGGAGTCAGAGACTTCTGGTCTTTCTTCAGCTCCAGTTGGAAGAGTGCCGTAAAATCATGTGATGTTTGGACTAAAAGGGCAAGCCAAAGAATGTCCCTTGCATCTTTGTCTGGCCGGTGAAGTCTAAGCAGTGAGCAAGGGAGCCTCTCCAAGGAGCTGTTTCAATCCGCTGGATGTGCCAGGACAGTGGAATAAAAGGTGAGTCTCTAAGCCACTCCCAGTGGGGCTATTAACACTTAGCACTGTTTCAAAACCAGTCGGTGAGAGTCAGGACGCACAGGGAAGGATGGTGAGAGGCCCTGGAAGGGAACTTCTTGGTCATCTGGTTAAGCTCCCTCCACTAATGGGAGTGAGTAGTGGTGTTGGTGGCCAAGCAGTAAGCCAGGAGGAGAAGGGAAATAACTAGTCTTTCACAGATAGTTTGGTTAACCAGGACTCGATTTCTAAGTGTCTTAACCCTGAGGCCAGGTAAAAAAAAAAGTCCCAGGACAGAGGGCAACCCTCATTTAGGGTATTATTTGGTGGCCCATGATCACCATTCCTGAATAGCTTTGCTAATTAGATCACTTTTTTTTTTTTTTTCTGAGACAGGGTCTCTCTCTGTTGCCCAGGCTGGAGTGCAGTGGCGTGATCTTAACTCTCTACAACCTCTGCCTTCAACCAATTCTCCTGCTCAGCCTCCTGAGCAGCTGGGATTACAGGCGTGTACCACCATGCCTGGCTAATTTTTGTATTTTCAGTAGAGAGGGATTTTCACCATGTTGGCCAGGCCGATCTCAAATTCCTGACCTCTAGTGAGCCGCCTGCCTCAGCCTCCCAAAGTGTTGGGATTACAAGTGAGCCGCCGCACCCAGCCAAGATCACTTCTTCTAAACACCTGTTTCTTCAGTCTGAGTGCCAGGGAGAGGGAGAGCTGCTGTGGAAGAAAGCAGCTTATTGCTGCTAAAGAGAGAGGACATCTCTCAATTTCTGCTTTCTTCTCAGTTTTCTTCTTCATTTCATATTTACAGCTTTCTGTTCTTTTTCTTTTTCTTCTTCTTCTTCTTTTTTTTTTTTTTTTTTTTTGAGACAGAATCTTGCTCTGTCACCCAGGCTGGAGTGTAGTGGTGCAATCTGGGCTCACTGCAACCTCCCCCTTCCAGGATCAAGTGATTCTCATGTCTCAGCTACCCAAGTAGCCGGGACTACAGATGCACACCACCATGGCCCCCTAATTTTTTTCGTTTGTTTGTTTTTAGTAGAGATGGGCTTTTGCCATGCTGGCCAGGCTAGTCTCAAATTCCTGACCTCAGACAATCTGCCGGCCTTCGTCTCCCAAAGTGCTGGGATTTCAGGTGTGAGCCACCACACTGGGCCAGCTTCCAATTCTTCTGAATTACAGAAAGAATAAAATGGTTTTTTTCCATTTTTTTTTCTTCTCTCTCTCTCTGTTTCTCTGTCTTACGTTGTTTTTTTTTGTTTGTTTGTTTGTTTCTTTTTTTGAGATGGAGTTTCACTCTTGTTACCCAGGCTGGAGTGCAGTGGCACGATCTCGGCTCACCGCAACCTCCGCCTCCTGGGTTCAAGCAATTCTCCTGCCTCAGCCTCCTGAGTAGCTGGGATTACAGGCATGCACCACCAGGCCCAGCTAATTTTTGTATTTTTAGTAGAGACGGGGTTTCACGTTGTTGGCCAGGATGATCTGGATCTCTTGACCTCGTGATCCACCTACCTCGACCTCCCAAAGTGCTGGGATTACAGGCGTGAGCCATCGCACCCGGCCCATGTTGTTGTTTTTTTGAGGCAGGGTCTTGCTGTGTCTCAAAAACTCCCCGGCTGGAGAGCAGTGCCATGATCATGGCTTCCTGCAGTCTCAACCTCCCAGGCTCAAGCAATCCTCCCAAGTAGCCGGGAACACAAAAGCATGCCACTGCGCTGGGCTAATGTTTTGATTTTTCTTTCTTTCTTTCTTTCTTTTTTTTTTGTAGAAATAAGGGCTCACTATGTTGCCCAGGCTGGTCTTGAACTCCTGGGCTCAAGCAATCCTTCCACCTTGGCCTCCCAAAGTGCTGGGATTATAGGCATCAGCTACTGTGTCTAAAATTTATTATAGAGTATTACTTATCTAGACCACTAAGGGCTTCACTCTGAACTGGGAGAGTAATTTAGCTCTTCCCAACAGACCTGGGGCTTCACGCTACTGTCACCTCTTTGAATCCTCCATACCTCTACCCTGAGACTTAGCAGATGGTCTTTGGCCTCATTGAGTGAGCAAGAGGGAGTGAGGAAGTTCAATGTAGTCATGAAATCATGAGCCTAGGTTGAATTGTGACTCAGCTGAATTTTAAATATTTAATTGAACTATACAAAATTGCTGATATGCAACCTAAAAAATTTTGAATGTTTTGTTTCGAGATAATTGTAGATCGATACGTAGTTGTAAGGGATAATATAGAGAGATCCCATTTTCTCCTAATAGAAACATTGTGCAAAAGTATAATCTAATATAATAACTAATATGTTGACATTGATACAGTAAAGACACAGAACACTTTCATCACCACAGAATCCCTTCTTCTTTTTTTTTTTTTCTTTTTTGAGATGGAGTTTTGCTCTTGTTACCCAGGCTGGAGTGCAGTGGCACGGTGTCGGCTCACCGCAACCTCTGCCTCCTGGGTTCAGGCAATTCTCCTACCTCAGCCTCCCGAGAAGCTGGGATTACAGGCACGCGCCACCATGCCCAGCTACACAGAATCCCTTCTATAGCCACATCCACCCTGCTCCTCCCTGACAACTACTATTTTGTCCTCCATTTGTATAATTTTGCCATTTTAAGAATGTTATATAAATGAAAGTATGTAACCTTTTGAGACTGGCTTTTTTCACTTATTATTCCTTGGAGGTTCACTGAGAGTGTTACATGTATCAACAGTTTGTTACTTTTTATTGCTCACTAGTATTCCGTGGTATGCATGTACCACAGGTTGTTTAATCATTGACCCATTAAAAGATGCCTGGGTTCTTTCCAGTTTTGGGCTATTACCAAATAGAGCTACTGTGAGCATTCTTTTTGGAGGTTTATGTGTGTTTTCATTTTTTTCTGTGATAAGTACCCAAGAGTGCAACCGCTGGATGGTATGGTAGTTGTGTGTTTAGTTTTATAAGAAACTGCCAAACTTTTCCAGGGTGGCTGTACATTCCTGCCAGCGATATAGGAGTGATTCAGTTTCTCTGCTGTATCCTCATTCTGTTAGGTGTGTAGTGATATCTCATTGTGGCTGTAATTTGTATTTTCCTAATGGCTACTGATGTTGGATTTCTTTTCATATGTTTGTTATCTGCATATCTGCTTCAGAGAAATATGTGTTCATATCTTTTGCACATTTTAGTTTTTTTTTTTTTCTTGAGACAGAGTCTCACTATATTGCCCAGGTTGGAGTGCAGTAGCACAATCTTGGCTCGTTGCAACCTCTACCTCCCAGGTACAAACAATTCTCCTGCTTCAGCCTCCAAAATAGCTGGGACTACAGGCATGCGCCACCATGCCCAGCTAATTTTGTATTTTTAGTAGAGATGGGAGTTCAGGTTTGTCTTGCACTCCTGACCTCAGGTGATCCACCCGCTTCGGCCTCCCAAAGTACCAGGATTACAGGCGTGAACCGCTGTATCCCTGGTTTGTTTGTTTTTTTAAAGCTGGGTTTTGAGAATTCTTTACATATTTTAAATACTTCTTTATTGGGTATGTGATTTCAGTTGGCCATATGGCTTTTTCATCTTTACAGGGTCTTTTACAGAGCAAGGATAATTTTGATAAGGTCCAGCTTTTCAATTTTCCCTCTTATTGTGCTTTTGGTAACAAGCCAAAGAACTCTTTGTATAGCACTGGGTATTAGAAACTTTTCTCCTATTTCTTTCTAAAAGTTTTATAGTTTTACATTTAAGTCTGGAATCCATTTTGATTTGATTTTTGTATAAGGTATAAAGTTTGGGTCGTGGATCTTTTCTTTTTTCCTTTTTTTTTTTTTTTGCCTATGGATGTCCAATTGCTCCAGCATCGTTTGTTGAAAAAGCTGTTTCTTCCACTGGATTGCTTTTGATCCTTTGCCAAAAATTAGCTGGACATATTTATGTGGGTCTATTCTATTTCTGGGTCTTTATTCTGTTCCATTGATGTATGTGTCTATCCTTGTGCCAACCCTGCACTGTTTTTGACACTGTACCTTTATAGAAGCCTTCAAATTTGGGTAGAGTGATTCCTCTCATTTCATTTTACGTATACACACACACTTTTTTCCCCCTTCAATTACTCGAAGGCATGTTAAATGCATCATGGCTCTTTATTCTTAAATACCTTCGTGTGTATTTTCTTTTTAAATTTTTTTATAGTTTTCAATTTTAAAAAATAGAGACAAGGTTTCACCACATTGCCCACGCTGGTCTTGAACTCTTGAGTTCAAGCCACCTGCCCACCTCAGCCTCCCGAAGTGCTGGGATTACAGGCCAAACCACCACGTGGGGCCTCAGTGTGTATTTTTTTAAAAATAGGGCCATTTTCTTACATAATTACAGTGTAGTTATCAACGTCAGCACGTTTTTTATTGATAAACATTTTTCTGTAATCTGCTACCTATATTTAATTTTTTGTTGTTGTTGTTGTTGTTGAGACAGAGTTTCGCTCTTGTTACCCAGGCTGGAGTGCAATGGCGCGATCTCGGCTCACCACAACCTCCGCCTCCTGGGTTCAGGCAATTCTCCTGCCTCAGCCTCCTGAGTAGCTGGGATTACAGGCACGCGCCACCACGCCCAGCTACACAGAATCCCTTCTATAGCCACATCCACCCTGCTCCTCCCTGACAACTACTATTTTGTCCTCCATTTGTATAATTTTGCCATTTTAAGAATGTTATATAAATGAAAGTATGTAACCTTTTGAGACTGGCTTTTTTCACTTATTATTCCTTGGAGGTTCACTGAGAGTGTTACATGTATCAACAGTTTGTTACTTTTTATTGCTCACTAGTATTCTGTGGTATGCATGTACCACAGGTTGTTTAATCATTGACCCATTAAAAGATGCCTGGGTTCTTTCCAGTTTTGGGCTATTACCAAATAGAGCTACTGTGAGCATTCTTTTTGGAGGTTTATGTGTGTTTTCATTTTTTTCTGTGATAAGTACCCAAGAGTGCAACCGCTGGATGGTATGGTAGTTGTGTGTTTAGTTTTATAAGAAACTGCCAAACTTTTCCAGGGTGGCTGTACATTCCTGCCAGCGATATAGGAGTGATTCAGTTTCTCTGCTGTATCCTCATTCTGTTAGGTGTGTAGTGATATCTCATTGTGGCTGTAATTTGTATTTTCCTAATGGCTACTGATGTTGGATTTCTTTTCATATGTTTGTTATCTGCATATCTGCTTCAGAGAAATATGTGTTCATATCTTTTGCACATTTTAGTTTTTTTTTTTTTCTTGAGACAGAGTCTCACTATATTGCCCAGGTTGGAGTGCAGTAGCACAATCTTGGCTCGTTGCAACCTCTACCTCCCAGGTACAAACAATTCTCCTGCTTCAGCCTCCAAAATAGCTGGGACTACAGGCATGCGCCACCATGCCCAGCTAATTTTGTATTTTTAGTAGAGATGGGAGTTCAGGTTTGTCTTGCACTCCTGACCTCAGGTGATCCACCCGCTTCGGCCTCCCAAAGTACCAGGATTACAGGCGTGAACCGCTGTATCCCTGGTTTGTTTGTTTTTTTAAAGCTGGGTTTTGAGAATTCTTTACATATTTTAAATACTTCTTTATTGGGTATGTGATTTCAGTTGGCCATATGGCTTTTTCATCTTTACAGGGTCTTTTACAGAGCAAGGATAATTTTGATAAGGTCCAGCTTTTCAATTTTCCCTCTTATTGTGCTTTTGGTAACAAGCCAAAGAACTCTTTGTATAGCACTGGGTATTAGAAACTTTTCTCCTATTTCTTTCTAAAAGTTTTATAGTTTTACATTTAAGTCTGGAATCCATTTTGATTTGATTTTTGTATAAGGTATAAAGTTTGGGTCGTGGATCTTTTCTTTTTTCCTTTTTTTTTTTTTTTGCCTATGGATGTCCAATTGCTCCAGCATCGTTTGTTGAAAAAGCTGTTTCTTCCACTGGATTGCTTTTGATCCTTTGCCAAAAATTAGCTGGACATATTTATGTGGGTCTATTCTATTTCTGGGTCTTTATTCTGTTCCATTGATGTATGTGTCTATCCTTGTGCCAACCCTGCACTGTTTTTGACACTGTACCTTTATAGAAGCCTTCAAATTTGGGTAGAGTGATTCCTCTCATTTCATTTTACATATACACACACACTTTTTTCCCCCTTCAATTACTCGAAGGCATGTTAAATGCATCATGGCTCTTTATTCTTAAATACCTTCGTGTGTATTTTCTTTTTTAATTTTTTTATAGGTTTTTTTTTTTTTTTTTTTTTTTTTGTGAGACAGAGTTTCACTCTTGTTACCCAGGCTAGAGTGCAATGGCGCGATCTCGGCTCACCGCAACCTCCGCCCCCTGGGTTCAGGCAATTCTCCTGCCTCAGCCTCCTGAGTAGCTGGGATTACAGGCACGCGCCACCATGCCCAGCTAATTTTTTGTATTTTTAGTAGAGACGGGGTTTCACCATGTTGACCAGGATGGTCTCGATCTCTTGACCTCGTGATCCGCCCGCCTCGGCCTCCCAAAGTGCTGGGATTACAGGCTTGAGCCACCGCGCCCGGCAATTTTTTTATAGTTTTCAATTTTAAAAAATAGAGACAAGGTTTCACCACATTGCCCACGCTGGTCTTGAACTCTTGAGTTCAAGCCACCTGCCCACCTCAGCCTCCCGAAGTGCTGGGATTACAGGCCAAACCACCATGTGGGGCCTCAGTGTGTATTTTTTTTAAAATAGGGCCATTTTCTTACATAATTACAGTGTAGTTATCAACGTCAGCACGTTTTTTATTGATAAACATTTTTCTGTAATCTGCTACCTATATTTAATTTTTTTTTTTTTTTTTTGTTGAGACAGAGTTTCGCTCTTGTTACCCAGGCTGGAGTGCAATAGCGCGATCTCGGCTCACCACAACCTCCGCCTCCTGGGTTCAGGCAATTCTCCTGCCTCAGCCTCCTGAGTAGCTGGGATTACAGGCACGCGCCACCATGCCCAGCTAATTTTTTGAATTGTTAGTAGAGACGGGGTTTCACCGTGTTGACCAGGATGGTCTCGATCTCTTGACCTCATGATCCACCCGCCTCGGCCTCCCAAAGTGCTGGGATTACAGGCTTGAGCCACTGCACCCGGCCTAACTTTTTTTTTTTTTTTTTTTAGTAAAATTAATACAGTAATGTGCTTTAGAGCCTTAAAAAACAAAACCAAAAAACTACAAAACAGTGTTCAGTCTAGAGTCAGGTATTGCATTTAGCTGCAATGTCTCTTCGGTCACTTTTTTTCTTTTTTTTGAGACAGAGTCTTGCTCCTTCTAGCAGGCTGGAGTGCTATGGCACAATGTCAGCTCACTGCAACCTCCACTTCCTGGTTCAAGCATTCTCCTGCCTCAGCCTCCTGAATAGCTGGGATTATAGGTGCCTGCCACTGCGCCAGCTAATTTTTGTATTTTTTAATAGAGATGGGGTTTTGCCATGTTGGCCAGGCTGGTCTCAAATTCCTGACCTCAGGTGATCCGCCCCCTCGACCTTTCAAAGTGCTGGGATTACAGGTGCGAGCCACCGCGACCAGTCTGGTCACCTTTAATCCAGAACATCTCCATAGCTTTTCTTCTTATTTTACGGCATTGATACTTTTGAAGAATACAGCACTTCTCTGCGCCTTTTATTTATTTTTTATTTTTTATTTTTTTTTTGAGACAGAGTGTCGCTCTTGTTACCCAGGCTGGAGTGCAATGGCGTGATCTCGGCTCATCGCAACCTCCGCCTCCTGAATTCAGGCAATTCTCCTGCCTCAGCCTCCTGAGCAGCTGGGATTACAGGCACGCGCCACCATGCCCAGCTAATTTTTTGTATTTTTAGTAGAGACGGGGTTTCACCACGTTGACCAGGATGGTCTCGATCTCTCGACCTCGTGATCCATCCGCATCGGCCTCCCAAAGTGCTGGGATTACAGGCTTGAGCCACCGCGCCCGGCCTTCTGCTCCTTTTAATAGGATATTTCTCATTTTGGGTTTATCTCATGTTTCCCCATGATTAACTTCATGCTGTGCATTTTTTGGCCAGAATACTCCATAGATGATGTGTCTTTCTCAGCATATCACATCTGCAGGCATTCGATTTTCACCCGTCTCCATTGGTGAATTTTTTTTTTTTTTAAACAGAGTCTGGCTCTGCCGCCCAGGCTGGAGTGCAGTGGTGCCATCTCCGCTCACTGCAGCCTCACCTCGTTGAGGTGATCCTCCCAGCTCAGTCTCCTGAGTAGCTGGGACTACAGGCATGTGCCGCCCCACCTGGCCAATTTATATATTTATAAATATATGTATATACACATACATACACATTTTTGGTAGAGTTGGTGTTTCGCTTTGTTAGGCAGGCTTCTCTTGAACTCCTGGGCTCAGGCGATCCTACCTCCTCGGCCTCCCAAAGTGCTGGGATTATAGGTGTGAGCCACCGTGCCTGGTCTCCATTGGTGATTTTAATTTTGGTCACCTATAGAAGCTCTTGTCTGATATTGTTTGGGCCTACAAAAAGGGCAATTTCATAATCTGATCTAACATAAAACCTTTATTGAGGTTTTAGATACCTAACCTGTACTCTCTGATGCTCAGTTTCCCCATCTGTTGAGCTTGGAGGTTTTTTCTGCCCCACGAATATTGCTGGAGAGTTAAACAAAATGATGTATGTAAAATCTGGCATATGAAAAGCATTCTATAAATATTGTCTATTATTATTGCAGCCAGGCCATGTTCAAGGGCGTTGGTTTTGATCTTACTCTCAGTTTCTCCCAATTCCATGCAAAATCTCGACAGAGATCAGTGGTGGCATGGGGATGGGGTGGGAGAGCCTCACTGCTGCCATTTCAATTTCATCTTGAAAACGCGAAACGCCTCCCACACCATGGGGTTGCAATGAGGTTTTATGACATGTGTGTAAAAGTGGCTGGACATAGAACAGGTTCTCAAAAAAAAAAAAAAAAAAAAAAAAAATCACGAGTGATTCTATTGTATTAGGAAAACAGGAATAGCTGTCAATATTAAAACCACTTTCTAACATGATGTTGTTTCATTCTGAGGCGGTAGCACGGTGTGAGCAAACACCGTCAGAGACCAGGGCTCTGGAATTTCTTTAGCGCTCTGTGATTCTGGGCAGATGCCTTACCCTCTCGGAGCGTGGAGTGTATGGTTTGTAATAAGGAGACAGAACGGGCGCGCGGCCCCCCGGGACCGCTGCGTTAATTAAGGGTGCCAACGGTGCCTCCCGAGTGAGGGGCGCGAGCCAGCGCTCACCCGCACGCCCCGGGCGCCAGGCGCCGCCGAGTGGGCCGGGCCGGGCAGCCTCCCCAGTCGGCGCCAGCCGCGGCCCCCGCCTCGAGCTCCGCCCCCGGCGCGCGTCTCCCGGCGGCGGCCCTGCACCTGGCAGACGCGCGGCGGCGGCTGCGAGCGGTGGCGCTCGGCTCGGGCGGCGGCGGCGGGGAGGGCGCGGCGCACCGATGGGCGCCACTGAGAAGGGAGGCCAGAAGAGCCGGAAGCTGTTTTCCTCGCGGCGGCCGTGGACGGCGACCCGGCGGCTGTGGAGGCCGCGATCGGCTCGCCAGGCGGCGCAGGGTGAGTGTGGGCGCGGCCGGCTGGGACCTGCTCCCCGCAGGCTGGGGCGCCGCGGCGGCGGGGCGGCCCTCGGTGGTCTCTCCGGTCGCGTTCCCGGGCCCGGGAGCCTGGATGACTGGGCGACCCCCGACTCGACCCTCGGCCGCGGGCACGGGACCGCTGGGGAAGCGCAGGGGCTGGTCTCGGCGGTCTCCTTTCCCCCAGCCCCTGCTCGTTGCTTTGGCTCTGGACGCGGGGAAGCCGGGGTGGCGCCGCCGCGCAGCCTGACTCAGGTTTGCACGCCCCCGGCCCCCGGCCCCTGGCCCGGCGCCTGCAATGCAGTGCCCGTTGGGGGAGCGAATCCGACCCCGAGGCTCCCTGTCCCCGCCTCCTTTCTACCTGCCTGCGGCGATGTCCGAAGCTCTCGGGACGAGAAACTATTTTTCAGCACACTCCGCCCTGTCCTCGCCAGGGCCTCAACTCACAGCCAATCACTGACTCACTTCATTCATTCATTCCACAATTTTTCTCGACCGGCTCGTGGAACTACTAGAGAGGAAGACAGACGTTACACACGCAAAACAGAGAAAGCTCGGTACACATTGCTGTGGGTGGTTGGAGGGAATCAAATAGACTGCTGGGAGAGGAAAAACGGCAGGGGGCCCGAGCTTCCGTGGCAGGCGGACTGGGGAGGCCTCTCCCAGGCATTGCAAGTCAGCGGAGACCTGACTAGGAGTTACTCCAGCGTGGAGCCGAGCAATAGACAGCAAGTGGCAGAGTGCCCGAGCTGAGCAAGGGGTAAGTCAGGGATGCAGGGCCCAGATCGAGGTCCGGACAGAATACGAGGAGGAGTTAGGATTTTATTCTACGGGAGCTGGGAAAACACTGAAGTGTGCTAAGCAGGGATGTGACATGATCTGCTGGCTCACGGCTTTTTTCTGTCTGCAATGTCCATGTCCGCATGTCAGCCTGCCTGATTCCTACCCACCTGCCAAGACTAGCACAAATTCAGTTTCCTCCCCGAAGTCTTCTCTGGCGTTCCTGCCACCTGTAACCCCTCCTTTAGCATTTTGTCACCTGTAGAGCGTTTGTCACTGTTCATCTGTAAGATTCCACGTTCTTATCCATTTCATCTTTGCATTCCCCACTGGGCTTAGTGCAGGGCTTTGTACTGTGTAGATACTGCTTATGAATTTGTCTTGTCTTGTCCTTTTTGTCTGTTCCCATCATCTGAGGATCATCCTTCTGGGGGGTTAACATGCCTTATTTCTAAAATGGCCGACCGGATGCAGGCCAGAGACAGACTGCACCAGGACCCTGCCATCGATATAGTCCCCCGCACACACCCTGGGTGTTTCGAGGATGAAATTAATTAATGAATTAAACGAGTTAGTAGTTATGAAGTGTTAGCACATAGTAAGCATTATAAAAATAAATTTGAAAATGACCAGCAATAATTATCTTTGAAATACTTACTTATTGCATCAGAAACAAGCTTTTCTATTGGTGGTAGTTAGGGAGACTCTGCAGCTTGTCCTTGACATCTTGCTGGCTTCCAAGTATGTGTTTCTACTTTTTTTAAGTCAGCGCACGAATTAAATTCCTACATCATCAAGAACTATTGCTGAGGCAGGGCGCAGTAGCTCACGCCTATAATCCCAGCACTTTGGGAGGCTGAAGCGAGCAGATCACTTAAGGTCAGGAGTTCGAGACCAGCCTGGTCAACATGGTGAAAACCCATCTTTACTAAAAAAACAAAATTAACTGGGTGTGGTGGCATAGGGTACACCTGTAGTCTGAGCTACTCAGGAGGCTGAGGCAGGAGAATCGCTTGAACCCAGGAGGCAGAGGCTTCAGTGAGTCTGGAACGTACCACTGCACTCTAGCCTGGGCCACAGAGTGAGATTCTGTCTCAAACAAACAAACAAACAAACAAACAGAACTATTGCTGAAATTTAATAGGGCTGAAGGCTGACCACTTCTTTTCATGAGCTTGAATGCGATTGATGATTGCAACAAGTATTCCTTGAGTGATAATTACATGTATTGTGTTATTCCAGATGTTTTGTGAATGCTTACAAAAAAGGAATAAATGAATATTGCCAATATAGTAACTTGGGTTAGAGTAAGTGTTCTAGTTTTATAATTTTTATTTTAATTTTTAAAATCTTTAAAGTTCAGGGATACATGTGCAGGATGTTCATAAGTAAAGGTGTGCTATGGTGGTTTGCTGCACCTCTCAAACCATCACTTAGTTATTAAGTCCTTCATGCATTAGCTATTTTTCCTGATACTCTCTTTCCCCTGCCCTCACCACCACGGGCCCCAGTGTGTGTTGTTTCCCTTTCTGTGTCCATGTGTTCTCATTGTTCAGCTCTGACTTATAAGTGAGAACAAGTAGTGTTTGGTTTTCTGTTCCTGAATTAGTTTTATAATTTTAAAACCAGATCTGTAGTGCATATACAACCATGGCTGCTTCTCTGTGCCTGATCTAGAGTTTACTCACAGCTTCCCAGAGCTCATCACCACCTCACACCTCTTTTTTCTTAGATAGGATCTTGGCTCCTCACTACCTTCCTCTGCTATTTATCTTCCCCTTACCCCGTAAATCTTATGGATAAAGCCATTATAATATCTAATGTTACATGATACTTTACCTCTTTCTTTTCTTTTCTTTTTTCTTTCTTTTTTTTTTTTTGAGACGGAGTTTTGCTCTTGTTACCCAGGCGGAGTGCAATGGCACGATCTCGGATCACCGCAACCTCCGCCTCCTGGGTTCAGGCAATTCTCCTGCCTCAGCCTCCTGAGTAGCTGGGATTACAGGCATGCGTCACCATGCCCAGCTAATTTTTTTTTTTTGTATTTTTAGTAGAGATGGGGTTTCACCATATTGACCAGGATGGTCTCGATCTCTTGACCTTGTGATCCACCCACCTCGGCCTCCCAAAGTGCTGGGATTACAGGCGTGAGCCACCGCGCCCAGCCCTTTCTTTTCTTTTTTTTTTTTGAGATGGAGTCTTGCTCTGTAGCCCAGGCTGGAGTGCCGTGGTACAATCTTGGCTCACTGCAACCTCCACCTCCCAGGTCTCAGTTCAAGCAATTCTCCTACCTCAGCCCCCCAAGTAGCTGGGAATACAGGCACAAGCCACCATGCCCAGATAATTTTTGTATTTTTTAGTAGAGAGGGGGTTTCACCGTGTTGGCCAGTCTGGTCTTGAACTCCTGACCTTGTGATCCGCCTGCCTTAGCCTCCTAATGTGCTGAGATTACAGGCGTGAGCCACTGTGCCTGGCCTTGATACTTTACCTCTTATAGTTCAACTACAGGATTTTGTTTAGATCTTGACAATATCCCTGGAAGAGGGGGCAGATGTTATTTATTTCCTTTTTTTTTTTTGAGACAGAGTCTTGCTCTGTTGCCAGGCTGGTGTGCATTGCTGCAGTCTCAGCTTACTGCAACCTCTGCCTCTCGGTTTAAAGCAATTCTCCTGCCTCAGCCTCCCAAGTAACTGAAACTGCAAATACACGCCACCACATCCGGCTAATTTTTGTATTTTAGAGATGAGGTTTCACCATGTTGGCCAGGATGGTCTCGATCTCTTGACCTCATGATTTGCCCACCTTGGCCTCTCAAAGTGTTGGGATTACAGGCGTGAGCCACCATGCCCAGCCTCCCCCACTTTATACTTAAGAGAAGGTGAAGCAAGAGACACTAAGTGATATGCTAGAAGTCATGTGACTCGTGAGTGGCAGACTCAGGCCTGCTTACCTGTACAGCATCCTTTCTGTGACATCTCCCTCCCCACATGAAAAAACCATGTTTCAATAGCTATACTCATGGAAGGGAGAAGTAGTGAATAAATATTATGCAGTAAAAGAAATCTATACTCAATTTTATTTGATTTTTAAAAGTTAACCTGAATTTCTTATGGTGATGTCAACATCACTTTGGGCATCTAGAATCATATGCTTTGATGTCAGACAGGCTATGATTTGAATCTGCCACTAATAAGTGGTACATTAATAAGCTGTGTGATATTAGACAAGGTCCGTAGCCTTTCAAAAACAGAGTTATATATTATCTGAAAAATGGGGACGACAATTCCTATGTCGTGTTACTGTGATGATTAAATATGCTTCTGCTACACAGAGTTTCATAAAGTACTGATTATTTATATTAATAGGTTTAATATTATATATTAATATTAATAAAACAAAACCTAATATTAATATGGTTGAAAATCTAGACTATTCTTAGAAAATAGTCTAGAAAACCTAGAAAAGTCTAGAAATTATTAGGAAACCATAATATTAATATGGCTGAAATTGTAGGCTACTATTAGTATACTATTGTTAGTACAGACTAATAATCATCTAGATTTTCATAATAGTCTAGACCAGGCGTCCCCAAACTACGGCCCGCGGCTGAGGCCATTTATCCGGCCCCCCACCGCACTTCAGGAAGGGACGCCTCTTTCACTGGTGGTCAGTGAGAGGAGCACAGTATGTGGTGGCCCTCCAACCACATACTGAAGGACAGTGAACTGGCCCCCTGTGTAAAAAGTTTGGGGACGCCTGGTCTAGACTACTATTAGTCTAGATTAATGCTTAGTCTAGATTTTCAACTGTATGATCACATTCAAAATATGGTTAAAAGTTCAATGCCCTCTGGGAAGCAACCATAACTAAGGCTTCCTTGGGGCAGTTAACCCTTCTGGGTCAACCAGAAAGTCTTCTGCAGCAGCATCCTTCTTTCTGCCACTTTCTTCTTTTTCATCAGGAGGCTGTAGGGGAGAAGGAACATCTAGGGACTCCTGGCGTCTTTTCATCCTAACACTGTGTCCTGAACATAGCAGACATTCAATAAATATGTCTGGAATGAAAGACTCCATCCATTCATGTATGTTTCCAAAGAGAATGACTCTGAAATTTACACTCTGAACATTTGTCACTATAAGTATAGCATAAATACCTAAAAGGGCAATTACTGCATCAAAGTATACATATAAATATTTGATTTTGAGAGACATTGCCAAGTTGACCTTTGTACATTTGTGCTAATTCAGTTTCTGCCAGTAGAACTGATTCCTTACTGAATATGATCAGACTTTTAAATGCTTGCTAATTTGATGGGTGTGAAATGGTATTCCATGTTGTTTTATATTGAATTTTCTTGACCAATAATGAAGTCTACTATCTTTTTACATGAATATTGGCCATTCTTGTCTGAAGCTTTGTGAAAGGCCTACTGATGTCTTTCTCATTTCTTTAACTTGGTGGTTTTTTTTTTTTTTCTTTCTCCACTTAGAAATTCTTTAAATATTCTGGATATGAATTATTTGTTGGTTTAATGTCTAAACAGCCTTTAAAAACATACTTAATCATGCCAGGATTTCTAAATGGGAATATGAATAAGCTGTGCTGAGTTGAAATTAACCCTCTAAATGCTTCTATCCTTTCCAGAGAACCGTATTTTACTCAAATAGAAAAGTTTGTAGGTTACAGAAAAGGCAGCAAATGACAAAAGCATTTTATGAGCAGTAGATTTCTCTAGCCCTTGAAATGATGGTAGATAACTGGCCTTGAGTTCCTTCCACCAGAAATTCCCTCTTCTAAACCCTGTGGTGGCTGAGGAGCCCTTTCGTGAGCTGTGGTATTCTCTGGGAAGACACAGGTTGCAACTAGAGTCAGTCTCCATCAGTAGGTAGTATTTTCCAGAACAAGTTACTTGGAGGAGAGGACAGAATTTCTGTCATGTTGATCAGTGGTTTCTTCTCTCACTGCCATTGTCTAGCCATATGTCCCTAAAAGCATGCCACATTGGATGGAGGTAATGATCCCTACTTAGCCTGTTCCTAAGGATATTAGAGAGATCAAATGAGATCATAAAAATGAAAGGGTTGTGTAAATACAAGGTTTGTTAGCCAGACTCTGGGAAGTAATCAGCACTTTGTCAGAGTGGGAAAACCTCAGTGACCCACAATCTTGGCATCTGTGGCTCTGGCCCTTCTACCACCTGTTTTGCATACAGGTGCATGACTGTAGAGAGCCGTGGTTCTCCAAGCATGATCTACAAACCAGCAGCATCAACATCACTCAGAACCTTGTTAGAAATGCAAATTCAGGCCGGGCGCGGTGGCTCAAGCCTGTAATCCCAGCACTTTAGGAGGCCGAGGTGGGTGGATCACGAGGTCAAGAGATCGAGACCATCCTGGTCAACACAGTGAAACCCCATCTCTACTAAAAATACAAAAATTAGCTGGGCATGGTGGCGCGTGCCTGTAATCCCAGCTACTCAGGAGGCGGAGGCAGGAGAATTGCCTGAACCCAGGAGGCAGAGGTTGCGGTGATCCGAAATCGTGCCATTGCACTCCAGCCTGGGTAACAAGAGCGAAACTCTGTCTCAAAAAAAAAAAAAAAAAAAAAAAGAAATGCAAATTCTAGCCGCCCCCCCGCCCCCCACATCCCCTGCTGCCCCACGTCTCAGAGCTACCAAAGCAGAAACTGAGGGGTGGGAGGGTGGCGAGGGATCGGAGGCTGGAGCCTGGAAATCTGTTTTAATAAACTCTGCAGTAATTCTGACACGTGCTAAAGGTTGAGAACCACTGACCTAGTAGGATAAGCAAGGGTTTTACAGCCAGCAAATGTGGGTTTAAATCTCAACTCTCCTACTCACCAACTTACAATGTGTAAATTACTAGGCCATTTTGGGTTTCCAAACTTTCACCAATAAAAGGAAGACCGAGTGTAGTGTTGCAGATGTAGCTACTCTCCTTTCTCCCCAACTTCCCTCATAGGACTGTGTGAGAAATAAATGACATGGTGATTCTGGACTCTGCTGTGTTTAGCCATGTGTTTCCTTTGGCAAGTCTCCTTGCCTCTCTGCCTCATTTTTGTCATCTAACAAAACAGGAATGGCAAGAGTTAACACTGTGTGCATTGCTTTCATCACACTGTGTGCCAGCCACCGTCTTAAAGAGTAATTTTGGCCAGGCATGGTGGCTCACACCTGCAATCCCAGCACTTTAGGAGGCCAAGGCGGAAGGATCACCTGAGGTCAGGAGTTGGAGACCAGCCTGGCCAACATGGCGAAACCCCGTCTCTACTAAAAATACAAAAAATGAGCTGGGTGTGGTGGTGTGCACCTGTAATCCCATTTACTTGGGAGGCTGAGGCAGGAGAATCGCTTGAACCAAGGAGGCAGAGGCTGCAGTGAGCCGAGATCGTACCATTGCACTCCAGCCTGGGTGACAAGAAGCAAGACTCTGTTTCAAAAACAAAACAAAACAAAACAAAACAAAAAAACAACAAAGAAAAAACAGTGTTTGATTTTATTTTATTCTTACAATAACTCTGTTACAGCTTTCATTTTACACATAAGAAAAACTGAAGCAGAGAAAGGTTAAGTAATATTTCCAAAGTTATACAGCCAGTAAGCTGGGATTCAAACCCAGGCGGTCTGCAGTGAGTCCTTGCATTAAAGACGATGCTTGCCAAATAATAAGTTCTCAAAAAATGGATGATGATGATGATAAGAAAATAGCCTGGCATATAGTAGGTACTCCGTGTAAGCCACACTGCCCTCTTCTGTGGTTAGCCCGAATCCTAAACATCCACCCACTCTCTGCAGTAAGCACATTTTCTCTTTCCATCTCACCTTTTTTCTGGTCATTTGGATGCTCTGAGCAAGCCTGACAGAGGCTTGGCTGGATGCAGGAAGACGGAGTGTGGTGTTGCAGGTGAAGCCCCTCTTTTGGAATGAATGATTAAAAGCTAGCAGAAGCTCTAGACAAGTCACTGAAAGATCATTCGATCTGCCTAATTTGGGACATATGTTCTGAGTCTCTGCTTACCTATCAACTAATCAAGAATTAAAATGCCTCAAAAGTTCCAAGCGAATGTAAAAGCTTTTTTTCCGGTTTGTCATTGTTTGGTGCCCAGTTTTTCCTCAGAGTAAAATTTTGCAGCTGGGAAAGTTTAACCCACAGTATCACAGCAGTGTTCTTTTTCCTTTCATTTTTGTTTTGCTAGGACAATAAAAAGCCTTATTCCCTTTCAATTCAGGGTTTCACTTGTTCTTGAAAATTCTCTTCAGTTTAGCTCTCAAGATGGCCTCGCTTGCTGAGCATGAGTCACTGGCTTAGTGACTCAGAGTGGCATCTAACAAGACAAGGATGTGCAGGGTTGTCACAGGACTTAGTGGCCAGTGGAGCCTGCCTGAAGCTTTTTGTAAACCTAGTTTTTGAGAGAGTGCATCTGTCCATTTGCGGCTGTTTATAATCATCCTCGATACCAATTTATCTGAAGCTTGGGGTCTGACAGAGACATTGCCTTGTTGAGGAAAGCTCTAGACTCCATCCTTGTCCCTTAACTGGGTGTGGCCTCAAGATTTACTGTGTGGCAGCATAAGACTTCTGAGAGTTTACCCAGCTCTGCTTGGAATGGCCACAGAATCAGGAGGCCTGTGGCTTCTGGAAAAATTGTGTCAGGTGGGAAAGGAAAGGCTCTTTTTATTTAATGAGGCCTTCAAACCTCTTTCAGCTTAAGGAGAAAAAAGATCAATTAAAGTTGGATAGAGAAACAGACACATGTGATGAAGCAAATATACCCAAATGTACTTGGAAGGACTCACTGTACAATTCTTTCAACTTTTTGGCATGTTTGAAACTTTTCAAAATGCAACATTGGGTGCAATGTTGGGTACAATGCAGATACCCCTAGAAATGACGGCACTTTTGAAAGCATGATTACTTCTTTTTGTAACATAAATGGCTGTCTTCCTTCTCTTCTCCCACTTCTTTTCTACTCCTAGCATTGGACTTTTTGATTTTAATTTTGGTCTGGGGAGACTGCTTGATTACAAAGGGCCTGGAATAGTTAGAAAGAATGAATAAGACCTAGTATTTGATAACATGACAGAGTGACTAGAGTCAATAATAATTGAATGGTACGTGTTAAAATAATTAAAAGAGTATAATTGGATTGTTTGTAACACAAAGGATAAATGCTTGAGGGGATGGAAACCCCGTATTCCTTGATGTGATTATGACACGTTGCATGCCAGTATCAAAGTTTCTCATGTACCTCATAAATATGTATACCTACTATGTACTCACACAAACTAAAAACAAAAAAACATTTTAAAAAGGGCCTGGAGTGAGGCTCATTGGTGAGTGGCTATTCTTTTATGCCAAGGACTTTATATTCTTCTTCATATATAATTCTCACAATAATCCTACAAACTAGTTATTACTTTCCCTATTTTATGAGGAAACTGAAGCTTAGGGGAGTAAACTTGATCCAATTACAAGGTAGTACTATGTATCTTACAGCATTTATGGAACCATTACTTGATGTGTTGGGCTTTGTGCTATGCACCTTAAATGTATTAACTTGTTTGAGCCTCACCCAGCTGTGGGAGGTGGGTACTATTATTTACCTCCATCCTATAGATCAGGAAATGGAAACTTAAGAGAGGTGCAACAGCTTGTCCCAGCTTATATTCTAGGGGCCGGTACATGGCAGGGCACATGTTTGAATCCATTCTCTTCTGCTTTATTTATTGTTTGAGACAGGGGTCTTGGTCTGTTCACCCAGGGTCTTTCTTGCTCTATTGCCCATGGCTCACTACAGCCTTGACCTCCCAGACTTAAGCATCCTCCCATCTCAGCCTCCTAAGTAGTTGGACCACAGGCTCATCCCACCATGCCAGCTAATTAAAAATGTGTGTGTGTGTGTGTAGAGACAGGGTCTCACTATGTTGACCAGGCTGCTATTGAACTCCTGGCCTCAAGTGATCCTACTGTCTTGGCCTCCTAACGTGCTGGGATTGCAGGCATCAGCCACGTCTCCCAGTCCTCTTCTGCTTTAGAGCTCATGCCCTACTATTCAAACCGAGGCCTTGGCATTTCTTTGCCTACTTTGGTAAATTGGTTTATCTAGTGGAAGCCTCTCAACTTGAGACCACAGGCTCCCGAGGACAGCACCGTGTCATTCCTGGTGTTCACAGCAGTGCCTGGCACCATGAATATTATTGAATAAAAGCGTGCATGTATGGTGGCTTCTCACTGCCTACTCCCTCACCTTCTCAGCCTCCCAAAGTGCTCCTCTGGGGCACATTTTGGCTATCCTGGACTTGTTCCTTGGAGATTACGATGCCGGTTTCTCTGATGTGGTTTAGCCAATGGCTCATTTGGTGGTTGGTAAGGAGTTGTAATGAAGGCAGATTTTCCCTATTGGTCTTAAGTTGTCAAATATAGCAGATATTATCCACCGCCAAGGAAAGATGGGAACCAAAAACAAATACTTAACATTTCCCAAAGCTTTCAGGGAGTCTTCCAGTTGTGGCAACGAGAAGTCAGCTCAGGGCCCCCAAGCAGCCATGAAAGCTCTCACGTTATAGTTACATTTGACTCTTGGGCTGCAGTAATGAACAGGTGAACACTGACAATTAGTCCTTTTAAATGTGCCCAAGCAGTTGGTAATTATACCCTACATTTAGTGTTTTGTTTACAAAATTCTGTTCTCCCTTTTGATCTTCTGAACAGCCCAGTACATATAGTAGGGCAGCTATGATTATTCCCACTTTAGAGATGAGAAAACTGATGCCAGAGAGGTTATGTCATTTGCCCTACACTACACAGTTAATAAATGTTAGAGATGGTAGAGACAGTCTTCAACTCTCTTAATGCCCAGTCCAGCAAAGTTTTAATGTCAGTACTGCATTTAATTCAGTGATTTCTGAGGATGAGAGGAACAGGAAGATATATTCCTTTCTGTTGCTCTTCTTCCAATTTAGTTAGGTCTTGTATTTGAGCCAGTTAGTCTTTCTGGATACCAGTTTACCAATCTGTATAATGGGGAATAAACAACATTCATCAGTGAGTATGCACGAAGCAGAGGAGATTGGGAGGGCTCAGAACTTATAAAACAGTTTCTGAGTGGAGCTGTTTGGTAGACTGGGATGACTCTTACCCAGTGTCGATACAACAGATTAAATGGCACCTCCCTTGGTCACCCTACCTAAAATGGCACCCCGGTTACCTCATTACCATGTTTCATTTCTCTTCACAGCATTTATTGCCATTTATTATATATCTGTATTACCTACCTGAATCCTCCCGCCAGAGTGCAATAGCCAAGAAGGCAGGGACCTGAAACCCTAACAGATGGAATAATGCCTGGCACAAAAAAATACGTGTTGAATAAACGATTGAAGGAATGAATAAATGAACGTGAGTGGAATGATTCAAAGTAAGTTTGAATTGAATGAATGAAAGATTTACGTGAGTCCTCCTTGCTCTCCAACAGAGGGGTCTTACGGTTTGGCATCCCCGTACCTATTCCTCATCTGCCACTCAGTGGCTTACAACCAGTCACTAAAGCCTCCTGGAGTATCAGGTTAGGCCCGGGTGAAATGGGTTCAATAACCTGTGTCCATGCAGCACACACAGGCCATTATGTTGCCCTGTATGCCTCCTTACTGTAACAGCCTGTGAGAAGCTTGAGGACCGAGGGCTGCACTGTTGTATCCCCAGTACTTAGCATACAGCCTGTTCCACAGAGAGATAAAATAAATGTTTGTTGAATGAATGACTGAAAGTACAGGGCTCTTAATCCTCCCCCAAAGCTGAGTTACCATCTGAAAATAAACCTGGTGCATGGCACAGACATTCGCCTTTCAATTCAGAGATGAGGAGGCGCTAAACAGTTGGTTCCCTATCCTGAGGGAAGGAAAGGCAAGCCTCGGCTCCAGATCCGGTTCCACGCCAGGTTTTGGAATTTGTGTTTACGTCTGCCTTCATCCCCATCCTTTCCGCTCCAGTATAAGCAAAATTATAACCCCGCACACCGACTCGCATGCAATTATCATAGCCCGAGTGCTCCTCCGTTGAGAGACTTCGCCCCCGAGACCGCTGACTGTGAATGACAAATCAAAAGTCAGGGTTGCAGAATCAGCCGGACTTTCCTGCTCATTTGCAGCAGAGGGAGGAAGCAGAGAATGAAAGATTCTGAAAATAAAGGTAAGGGTTGGACTGCAGAAAGATGGCTAAGAGAGGGCTAAAGGCTAAAAGATGCTAGGGATGCGATGTCACGCCACAGACGTGTTTAGTTTGTATTAATGGCTAGCTTAAAATTACCGTGCCTATATTAACATTCTAGTTATATAATAAATATGATGACTTAAAAAAAAGGACTAGCTTCTAGTTTCCAAATATTGTGTCATTCAGTTTTCCATTTTTGTAGTCCTAAATATAACTCTGTTTTTGCCTTCTTCATTTAATCTTGGCTGAGTAACACAGCTTTCACAGATTTCCTTAGAATAGCTCCCAGATTTTTGATAATTTTATTGGGGGGGGGGTGCTCCCAATAGTTAATAATGAATATATAGGTTTTCAATGCATTACTAGAATTGGAATATCTGAAATGCTTGGGACTTAAAACAGTTTGGGCTCTCAAAGCAAATGCTGATGGAGAATCCTTTAATGAACATTAATCTTTTTAGGAGCGCTCCATGGGGAGCCGTCGCTGACCTTCAAAACTGTTTATCTTGCAGAGAAATGTTGGGATGTAAAGTACCCTACTTCGTCAGCCTCCTCTCCTTACCCCCCTCACCTCCCAGCACTCTACATTCTGCTGGGGGGGATGGGGGAAAGAGAAACGGATTTAAATGAAAACTCAGAAAAGGAAAGGGCTCACCGAAAATGAGCCAACCACATTTTAAGTTCAACAACAAGCATTCTGGAGGATTCTGGGATTTTAAATTCTGAGGCTCCTTAAATGTTCTGCCGCAGTTGGGGGAGGAGCGACGGACCCCTAGGTCTCCTGAGGCTACACGTGTTCCCCGATCCCGTTTCCGGGGGGAGCCCTTCCTTCCTACTGCGCTGGTCTTGCCTCTGGTCCGCGTGCCCGGGAAGGGCGCAGAGGGTCCACGCGCCTGGGGGAGAGAGCCGGGCCGAAGACGCTGTTTCCGCGCGGCTGTGCCCGGCCCCTGCTTCCGGAGCGCTAATTTTAGGGTTCGCCGGCCCTCCTTTCTTTGCACCGCTTTCCGTGCGAGCCGCTGCGTAGCAGTCTGCGCTTCGAGTGCGCTGTGTTTTAAGGAGGCCGCGGCGCTTTCCCCTTGGGTTCGGGGGCATCCGTGCAGGTGGAGGCTGGCATGCAGCCCCGGGGGCAGGTTTCGCGCGGCGACCCTCCCCGAGCCGGTGCTAAGTTCTTTGGGTGATCGGTGCAACAATGCAGGCCCCAACCTTCCTGCGGGCAGCGCTGCGGGGCTTGGCCTTCTCTAGTTCTCGGGAGTCTGCCACCCTCTCGGACTTGTTAAATAGGATTCCCACCTGGTGATGGGCAGTGATGTACACATATTCAACATTAGAAAAACGAGGAAAAAAAAACCGCACTCACAACCTGATGGGAATGAATGGTATTTTAATATCCGAAACTGTAATGAAGGGTCTTAAACAATTCCACTTTCTGTAATTGAGGCTTTCAAAAGGGCCAGGTAGCTGGTGGTGTTTGTATTAACATCTCATAGGCTCTGGATCATTCACATCCACGTATTGATCTATGTGGTTTTGACGTTTAAATTTTAATGAAGCCGCCTTAGTGGGGAAGAAAATAGCTATGCATGGGCCTAGTAAGTGGCAAGAGGACCTGTTCACTCCTGTTTCTAAGCCAGCATCTTATGGGCAGGTGTTAACTCTGTGTGAAATCAAAGTATTTTAAAATTAACTCTAAGAAGAATGTTGGTTTTTCCTGTGTTGTTTTCAGTGGTTGCAGAAAGGGTTTCTGGAGAGAAAAAAAAAAACAAAACCTGCTTATTTGCCAAGTCATGCTAGGCCATGGACATGAGTTAGAAAAAAATTAAAAGCTAACTGAATTGGAGACCCAGGTTAAGGTTAATATTCAACATTGTTTGAAATGGAAACACTTCTGGTTTCTCAGTGTATCAGTGTGTTTTAAGCTCAGATCCCCAGCCTTTTTTTTTTTTTTTTTAAGGAGAGTTGGTATTTAGAATTTTTTTCTTTTCTTTTTTCTTTTTTTTTTTTTCTTTTTCTTTTTCTTTTTTTTTGAGACGGAGTCTTGCTCTGTTGCCCAGGCTGGAGTGCAGTGGCGTGATCTCAGCTCACTGCAACCTTCGCCTCCCGGGTTCAAGCGATTCTCCTGCCTCAGCCTTCCCAGTAGCTGAGATTACAGGCAGCTGCCACCACGCCCAGCTAATGTTTGTATTTTTAATAGAGATGGGTTTCATCGTGTTGGTCAAGCCGGTCCCGAACTTCTGACCTCAGGTGATCCACCCACCCCAGACTCCCAAAGTGCTGTAATTACAGGCGTGAGCCACAGTGCCCAGCTGGAATTTAGAATTTTTGTTTTACTTTGTACTGTAAAGAGCTTTGGGTTGGGAGTCAAGATTGGTAGATTTTGGCTTGTTCACTCGTAACTCATTAGTTAGTGAGCTAGGACAGGACTCTATTTCTTTGGGTCTCAGTTTCTTTATCTCTAAAATGGAGAGCTATTAGACTAGATTCCTGTTTTTCAGATTGTGGGTGGTGGGAAAGCAGTTTGGTGAATCTTAGGTAATATTTTAGGTCGATAAAATAGAAACTGTCAGAAATCATTGCACGTAGCAGGGGTAACTACTATTTCCTGAAACTTCTGTTTTAGATACTTATTTTCTTTTTCTTTTTCTTTTTTTGAGACGGAGTTTTCGCTCTTGTTACCCAGGCTGGAGTGCAATGGCGCGATCTCGGCTCACCGCAACCTCCGCCTCCTGGGTTCAGGCAATTCTCCTGCCTCAGCCTCCTGAGTAGCTGGGATTACAGGCACGCGCCACCATGCCCAGCTAATTTTTTGTATTTTTAGTAGAGACGGGGTTTCACCATGTTGACCAGGATGGTCTCGATCCCTTGACCTTGTGATCCACCCGCCTCGGCCTCCCAAAGTGCTGGGATTACAGGCTTGAGCCACCGCGCCCAGCTAGATACTTATTTTCATGCATGTATTCTGACATTGCATTTTTTTTTTTTTTCCCCTGTGAGTATCAGTCAAAGAAGTATCAGGAACACTGCAGTAAATCATAGCTCATTAATGGTTTTTAAGGAGTCTGTGAAATGCAGTTTTATATGCATATAAATATATACGGGGAGGGAGGGAGAGAGAGAGAAAGAAAGAGAGAGAGAGAGAGAAAGCCTAGTTTTCCTCAGATTTTTAAAGGGTTCTAAGACTCCAAATACATTATGAATTACTTTATTTCCGAGGTCCCCCAGGACTTTTCCAAGCCTTTTTCTTTTTTTTTTTTTTTAAGATGGGGTTTCACCATATTGGTCAGGCTGGTCTCGAACTCCTGACCTCAGGTGATCCGCCCACCTCAGCCTCCCAAAGTGCTGGGATTACAGGCATGAGCCACCACATCCGGCTCCAAGCCTATTTCTTTTGAGAGCAAAGCATCCCTTTAGGGCTGTTGGGAGATGAGTATGTGTTGACAGACACCAGATAAACGTATGGTGTGAGGTGGTGTGTGTGTAGATGTGACCATAGCAGCCAGTGAGAACCATTCCTGGGTCCCAAAGTTCCAGATAGTGTCCTGAATACGAGACATAAAAGCATTAAAAATCAGAGTCTGTGTTGAAAAGGACCACAGAAAAACTATTAAAATATTATGAATTGTTTGGAAGTCAATTCTCTTTGTAAAGACTGAAAAAGAGAATCAGGTAAAATTTTAAGAGGTTGTTGGGGCAAAGAAATCACCAGGATGTTGGAAGTTCAGCAAGTGAATTTTTATAAGCTATCATCACTTGACTGTTTCAGTAAATGTTAACTTGTGGCTTAAGAACTGCCTGCCTGCCTTTTCCATTTTTTTTTTTTTTAGCTCATCCTAGGACAATTTAGTGAGAATTTTAAATAACAAAGACATTGTGTAACATTGATTCATTTTATCTCAAAATATTTTGCAAGCCAGAAAAAAGAAATTTAGTATAAGGCAACTAAAAAGAAAATAGTTGAGTAAGTTAATAAGTAGATATTGGCAAACAGGACAGCTAATTACAATAATAACAATCATAGCTCCTATTTAATGAACAACTATTATGTGAAGAGCTCTTTGGAGGTGCTTTGCATATTGTCACAACGCTGTAAGATAAGGCAGGTGGTATTTTATTTTGAAGAAATGGATTAAGAATTTTGGACAGGGATACATAGCTAGTTAATGGCAGAGCCAGGATTCAAAACCAGGTCTTTTTTTAATCTCCAAAACCATTCACATGCTAGGCGGGTACTTGAAAATAAGTAGCCCTGTATTCTGTAAAATTACAGTCTTTAATAAAATTGTCAACATTTTTAGAATTAACCTCTTATAAAAAGGGAAATGTGAACCTTAGAAAATGATGGCTTTTGACTAAGTTTTTAGGTTGTTTTTATTTGGAAAACAGATATTTTAACTCTTCAAATTCAGCTCCAAATTTTCTTTTTCTTTTCTTTCTTTTTTTTTTTTTTGAGACGGAGTTTCGCTCTCGTTACCTAGGCTCGAGTGCAATGGCGCGATCTCGGCTCACCACAACCTCCGCCTCCTGGGTTCAGGCAATTCTCCTGCCTCAGCCTCCTGAGTAGCTGGGATTACAGGCACGCGCCACCATGCCCAGCTGATTTTTTGTATTTTTAGTAGAGACGGGGTTTCACCACGTTGACCAGGATGGTCTCGATCTCTCGACCTTGTGATCCACCCGCCTCAGCCTCCCAAAGTGCTAGGATTACAGGCTTGAGCCACCGTGCCCGGCCAAATTTTCTTTTTATTAAGTTCTTTGAGTACGTTATGCAGCAAGGTCTTAGAAGCAGAGGTACAAAAAAATAAAAATGAAGACTGAAAATTTGGGTGATTTTGCTTTTTGTCTATAAAATGTCAAAGAAAATAGTTCTCATTCCAATTTTTCTGTTATTTTTCTAGATTTTATTTAAAAATGGCAAATATGGCATTTGTTTAGCAAACAAAGTTACACATAACATTTTAATGGGGTAAAACTAGGATTTAAAAGTTGTCATGGCTAGGCGCAGTGGCTCACGCCTGTAATCCTAGCACTTTGGGAGGCTGAGGAGGGCGAATCACTTGAGGTCAGGAGTTCAAGACCAGACTGGCCAACATGACAAAACCCCCTCTCTACTAAAAATGCAAAAATGAGCCAGGTGTGGTGGCAGGCGCCTGTAATCCCAGCTACTTGGGAGGCTGAGGCAGGAGAATTGCTTGAACCCGGGAGGCGGAGGTTGCAGTGAATTGAGATAGTGAGACTGCACTCCAGCCTAGGCGACAGAGCAAGACCCTGTTTTTTTGTTTTTTCCAAGTTGTCTATGCCAGTGGTTCCTAGACAACTTTTCACTGCAAGTTATTGTAAAATCTGATTGGGAGTTTGAGCAGGGTCAGATTCAGACTTTTAGGCTCTAAATGTTAAAAAATAGTGTGGTATTTTTCCTCCAATCTGTAATTCAATATAAGTGTAAAGGAATTTTTTAAAAATTGTGATTTTTTCCTAAACATCATGACTACTTTGATACTTTAAATTCTTTGAAGCATTTTGTCACTGCTGCTTGTAACTGGGTGAGTTGGTGAAATGATACTGTAGCTGGGTGATCTGTAAATGAATGAGTGACTTCTCAGAGCCTCAGGGGTAGCACGTGGTTAAGCTGGGATTAGAGACTGGTCTGTGCCAGTGGTAATCAGTGGGTGTGGTATTACTTTTTGGGGGACACATTGGAAATCTTCAGGTGTGTTTTTTGATGGTCACATGATTGAGGGGCGCTAGTAGCATTCATTGGCAGAAACTAGAAATGCTAGCACCCTCCGGTGTTTTGGACTGTTCCATTCAATGATGAATTAGCCCATGTCCTGTGCAATTTTCAAATGTTTTGCTGAAGGTGTAGGTGAAAACCTTCTATAATTTTCTGGGCTTAGAACATAAATTGGTTTCACATATACACTGAAACTTCCAGGATTAAAAATGCTGTGTAAATCTAAGGAAGATTATACTGAATTTTGTTCAGGAAATCACTTACCCAAAGCAATGCCACTTGTGTCTGAGACACCAACACAACACACCTGAATCATTCAGTCTGTATACAGGTGCACGAAGCTACCTACTTATGTTTTCTAATATAGTCTTGTTCTGAGTATTTGTATATTGAAATAAATGTTACTTTATTGTAATAAATGTTACTTTATCACTTCTCTTTTACATTACAGTTGAAATATATATGTGTATATATATTTACATATATAGTTTAATTTTGTGTTAGGTAGGTTATTTCATCTTATAATTTCATTTTGAGATGCTAAACAACAAAAAGAAAATGTTTATATAGATATTTATTTGTGTTACTCAGAGTTTATAAAATGACTTTATTTTGACCCCTTAATGTTTTAAAATAATTTAAGCCAACATTAAAACTTTTGGTCATTATAAGTTCAGTAAAGTATTTCTGGCTTCTTTAATAAAGATTAGAGTAGTCTGCAACAACAGGATTGAGCTGAGTGTAAACTACCCTCTAAAGCAGGCATCCCCAAACTTTTTACCCAGGGGGCCAGTTCTCTGTCCCTCAGACCATTGGAGGGCCGCCACATACTGTGCTCCTCTCACTGACCACCAGTGAAAGAGGTGCCCCTTCCTGAAGTGCGGCGGGGGGGCAGATAAATGGCCTCAGGGGGCCACATGCGGCCTGCAGGCCGTAGTTTGGGGATGCCTGCTCTAAAGGGTAGAGATATACTGGGTTATAAGGGTTATAAATCTAAAAAGTGATGTCACTGGTCATTGATTATTTCTATGCTACTGTAAAAGTGATGTCACTGGTCATTGATTATTTTTATGCTACTGTAACTGTCACTTACATTTTATTATTAGTATTATTTTCGAGATGGAGTCTTGCTGTGTTACTCAGGCTGGAGTACGGTGTGATCTTGGCTCATTGCAACCCCCACCTCACAGATTTAAGTGATTCTCCTGCCTCAGCGTCCCAAATAGTTGGGATCATAGGTGCATGTCACTACACCCGGCTAATTTTTGTGTTTTTAGTAGAGACAGGGTTACATTATGTTGGCCATACTGGTAACCAACTCCTGACCTCAAGTGATCCCCCAGCCTTGGCCTCCCAAAGTGCTGGGATTACAGGAGTGAGCCACCTCACCTGACAATTTTTTTTAACAACATTTTATTTATATTCTCTCAGCAGGATAATCTTCCTAGCATAACTGTTGAGGGCACCACCAGACTGAAGTTTTGACCTTTTTTAAAAATTATTTTATCAACTTAAAAAACATTTTTTTTTAGTTTTAGTTTTGACTTGACAATAACTGTATATATTTATGGGGTACAATGTAATATTTTGATACAGGGTTATAAAAGATATAATACATTGTGGAATGATCAAATCAGGACAGTTAGCCTATTTATCACCTCAAATATTTATGATTTCTTTGTGATGAGAACATTTGAAGTCCTCTTTTAGTAATTTCGAAATATACAACACATTATTCTTTTTTTTCTTTTTTTTTGTAATACAGGGTTTCACCATGTTAGCCAGGCTGGTCTTGAATTTCTGACCTCAGGTGATCTGCCCGCCTTGGCCTCCCAAAGTGCTGAGATTACAGGCGTGAGCCACCACGCCCGGCTCAACACATTATTATTAACTCTAGTTACAGTGCTGTGCAATATGACACTGAAACTTATTCTTCTGAGTCTACCTGTAACTTTGTGCCTGTTGAACAGCATTGCCTCTTTCTCTGTCCATGCCCCCACCTCCAAGCCTCTGATAACCACCTTTTGATTCTCTACTTCTGTAAGTTTGACCTTTTTAGATTCCACATACAAGTGAAATCATATGATATTTGACTCTCTGTGGCACTTTAGAATTTCATCTTCTAATTGTTGATTCCTGGGATATAGAAATAGAATTGATTAGGCCGGGTGTGTTGGCTCATGCCTGTAATCCCTGCACTTTGGGAGGCAGAGGCGGGCAGAACACTTGAGGTAAGGAGTTTGGGACCAGTCTGGCCAACGTGGTGAAACCGTGTCTTTACTAAAAATACAAAAAAAAAAGTTAGCTGGGCGTGATGGTGTATGCCTGTAATCCTAGCGACTCGGGAGGCCGAGGCAGGAGGATTTCTTGAACCTGGGAGGTGGAGGTTGCAGTGAGCCAAGATCATACCAGTGCACACTCCAGCCTGGGTGACAGAGCAAGACTGCATCTCAACAACAACAACAAGAAAAATAAATAGAATTGATTTTATATGTTGACCTTATTTCAGTGACCTTGCTAAATTCACTTAATTTAAATAGTTTTTAGATTTTGGGAGGTTTACTATTTAGAGTTTATTTTTCTGTAAATAATGACAGTTTTATCTCTTCTTTCCAATCCTTATACTTTTTCTCCTTTGTCTTATTGCGCTAACTAGGATCTCTCTTACAATGTTGAATAGAAGCAGTGATGGTGAGTATTCTTATCTTGTTATTGATCTTAGGGGAAATCTATCACATTTTCACCGTTAAGTACAACATTTGATGTGGGATTTATATGGACACTTAAAAATTAGATTGACTAAGTTACTTTCTATTCCTATTGTGCTAAGTTTTTATCATGAATCAGTTCTCGGTTTTATCAAATATTTTTCTGTTTTATGTGGATCATATGATTATTTTATTTTGTTAATATGGTGAATTTCAATGATTCTTCAGTGTTAAACCAACTTTGCATTTTTAGAATAACTTGGTTGTGATACCTTTTTATATATTGCTGGATTTGACTTGCTAATATTTTCTTTTTCTTTTTCTTTTTCTTTTTTTTTTTTTGAGACGGAGTTTCACTCTTGTTACCCAGGCTGGAGCGCAATGGTGCGATCTCGGCTCACCACAGCCTCCGCCTACTGGGATCAAGCAATTCTCCTGCCTCAGCCTCCCGAGTAGCTGGGACTACAGGCATGCACCATCATGCCCAGCTAATTTTTGTATTTTTAGTAGAGACGGGGTTTCACCTTGTTGACCAGGATGGTGTCGATCTCTTGACCTTCTGGGGTTATAGGCGTGGGCCACCGCACCCGGCTGCCTTGCTAATATTTTCTTGAGGATTATCTTTGTCCATGAGAGAGATTAACCTGTAATTTCCTTTTGTTGTGGTGTCCTTGCCACGTTTTGGCCTCAAGGATATGTTGATCTTATAAAATGAATCAGGACGTATTCCCTATTTCTCTATTCCCTGGAAGAGTTTTGTGAAGTTAGAATTATTCTTTAAATGTCTGGAAAAATTCACTGGTGAAGCCATTTGGGCCTGGAAATTTTGTTCTTGGAAGGTTTTAAAATATGGATTCAATTGTTTGTTTGTTTATTTATTTATTTATTTTACTTTTGTAAAGATGAGATCTCACTATATTACCCAGGCTGATCTTGAACTCCTGGCCTCAAGTGATCCTGCTGCCTCGGCCTCCCAAAAGTGTTGGGTTTACAGGCGTGAGCCACCCTACCTGGCTTCAATTGTTTTAACAGTGTATAAGTTATTCAGATTTCCTATTTTTGTGTGTGTTTTAATAAATTGTGTTTTTCTAGGAATTTGTCCATTTCATCTAAATTTCCATGTAAGGTTTTCCTGATATTCTCTTGTGATATTTAAAATGTTTTTAGGTAATGTGGTCTTGTGCCTGTTTTTTATTCCTGATAGTGGCACATTTCTATTTATTATCCTGATAGTTCTTATTTATTTTGATGCAATATTGTCAAGGTCTTATAAATTTTAGTAGTCTCTGTAAACTTTTACTTGGTTAATTTTTTGTATTGCACGTTTATTTTTCATTTCATGAGTTCCTGCTTTCGTCGTTATTATTTCCTCTTACACTCTTTGGCTATAACTTATGAATTATTTTTTAGTTTTTTGAGGTGGAAGTTTGTATCTTGGATTTTCAACTTTTCTTTTAAAAAATACTTTTGTTTAAGGCTTCACATTAATATCCTTTAAGCTATATATATAATATCCTTTAAGTATAGCTTTTGTGTCCACCTGCAAGTATTGTTATGTCATATTTTTATTATTTACTTTAAAATATTTTATGCTTTTCTTTTTGATTGATTTTTTGACCCATAAGGTAATGGAAAACATACTTTAACATTTTTAAACAGTTGGGGAGTTTCTAGTTCTGTTTTTGCCGTTGATTTCTAGCTTGCTTTCCTTGTAGTCAGAGAATATATTTTGGATGATTTAGAAACATTTTAGACTTGCTTTGTGGCTCTTCATATGGTCAACTTTTATATTTATATGTTGTATGTATACTTAAAAAAAAAGAATGTACATACTAAGGTAGTTTGGTTCCATGTTTTGTGAATGTCAGTTACTTCAATTTGTTAATCCTGAAGTATGGATCTTCTGTATCCTCACTGATTTTTTTTTTTTTTCTCATTCTGTTGATTCCTGAGAGAGGGCAAACTCTTCCATTGTGATTTTAGATTTCCCTATTTTTCCTTTTATATTTGCCAATTTTTGCCTTACTTAACTTTGTGGCTCTGTTATTAGGTGCATACCATATACAGTTATAGTTGTTTTATCTTCATTATGAAATGTCTTTCCTTATCTTGAGCAATACTCCTTTCCTTAAAAATCTACCTTTTTGATATTAATGTAGATATACCAACTTTCTTTGAGTTAATAGATACATGGTAGGTCTTTTTCTATTTTTATACTTTATTATTATTATTATTATTATTATTTTTGAGATGGAGTCTCTCTCTGTCACCCAGGCTGGAGTACAGTGGCGCAATCTCAGTTCACTGCAACCTCTGCCTCCCGGGTTCAAGCGATTCTCCTTCCTCAGCCTCCTGAGTAGCTGGGACTACAGGTGCATGTCACCACGGACCTGGCTAATTTTTGTACTTTTAGTAGAGATGGGATTTTGTCATGTTGACTAGGCTGGTCTTGAACTCCTGACCTAAGGTCATCCACTTGTGTCGGCCTCCCGGAGTGCTGGGATTACAGGCGTGAGCCACTGCGCCTGGCCTATACTTTACTTTTTCTATACCCATATATGTAATCTGTATCTTTTATAAGCAGCCATAGTGAGTTTTAGAAAATTTAGTCTGACAATATGGTCTTTAGTTTGAGTATTTAAACCATTTAATATAATTATTGATATGTTAAGCACTGTAGCTACCATGTTACTCTTTGTTTCTTGTGTCCCATTTGTTTTATATACCACTTTATTTTAGATTAATCAAGCATTATTTTTAACTTTCCCCTTTCCCTCTCTACTAACATATTGATTAGACATTTGTTTTCATTTTACTTTTCTGTGTGTGTGTGTGTGTGTGTGTGTGTGTCTGTGCAAGTGATTACCCCAGTGCTACTTTTACTTAATCATGTTTCAGACAATGTTAGGATCTTAGAGCACTTTAACTCCATTTATCCTGTCTTCTCCCTCACCCCACCTGCTGTCTTTTGTGTTATTATTATATTTTGTTTTAATTATACTTTATTAAACCTCCATAGGACACTAAAACTATTGTTTTGTGGAATTAATATTCATTTAAATTTACCCACATATTTACCCTATTCATTGCTTTTCATTTCTTTTTTTTTTTTTTTGAGACGGAGTTTCGTTCTTGTTACCCAGGCTGGAGTGCAATGGCGTGATCTCGGCTCACCGCAACCTCCACCTCCTGGGTTCAGGCAATTCTCCTGCCTCAGCCTCCCGAGTAGCTGGGATTACAGGCACGCGCCACCATGCCCAGCTAATTTTTTGTATTTTTAGTAGAGACGGGGTTTCACCATGTTGACTAGGATGGTCTCGATCTCTCGACCTCGTGATCCACCCGCCTCGGCCTCCCAAAGTGCTGGGATTACAGGCGTGAGCCACCGCACCCGGCTTGCTTTTCATTTCTTTCTGATTTTTTTTGTGTGTGTATTCCCTCTGGAATCTTTTCCTTTTGCATGAAAAAACTCCCTTTAGGATTTCTTGTGCATATATGCTAAAAAGAGTATCATTTTTTTATGATCTGGAAATGAACTGATTTTGTCTTTGCTTTTGAAGAACTATTTGACTAGGTGAAAAGAATTCTGGGGAAGCAGATGTTCCCCCAGCACTTTAAAAAATGTTTTTCCAAGGCCAGGCGCGGTGGCTCAAGCCTGTAATCCCAGCACTTTGGGAGGCCGAGGCGGGTGGATCACGAGGTCGAGAGATTGAGACCATCCTGGTCAACATGGTGAAACCCCGTCTCTACTAAAAATATAAAAAAAATTAGCTGGGCATGGTGGCGCGTGCCTGTAATCCCAGCTACTCAGGAGGCTGAGGCAGGAGAATTGCCTGAACCCAGGAGGCGGAGGTTGTGGTGAGCCGAGATCGCACCATTGCACTCCAGCCTGGGTAACAAGAGCGAAACTCCGTCTCAAAAAAAAAAAAAAGTTATTCCATTGTCTTCTGGTTTTCATCTTTTCTTGGAAAAGCTGGCTGTCAGTCAGTCTTATGCTGCTATGTGGTATTGCATCCTTTTTCCTTTTTCTGCTGTTAAGACTTTTCTCAATTTATTTGGTTTTCAACATGTGTCCCAGGTGTGGTTTTCCTTGTATTTATCCTGCTTGGAGTTTTCAGTTCTTCTTGAATCTGTGTGGCTTGAGGTTTTTTGTAATTCTCCTAATTCTCTGCCATTACCTCTCCAAACAGTGTTTTGTTCCTTTCTCTCTTTCTGGGACTCCAGGTACCTTATGTTAGAACTTTTTACCCTGCCCCATATATTCCTTTTTAAATTTTCGGTATACTTAGCCCTTTTCTTTCTTTTTTCGTTTTGTTATTTTTTTGCTGGCCTATCTTAGAGCTTACTGGCTTTCTCTGCTGTGTCTAACTTGTTACAGAACCATTAATTTCTTAATTTCATTTTTTATTTTTCAGTTCCAGAGTTTCTATTAGATTCTTTTTTTTTTTTTTTTTGAGACAGAGTCTTGCTCTGCTGCCCAGGCTGGAGTGCAGTTGTGTGATCCTGGCTCACTGCAACCTTCACCTCCTGGGTTCAAGCAATCTTTAGCCTCCTGAGTAGCTGGGACTACAGGCATGTACCACCACGCCTGCCTAATTTTTGTATTTTTATTACAGATAGGGTTTCAACATGTTGGCCAGGCTGGTCTTAAACTCCTGGCCTCAAGTGATCTGCTCACCTTGGCCTCCCAAAGTGCTGGGATTATAGGCATGAGCCACCATGCCCAGCCTTTATTAGATTCTTTTACAAAATAGATTCTTCACCTTGCAATCTGTTTTCTCAAATATATAAATCACAGTCATCTTAAAAACTTTGCTTAGTAACTTCAGTGTGTGGGCCATTTGTGAGTCTTTTTATCTCTTCTGTTTTTTCTCTTGGTTGTCTTTCTTTATATGCCTGGATTTTTTATTATATGTCCAGTATTGTGTATGAAAATGCTCTGGATGACATCATCTACCTGTTGGGGTATATGTCCTATTCCTTGTCAGAAGTAGACCAGAGATCACTTCAATCCAATCAGGCACTCAGTCCAATTAAGGCTGTTTTGCAGAATTTTAAGTTTTAGTCTACTTCTGGTTCTCTCAATCTTAGGACTCTAGGGGAACTGATGGAGTGTCTGAGATGTCTCTCACCAGCCCTTCCCCTTGACAGGTTCTAAACACTAATTTTTGTCTCCCTAATACTGTGAATTTGCTGAAAACCCTACTCAGCAAAATGTTCATTGTGCTTTTCATTTGCTTTCTCTTTGTCTTAGCCTCTTCCTCTGGGCAGCTAGCTGAGTCAGGAATATCTCAAGGAGAAATTTCTTGTCAGGCTGTGAGGTCTAAGATGTGCCTTTTCAGTCCTAAACTCCACTTTTAATCCCTGCAGCCCTTGAAACTCTCTAAAGCTCTGCAGGCCTCTCTGGGTCTTACCAGCTGGCTTTTTAGCTTCTTACCCCATGCTAAGGTTGGCAAATATCCTATGTAGGAAAATGGGCTTGCAGAAAGTCAGGCTTACCTCAGTGGGCATCACCTCTCTCCAAGATCTGGCTCCTCAAATCCTGGCTGATTAGTAGCTTTCCTATTACTTCACATAGGTGTTTTAAAATTTTATCTGGCTTTCTAATTTCTCTGATCAGAACCAGTCTGCTACAACCTACTTTATTAAAGATGGAAGTTAAAAATGTCTGTTTGTGTGTTTTTTTAAGTGGACTATGTTAAAAAATAAAAACTACAGACCAAAAACAATGCCATTTTAAACAGATACATTTAATAAAGAATATATGTTGATTTTTAGTTACTCTTTCTTGCTTATTAAAAGCTTGTCAGTACCGTTTTTCATATGTGCTCTGAAATTCTTACAAATATGTGTTGTTGGCCAGGTGCAGTGGCTCACGCCTGTAATCCCAGCACTTTGGGAGGCCGAGGCGGGTGGATCACGAGGTCAAGAGATCGAGACCATCCTGGTCAACATGGTGAAACCCCGTCTCTACTAAAAATACAAAAAATTAGCTGGGCATGGTGGCGCGTGCCTGTAGTCCCAGCTACTCAGGAGGCTGAGGCAGGAGAATTGCCTGAACCCAGGAGGCGGAGGTTGTGGTGAGCCGAGATTGCACCATTGCACTCCAGCCTGGGTAACAAGAGTGAAACTCCGTCTCAAATTAAAAAAAAAAAAAAAAAAAAAAAAAAAAAAAAGCCGGGCGCGGTGGCTCAAGCCTGTAATTCCAGCACTTTGGGAGGCTGAGACGGGTGGATCACAAGGTCAAGAGATCGAGACCATCCTGGTCAACATGGTGAAACCCCGTCTCTACTAAAAATACAAAAATTAGCTGGGCATGGTGGCGCGTGCCTGTAATCCCAGCTACTCAGGAGGCTGAGGCAAGAGAATTGCCTGAACCCAGGAGGCGGAGGTTGCGGTGAGCCCAGATCATGCCATTGCACTCCAGCCTGGGTAAGGAGCGAAACTCCGTCTCAAAAAAAAAAAAAAAAGTGTCGTTTTGTTCCAGAGAATATGTGTACTAAAACTTAACTTTATAATTTTTCTGAGTCTCCATTCAAATATTTAATACTTTTGTGATTTTATGATTTGTAATTGTCAGCTCTCACCTCCCAATTCAACATGATTCTAAAATTTACAAAATAATTTGAATGATTGCGCTTCCAAAAGTTTTAGAAAACTTGATCTTGTAACTTTTATTCTAAAGCTTAGTCGAGGGGAAGTACAGACTCTTGCTGCCTTTAAAGATACTGCTTCACTTTTGGGGCAAAAAAGCAGGGATTTTCAAAGGGGGACTTGACATGAACAGCATGTAGGGGAGGGAGGGGGCCAGTGGGGGTCTCAGTGACTCGCTTTGGTGCTTTCTGTACCAGGTTGTTGAGCTGGCGCCCTCTAGGGCAGAACTGGGTTGCAAGGCAGCCAACGTCTTGAGATGGTCCTCAGGTGGGAGCAAGTTTCGTCATGGGCATGCTTTAGGTTTTGATTTGTTAGGTCTGGTGGCAGTCTCCTGGTCTAAGAGACTTCTGGCTCTGGAGTTTCTAAGTAAGCACACAGATAAGCTTGCCGTGTAGGGAGTGTCTGGTGAAGGGAAGGTAAAGGTTATAATTGCATTTCTAAAGAGCTAAGTAGGAAGTGGGGGAACAAGGGAAAAGGAGGAAAGAGAAAAGAAAAAATACATATATTTTAAAGTAATTCTTTCTCTTCGAAAAAGGTGGGTACTTGGTTACAGTCTAAACCCTTTACCGTGGCTGAATTAGGTATTTTTTCAGCCCCCTTCCCAGATTACGTACTACGTTTAATGCTGTCATTCTCATGTGCTTCATGTCACTGCCAGTGTGCTCAGCCTCTCGAATGCAAGCTCCATTCATTTTATTCATCTTACGTTTTTGATCACGTATGTGCTCAGGTCTTTTTCAAATCAATACTATGGTAATTCTAGGAAATGGTCAGGGAAATTAATGACAGCTTTGAAAGGCTACAAAGTGATTGGAATTGTGGAAACGTTTTTCACATTTCTCTAAATTTTCTTTTAAAATCAGTCAAACAAACTAACACTTATTTTTCAGTCTTTTCAGATATGTTCCCCCACCCTAACTCTAGTACTTGAAAATGTACGAAGTAACAGGGCTTTGGGATGCTGGAAATAGTCTGTTATTTAATCTGGCTGCTGGTTTTTAAACCAGTGTGTGAAAATTCCTGGAGCTCAACACATGGTTTGCTCACGTTTCAGTATGTCTGTTATACTTTAATAAAGAAAATGAACTTTCTACTGATAGATTAACAAAAATAGTGCCAAAGAGAAAGAATGCTTGAGAATCATTAGTCAAGTTCAGCCTCTTCAGGTTATGGATGAGGAAACTGAAGCTTGGGAAGGAAAATTACCTGGGGGTTGGGAGAACGGTAACCAGGACTGGTACTCAGGCCTTCTGACTCCTAGTTCATCTGACTTTCCTACCTGCTTGATCAGAAAAGGGGTGAGGAAGACTCTAGCATGTGCTGACATTGGAGCTGGGTGACATTCTCAGATCCCGGAAGCATCCTGCCAGTCAGCACTTCACTCCCTACTCTTCCTGCCCTCCTCCATTCCCTTCCCTGCGGCAGTTTAAAAGCAGACACTTTTATCTCCTGCAAATCTGGAGATGCTTGTTTCTTCACCTAAGAATCATTTGACTACATATGCTGAGAAAAAAGGGAAATTCGTGCCTGTGAAATCTAACAAGAGCCCAGCACAAGGTATGTTTGATCCTCTTTTAAAGCCATTTTTAGTTTGGTGCTGTGTGGTTTAAATTTAGAATAACATTTTTACAACTTTCGGGGAGGGGAGATGGTGGTGGAGTGCAGAGGTTGAACCCAGCTGTGACTCCTGCTGCTGTGCGATAAATGGGAAAATGGGAAAATCTGGGACCCAGTGTTAAAAGGAGAGGGCTGTTTAGAGAAGCAGCTGCAGGGAAGGAGACTTTCCTTGATTGGGTTGGGGGTAGAGTTAAAGCCAAGAAACAGTGGGAACTGTCTCTTCCCCTCCTGCCCTGTGGGATTTGACCTACTGAAAACAGAGTAAAGTCTATTTCTTATTGGTTTGGAAATACAGAGTTTAATATTAAAATATATGTTAAATATTTTAACAGATATTAATGTTAACATTAATAGTTATGTTAAATCAAAACATTAAAATATACATCTAAATATTTATGCACACATACACATGCACATGTACACACACACACACACACACACACACATAGAGCTTGAAATTGGTAGTGTCATCCTGGCTTCAGTTTACATCCTCAGAGGCTAGATGTTGGGTTTCCAGCGTGCTGTTTCTTCTGCTTGGAATACATTCTCTCCTGTTTGCCTGGCTCAGTTTTACTCCTCTTTCCAGTAGCAGCTTCCTCTGACTCTAGGTCTCCTTCCCACTCCCTGCCCTGTAACATGTTTCCAGAGCATCCTGTGTTTTCCCTTTTGTGTCACTTCCTGAATTTTTAATTATTAGATGAAGTTTGGGCACAGCATACGTTCTTAATAAATAGGGGAAAGAAGAGAAGGCAAGAAGACAGGGAGGATAAAGGAACGCTACCCTTGGATCCCTCCTCTTAAACTTAGCAAGGTAGACAAGTTGCTTAACTTCTCTGAGCCTCAGTTTCCTCACATTCAAAATGAAAATAGTAATACCTAACTCATAAAGTTGTTGTGAGATTAGAAATAATATATTAAAGGCATCTAGCATGATGTCTAACACATAGTAGGCACTCAGTATAACATAATTTAAAATGTATGTGTACTCTCAAAATTATGAAAATCCAGAAAAGCACAGAGAAAGTCTGTAAAAACATTCATTATCCCATCTCTTAGAGATAATTGCTGTTAAATTGAATGGATTCCCTTTCTGTGTATATCTTTGTATATCTGTATAATGTACTTTACTTAGTTCAGATTATTTATATATATTTTTTTGACTTAATATGACTGTCCAAACACTCTCCACATTTTTAGTATCTATAAAATGCTGCTATATTGTATTTCATAATATTAACTGGGCCTTCAGTTATTAAAAGAAGATTTAGAAACTGACATTTGATCCATTCAAACTCTACTTTTAAATGAACAATAGGTTTATGTGTTAGGAGGATAATTCACTTTCCTAGGTAAACAAATGATGTAGTGGACAAGGTACAAATGGGCTCCTCCCTCCATCCCTTCCTCTCTCTCTCTTTCAATCTTTCTGGCTTATTTCCATGGATAGGAGGATTATTTTGATTTTTAAAGTAATGAGGCAACTAGGTGAAATGAAAAAATCCATTGACCTGGAAGTTAGGAGGCCTGAAATTTTCCTCCTTACAGTCCAGTGACTGACTCACTTTGAGGCAATCATTTCATTTTTTGGTCTAATTTTTCCCGTTTGTAAGAATGAGAGAAGTGGGTTTTATTAGAGAGATTTTCAGATTGGGCTTTTGTTCTGTGAACATGTTTTTTCATATTGGGTAGATTTCTTCTTAAGGGAAAATTACATGGCTAAAAAAAAAAATTAAGTTTCAAGTTTCAAATTTTATTTTATTTTTTAGACAGGGTCTCGCTCTGTCACTCAGGCTGGAGTGCAGTGGTGTAATCTCACTGCAACCTCTGCTTCCGGGGTTCAGGTAGTTCTCTCAGGTAGTGCATGAGAACTGGGGTTAGGCTGGGGTTAGGCCCTTTTTATTATTTCTAGTCTCACCTCCCAGGTAGGTGAGACTACAGGCACGCACCACTACACCTGCTAAGTTTTAGTAGGGAAAGGGTTTCACCATGTTGGTCAGGCTGGTCTCGAACTCCTGACCTCAAGTGATCTACCCTCCCTGGCCTCCCAAAGTGTTGGGATTACAGGCCTGAGCCACCATGCCTGGCTCAAGTTTCAAATTTTAAATGAAATCTGTGTACTTTTTCCTTTAAAAAATTGATATATAATTCACATACCATAAAACTCACCTTTTAAAAGTGTACAACAACTCAGTGGTTTTTAGTATATTCATAAGGTTGTACAGTTACCACTACTATCTAATTCCATACACTTTCATGGAATCCATTAATAGTGACTTGCCTTTTCCTCCTTCCCCTGGTTCCCAGCAACCACTAATCTGTATCTCTGAATTTGCCTATTTTAGACATTTCATGTAAATGGAATTATAATATGTGGTCTCTTGTGTCTGGCTGCCTTCACTTAGCATAATGTGTTTAAAGTTTATGCATGTTGTACCCTAAGTCCTTCATTTCTTTTTTTCCATTTCTTTTAATGTTTTTATTTTATTTTATTTTTATTTATTTATTTATTTAGAGACAGAGTCTGGCTCTGTCACCAGTGCTGGAGTGCAGTGGCAGGAACATGGCTCACTGTAGCCTTGACCTTCTGGGCTCAAGCTATCCTTTTGTCTTTTTTGTCTCAGCCTCCCATGTAGCTGGGACCACAGGTGCATGCCACCATGCCTGGCTAATTCTTTTATTTTTTTTTGTAGAGACAAAGCCTTACTTTTGCCCAGGCTGGTCTCCAACTATTGGGCTCAAGTGATCCTCCTGTGTTGGCCCCAAAAAGTTACAGGCCTCAGCCATCATACCTGGCACCATTCCTTTTTTTCAGGGTTTTAGAAAAAAGCTTTTTTTTCTTTTAAAAAAAAAAAAGTTTTGTCAGACTATTAGGATATCTGTATCAGTAGAATGCTTTATCTGCAGTGGTTGTTGAGATGCAAAAACAATTTCAGTCTTTCAGGCTTTTGTTGTTTTGTTTGTTTGTTTGTTTGTTTTGAGACAGAGTTTTGTTCTGTTGCCAGGCACCAGGCTGGAGTGCAGTGGTGCGATCTCGGCTCACTGCAACCTCCGCCTCTCGGGTTCAAGCAATTCTCCTGTCTCAGCCTCCCGAGTAGCTGGGACTACAGGCACATGCCACCATGCCCAGCTAATTTTTGTATTTTTAGTAGAGACAGGGTTTCACCATGTTGGCCACGATGGTCTCAATCTCTTAACCTCGTGATCCACTCGCCTCGGCCTTCCAAAGTGCTGGGATTACAGGTGTGAGCCACCGCGCCTGGCCCAGGCTTTTAAATAAAAGGCTCTATTTAGTTCATGTGAAAACTTTTAAAGCTCTTCCCTTCCCCCTTAAAGCCAAGAGTCTAATATACTGATTCCCAGTTTTGTTTTCCTCCTCTGGGATTGGGGGAGAGGATTAGGGCCAGACTTTCATTGAATAAAGGTAGTAGAGGCTGGGGTTAGGCCCTTTTCAGAGGAAAATCAAGGAATTAACATGTCACCAGAAGGAGGAGGGGTGGATGGTGAGTGGGTTGGGTTCACCGTAGTGGGATGGGCTTTATCTGCTGTGATATTGGTGCAAAATCCTTTCCTCGTGTCTACTGGTGTTCCTAAGAAAGTATAAGGAAGTCACCTGCAGTTTGTAGGGAATGAGCTATTTACCCATGCATGAACTGTGTTCTCTAGTTAGTAAGAGATTGAAAAGAAGATGTCAGAGTCCTTTCCAAATTATGAACTCCTTGAGGTCAGAGACTGTCTTGTCACAATTATACCTCCAGTGTTTGGTATGGAACTGGCATACATGAGTCATTCAATGAATATTTGTGAGATTACTTGGTTTGCTTTCTTGTTGACTTAAAAAAAAAACTTTTTATTTTGAAATAATCGTAGACTTGTCAGAGAGATTCCACAGAAATGTGCAATGATATCCTATGCATCCTTCATCCTCTAGCCTCCCTGGAGGTTCACACCTTATACCACTATAGTACAATATCAAAGCCAAGACATTGACATTTGCACGATCCATAGAACTTATTACCATTTCACCAGTCACACATGTACTAGTTTATGTGTACGTTTACGTGTGTAGCTCTATGCTATGTACTATGTGAATATATGTACCCTTAACGACCACCATGATCAAGATGCTGAAATGTCACCACACACTCCCTTACATTACCCCTTATGGCCACCAGCTTTTCCAGTCCTTAACCCTTGGCGATTTAGTCTGTTCCCCATCTTTATAATTACACCATTTCATCATTTTTTCCAGAAATGAAATTATAAAGACATCCCCGAGATTGCCTTTTTTCACTCAGCATAATTTTCTTGAGTTGCATCCAAGTCGTTGGGTGTACCAACAGTCCATTCCTTTTTACTGCTGTGTAGTATTCCCTAGAATGGATATAGCATAATTTGTTAAAATATTTATCCACTGAAAGACATTTGGGTGGTTTCCAGTCCTTAGCTATTAGGAATAGAGCTGCTGTGAACATCTGTGTACGACCTTCTGCGTGAAAGTAAGTCTTGATTTCTTTGGGATGAAAGCCCAAGAGTGCAATTGCTGGATTGTATGGTAAGTCCATTTTCAATTTTCAAAGTAACTGCCACATTATTTTCCAGAGGGGATATATCATTTTAAATTCCAACCATTATTGTATGAGTCATCCAGTTTCTCCATATTCTTGCCAGCAGTTGGTATAGTCACTATTTTGCTTTTTAGCATTTATGATGGGTATGTAGTGATACATTGACTTTTTGCCCCTCCTCCTACTAAACAAACATGTTAAGTTTTCAATTCAGCTTCCCAACTCTCAATGGCTTGGTCTGTGATTACCTTAGGCCTCTATGCTTCTGACCTCCTCCTTCTTCCATGACCTTGACCTGAATTCTCTTTCCTCTCTCCCCAGCTTGGGTCCTAGGGTCCCCTTTTTACCTTAGAACCCCTTCATCTCAAGCCTGCCATCTTCCCAATGCCTGGGGAAAGTCACAAAAGTGCTCTCCACTGCTACCAGGCCTCTGATGTCACAGCTCCTGGGCAGTCCTTCCGTATACTTCAGTGACGTCACCCTCCCATTTCTGACAGACACTGCTCCATATGGTGAGGTCTTCTCTCAGAGAGGACCTTACCACCTCTCGACAAGAATGAGACTGTCCAGCCTGAAGCATCTCCTTTCTCCATCTCTGCCTTTCTGTTTCTTGGGAAAGCCAACTACTCCTGGGTGCCTTTGTTCCCAGAGAGCCTTCAGCCCCGCAGGGTAGGGATTTATCAGAAGAGTCTATTTTCAGACTTCCTTCATATGCTCTCCTTTTCCTCGGAATGTCCTTAATGGAACACCCACACCTGTCCTCTAGTACTGAGTCTGTTGAATCAATCTCTGGAAGTTTGCAGGGCGGAGTGTCTCTTTTCTGTTTTTATCAAGTCTCCTCAAGGCCTCCAATGGGTAGTCAGATTCAGAGACAGCTGCCTCAGGGACTCACTGGGTTCCTCTTCTCATTTGCCCCTTAATAGTGTTTTCCCCTAACTTTGGAGAACCAAATTAATTTGTTCTGGACTCCTCTTTTTTTTTTTTTTTTTTTTTGAGATGGAGTTTTGCTCATTTTGTCCAGGCTGGAGTGCAATGGCGCCATCTTGTCTCACTGCAACCTCCACCTCCCGGGTTCAAGTGATTCTCTTGCCTCAGCCTCCCAAGTAGCTGGAATTACAGGCACCCACCACGATGCCTGGCTTGTTTTGTATTTTTAGTAGAGACGGAGTTTCACCATGTTGATCAGGCTGGTCTTGAACCCCTGACCTCTGGTGATCCACCCACCTCGTTCTCCCAAAGTGCTGAGATTACAGGTGTGAGCCACTGCGCCCGGCTAACTCACTGGTTTTAATTCTATGGTTTTTCATCTGGATCCTGCATTTCTACCCAGCTCCTTTAAATTGGTAATAATAATTATAATTATGAGGTCACTTTGGTTTTGTAGTCTTATCGTTTCCTGCTTTGCGGTGTCGTCAGTTTCATCTTTACAAACTCTGATGCTCTAACTTTCCTGCATAAGCAGCAGCAGTTGCTGCTTGTTTCATTGCACAGAGGTAGGGATGTTCTCAATCTGACCACCATCTGGTTTCCCAGCCTAGGCTCCCACAAACCTCCTGTACATGATTTATGTGACCACTGAAATGCCTGGTGTACAATTGCTTAGACCATGTTCTTTTTGGATTTTGTTATTTGGCCTCATTTTATTGCCCCTGTCTTAGAAGTATATCTTCTAATTCAGTCTTTGGTCAACAGAAATTTATTCTTTGTCAAAGACCCTTTTCCAAGAATTTATTCCCTGTAGCTTTTTATGAATTGCTGCCTGAATTAGATGTTCAGTTCTAACAATATTTATTGCACATGATGCCAAGCACTGTTCTGAGTCATAGTTGTATAGGGTGATGACCTTATATGGAAATGTATAAGGTCATGGTCATAAGGAAATGATCCTTGCCTCCCTCAGTGTTCCCAACCATTTTTTTGTTCTCTATCTCCCACAGCTTTCTCTCCCCCAACTCTGATTTTTTTTTCCCATTTTTGGCTGCATTTTAGGTTTTTTGTTTTGTTTTTTGAGAAAGAGGCCCATTCTGCTACTGAGGCTGGAGTGCAGTGGCGTGATCTCTGCTCTGTGTAGCCTCTGCCTCCTGGGTTCAAGTGATTCTTATGCCTCAGCCTCCTTCATAGCTGGAATTACAGGCGCGCCCCACCACACTGGCTAATTATTGTATTTTTCTCTTAACAAAATGGGGTTTTATTATGTTGGCCAGGCTGGTCTTAAACTCCTGGCCCCAAGTGATCCGCCCACCTGGCCTCCCAAAGTGCTGGGATTAAAGGTGTGAGCCACCATGCCCTGCTTTATTTTAGGTTTTTGAGGGGAGATAATTTGTCAAATCCAGGGGCCAGCACTCTGTCTACCACAGAAGTTGATGTGCAGGATATGTTTATGGAATAATTTAACATATCTCTCTACCCCCCTACCTCCCTGCCCCAGCAACTTGGAAGATCAATGAACATGTACTGAATTAACCTGACTCTTACTGTGTGTACATGTTTTGGTTGTATGAGTCTTCTCTCATACAGCTAAAACCTAACTTTCGTTAAGTAGGATTCAGCATTAGCCATTTGAATAGCAGAATTCTGAGTTATGTAGAACAGCAGGTATCCTTTTTTCTTTTTCTTTTTCTTTTTGAGATAGGATTTTTCTGTGTCATCCAGGCTGAAGTGCAATGGTGTGATCACGGCTCACTGCAATCTCGACCACTGTGGCTCAATCCATCTTCCCACCTGAGCCTCCCGAGTAGTTGGGACTACAGGCATGCACTACCATGCCTGGCTAATTTTTTAATATTTTGTAGAGACAGAGTTTCATTTTGTTGGCCAGGCTGGTCTCAAACTCTTGGGCTTTAGCAATCCTCCTGCTTCGGCCTCACAAGTGTTGGAACTACAGGCATGAGCCACTGTGCCTGGCCAGTTATCCCTTTTTGTTTGTTTGTTTTCTGTTTACCTACAGATCACTTTTTAGGACTGAAAAGTCCATGTGCAGAAAACTACAACAGAAAAGATAGGAGGAGCATGTTGGGACGGAGTTTCGCTCTTGTTACCCAGGCTGGAGTGCAATGGCGCAATCTCGGCTCACCGCAACCTCTGCCTCCTGGGTTCAGGCAATTCTCCTGCCTCAGCCTCCTGAGTAGCTGAGATCACAGGCACGCGCCACCACGCCCAGCTAGTTTTTTGTATTTTTAGTAGAGACGGGGTTTCACCATGTTGACCAGGATGGTCTCGATCTCTCGACCTCGTGATCCACCTGCCTCGGCCTCCCAAAGTGCTGGGATTACAGGCTTGAGCCACCGCGCCCGGCCTGCATGTTGGTTTTTATGTAACTCTAGTGAGATGATGATTGTAAATTTAAAATCTTAAATATATGAAATAGATTGTCAATATATTCAAGAAACAATAACATTGCTGCTTGTTTATCTTTTACCATGTGCTAGAATTGTGCTAAGTGCTTAGCATACATTAGGTCATTTAAACCTAGCACTGATCCTGAGAGTTATGTTCATTTTATTGATGAAGGCCTTTGAGGATCAGAATTGTGAAATAACCTGCTAAAATCAGACAGCTAATAGGTAGTGTATCCGGGATTCCAATATAGGTTTCTTTGATCCCACAACCCATGTTTTCTATGCTGTTTTGCCTCTCTAGATAAAAGCAGAAACTCTCACATTGCAAGAGTTATGCTTACCTAAAATGTATATTTTGAAAGTTACTAAACTTTTACTGGCCCATATGAAAATGCCTAAGTCAACAAGTGGGTGAAGGAATGAATGAGTGAAAGAGTCAATGACATAATAAGGTAGATTGAAAGTACCATATGTGGCCGGGCGCGGTGGCTCAAGCCTGTAATCCCAGCACTTTGGGAGGCCGAGGCGGGTGGATCACGAGGTCGAAAGATCGAGACCACCCTGGTCAACATGGTGAAACCCCGTCTCTACTAAAAATACAAAAAAACTAGCTGGGCGTGGTGGAGCATGCCTGTAATCCCAGCTACTCAGGAGGCTGAGGCAGGAGAATTGCCTGAGCCCAGGAGGCGGAGGTTGCGGTGAGCCGAGATCGCGCCATTGCACTCCAGCCTGGGTAACAAGAGCGAAACTCCGTCTCAAAAAAAAAAAAAAAAAAAGAAAGTACCATATGTGTTACTCTGCCAGATACTCTAATGCACTGAAAATCAGATATTTATGGTGGTATATTAGTGGGAAAATTATCTTAAAAGGAATTAAAAGCCCATTAAAAATGCAAACATATAAAGTGGTGGTAATATAAAAACGTTGAGGGGATAATGAGCATATATACAAGATTCTTAAAAATGGATACTTACAAGTTCATCAGTCAGTGGAATAATAAGATGCTGTTGTAGTTCATTTTGACCTCACTTCCTTACGTCCTTCTTTAAAAGTCCTTCCTCAGTGCCTCTTGAGTAGTGGTTATTTATTCCTATTACAATGTATTTCCTTTCATTCATTTTATCTTTTTAGACTTTGGAGAGTAGGTCCATTTTATTAAGCTTCAAAAGAATGAATGAAGAACAATCACTCCCCCATTTACTTACTTCCATTTACTTTGCCATTTAATCTTATTTATTTATTTATTTATTTATTTGGACAAAGTCTCACTCTGTTGCCAGGCTGGAGTGCAGTGGTGTGATACTGGTCACTGCAACCTTCGCCTCCCTGGTTGAAGTGATTCTCCTGCTTTAGCCTCCTGAGTAGCCGGGACTACAGGCATGCACGACCATGCCCAGCTAATTTTTGTGTTTTCAGTAGAGACGAGGTTTCACCATGTTGGCCAGGATGGTCTTGATCTCTTGACCTTGTGATCTGCCCACCTTGGCCTCCCAAAGTGCTAGGATTACAGAGGCGAGCCACCATACCTAACCTATTTATTTAGTTTTTGAGGCAGGGTCTTGCTTTGTTGCCCAGGCTGGAGTACAGTGGCAGACGATCAGAGATCACAGAAGCTGTGACCTCCTGGGCTCCAGTGATCTTCCTGCCTCATCCTCCTGAGCAGCTGGGACCGCAGGTGCATACCACCATGCCTGGCTGATTTTTGTATTTTTTTGTAGAGATGGTGTTTCACCATGTTGCCCAGGCTGGTCTCCAACTCCTGGGCTCCCAACAGTCTGCTTGCCTCAGCCTCCCAAAGTGTTGGGATTGCAGGCATGAGCCACTGTGCCTGGTCTAATTTCTTTTAAAAGGATGCCATTACATCCCATGAAGTGTTGGGAAGAACACTGGGGATCTTAACATTGAGAATGTAAGTGCTTATTTGAATTCTGTTTTCAGTGCAGTACTCAGCCTTATACTGTTGTTCTCATGTCCATTGAACCTCTTGTTGCCCTCTCTGAAGGTCAAATCTCTAGTCTTCTGTTGGGGATGGGGAATGGCAACTGCCCATGTGCATATTCTGAGGAAGTGGATCTGGGGGTCTCTCTTGGTGTTGCCTTCACCTGTCTACATTGCTGTCGAATCCTGAATTCTTAGGGGATTCCATCCTGTAACTCAGATTGCCAGGTTAGGATTTAGTTTTCTTCATTCTGTTTTTATTTTCTAAAATTTGTTGTGGTTTTCTCTAAATTTGTTAGAAAGTTTTAAAAAGTCTGAAAGAGGCCTACGTGGTGGCGCACACCTGTAATCCCAGGACTTTGGAAAGCCAAGGTGGGTGGATCACCTGAGGTTGGGAGTTGAAGACCAGTCTGACCAACATGGAGAAACCCCGTCTCTACTAAATATACAAAATTAGCTGGGTGTGGTGGTGTATGCCTGTAAGCTACTCGGGAGTCTGAGGCAGGAGAATCACTTGAACCTGGGAGGTGGAGGTTGGGGTGAGCCAAGATCATGCCATCGCACTCCAGCCTGGGCAACAGGAGTGAAACTCTGTCTCAAAAAAAGAAAAAACATAAGTTTGAAAGCAATATAGAGAAGCTTAACTCTAACAAGAAAAATCTATAACTAATGGCAGCATTGGGAAAAAGCAAGACTGGCAGCATATCAAAGTAAGAACATTGAGTATACAGCCAACAGAAATATGTTCTGTTGTACAAATTGGCATATTTAGTATTTTCAGGAGATGAACTGCTAAACTTCGGCTTCAGAATTCTGCATAATGATTTGTGAATATGTGTATGCCCAAAGAACATGAATTTGTAGACAAAATTTTAAATTAATTACATAGTAAAGTACTTTATAAGGCTTTTATAAAGTGAATACATTGTGTAACTAGCATCCAAATCAAGTAACAGGAGATTACTAGCAACCCAGAAGCCCCTTTCTAGTTCTAGCCCTCCCACCTCTGCTAAGAATAACTAATGATCCAGTGTTTTATACTATGGATTCGTTTTGTTCATTTTTGAATTTTATATAAGTGGAATCATTTAGTATATGATCTTTTGCACTCATTTATTTTGCCCGACTTTATGTTCGTGAGATCTGTTGTGTGGTAGTTGGAGTTCATTCTTCCTCATTCCTATATAGTATTCCATTGAGTGAATATACTAATTTAGTTTTTTCATTTTGGCAGACATTTCCACTTTGGGTCTACTATGAAAAGTACTACTATGAATATTCTCATATGTGTCTTTTGGTGTTCATGTGAACATATTTCTGTTGGCTGTATACTCAACAGTGAAATTACTGGGTCACAGGGTATGTGCGTATTGAGCTTTAATAGACACTGCCAAACAGTTTTACAGAATGGTTGTACCAAATTTTATGCCTCTCAGCAGGGTGTGAGACTTCTAGTTACTTTATGTCTTTACAAACATTTGATACTGTCAGTCACTAAAATTTCTTTTTTTTTTTTTTTTTTTTTTTTTTGAGATAGAGTCTTGCTCTGTCGCCCAGGCTGAAGTGCAGTGGTGCAATCTCATCTCACTACAACCTCCGCCTCCCAGGTTCAAGTGATTCTCCTGCCTCTGCTTCCTGAGTAGCTGAGGATACAGGTGCTTGCCACTATGCCCAGCTAATTTTTTGTATTTTTAGTAGAGATGGGGTTTCACCATGTTTACCAGGCTGGTCTTGATCTTCTGACCTCATGATCCACCCACCTCAGCCTTCCAAAGTGCTGGGATTACAGGGATGAGCCACCACCCCTGGGCAGTCATGTAAATTTTAGCCATCCTGGTTGGTATATCTGTCCCTGTGGTTTGCATTTGAATTTTCATGATGACTATGAGGTTAAGCACCTAGTCATAAGTTTATTGGGTATTTATACATAGTCTTTTGTGAGAGGCCTGATTATGACTAGCACCTTTACCTGGACTTTCCCAGCCATCAGAACCATAAGATGACGAATGTGTGTTGTTTAAGCTATCCAGTCTATGATATTTTGTTATAGCAGCCTGAGCTGACTAAGGAGAGTAAGTGCTATTGTACCAGTACCAAACATAGGCCCAAGAACATTGTGTCGTTGTTGTTTTTGAGACACAGTTTAGTTCTGTTGTCCAGACTAGAGTGCAGTGGCATGATCTGGGATCACTCTAACCTCCACCTTTTGGGTTCAAGCAATTCTCCTGCCTCAGGCTCCTAAATAGCTGGGATTACAAGCACCACATCCATCTAATTTTTGTAGTTTTGGTAGAGATGGGGTTTCACCATGTTGGCCAGGCTGGTCTGGAACTCCTAACCTCAAGTGATCCGCCCGCCTTGGCCTCCAAAAGTGCTGGGGTTACAGATGTGAGCCAGTGTGTCTGTCTGAGCATTGTGTGTTGAAACAACACACATTTATATCTTACAGTTCTGGTGGCTGGGAAAGTCAAGACAAAGGTGCTGGCAGATTACCAAATTTTCAGTTGGGTTTTCTGCCTTTTTCATACTGATTTGTAGATTTTCTTATTGTTTTATATTGTGTCCTTTGAATGCATGTATTGCAAGAATCTTCTGTCAATGTGGTTTATCTTTTAACTTTTTTTTTTTTTTTGAGATGGAGTCTGGCTCTGTTGCCAGGCTGGAGTGCAGTGGTGCGATCTTGGCTCAGAGCAACCTCAGCCTCCTGGGTTCAAGTGATTCACCTGCCTCAGCCTCCCGAGTAGCTGAGACTACAGGTGTGTGCCACCATGTTGAGCTAATTTTTGTGTTTTTGGTAGAGACGAGGTTTCACCATGTTGGCCAGGATGGTCTTGATCTCTTTTTTTTTTTTTTTTGAGACGGAGTTTTGCTCTTGTTACCCAGGCTGGAGTGCAATGGCGCGATCTCGGCTCACCGCAACCTCCGCCTCCTGGGTTCAAGCAATTCTCCTGCCTCAGCCTCCCGAGTAGCTGGGATTACAGGCACGCGCCACCATGCCCAGCTAATTTTTTGTATTTTTAGTAGAGACGGGGTTTCACCATGTTGACCAGGATGGTCTCGATCTCTCGACCTCGTGATCCACCTGCCTCGGCCTCCCAAAGTGCTGGGATTACAGGCTTGAGCCACCGCGCCCGGCCGGTCTTGATCTCTTGACCCTCATGATCTGCTCTCCTCGGGCTCCCAAAGTGCTGGGATTACAGATGTGAGTCACCGTGCCTAGTCTGTCTTTTCACTTTCTTAATGATGTCTTTGGATAAACCGAAATTCTTTAATGCAGTCTGTTTTATTAATTTTTGCTTCATGGCTCCTACTTTTTGGGTATTGTTTAAGAATTCTGTTTGTATCAATATCATGAAGATATTACTTTATGCTTTCTTCTGAAGGCTTTATTGTTCTAGAGAGTATTGATTTTTAAAAAGTTTAAATGCATTTGTTCACATATCAGTCTGATCTATTAAAAAACAGTAAACAAATAAGCTTAAATAATAACTTTTCCACAAACTATCTATGTGATCTTTGGCAAAACAGTTAGCATTTTTGTTGGTTGTTGTTTATTTTTAAATTATTGCCTTTCCTATGGTGCTGAAGGGCAGTTAGCATTTGAAATTAATTTATTTAACTGTAGGATGATAATAATAATATCCACCTCAGAGTGTTGTTGTAAGCATCATGACTGTCTAAATGTTAGCTATTATTTAAAAGTCAGCTATGATCAAAGACATTTTTGGAGACAATTGGAGATACTTACATATAGATTGGATATTAGACTACAGTAGGGAATTATTTTGTGTTGTGTAGGAAAATGTCCCTATTAGGAAATGCGTCATGAAAAATTAAGAGGTGAAGTAACATGTCTCAATTCATTCTTTAAAAGCTCAGCAAAAAAAAAAAAAAAAAAAAAAAGAAAATCCCAAATACCTAGATAAAGCAAACTTGCAAAATTTTTCAAATTATTATTATTATTTTTGGGATGAAATCTTACTTTGTCACCAGGCTGGACTGTAGTTGTGCTGTCTTGGCTCACTGCAACCTCCACCTCCTGGGTTCAATTGATAGTCCTGCCTCAACCTCACTAGTAGCTGGAATTATAGACGCACTCTGCCACACCTGGCTAATTTTTATATTTGTAGTAGAGATGGAGTTTAACCATGTTGACCAGGCTGGTCTTGAACTCCTGACCTCAAGTGATCCACCCACCTATACCTCCCAAAGTGCTGAGATTACAGGTGTGAACCACCACTGTGCCTAGCCAAATTATTGAATTTATATATTAGATATGTTGGTATTCATCATGTGAAATTCTCTCAGCTTTTTGGGTATATTTGAAATTTTCATAATAAAATATTCAAGGAAAAGCTAGTAATGAATCTATAGCATTCCTATTATTTAACATTTTCTCCAAAGCTAAACGTGCAGAAAGACCCAATTAAATGGGTTTTGAGTCACTTCGCTTGTTCTGCCTGGGAAAGGAGATGAAATGAATTTAAAATAAAATGTGAACTATAGCCTTGCATACTTGAGTGGGATAAAGCTGAGCCATAAAAATCCAGTTTCTGCTGGATGTAGAAGAAAGGAGAAGCTGAGGAAGGGGTTGAGATGTACTCAGTGCCCATTAAGTGTCAGATACTCTGCTGGGTGCTGTTAGTATCACTTTGCATTCAGAGAGCAATTCTATGAGGTAAGCAATATTAGAAAAGATTGATATGTTTTGGATAACCTGACTAACACAGCTAGTGGATGGTGGAGTCAGGATTTGTACGCAGATTTATGTTTTTGCTCTTCTTCTTTCTTTCCTACTTTCCTCTCCCTCACACCATTGTCCCTTTTTTCCCTCCTTCATTCTCTCTCCTTTATTCTTCCTTTCTTTTCTGTCTGCTTTACAAAGATGTTTATTTTTTATTTTTTAAATTTTTTGAAATGGAGTTTCACTCTTGTTGCCCAGGCTAGAGTGCAATGGCGCAATCTCAGCTCACTGCAACCTCTGCCTCTCAGGTTCAAGGGATTCTCAATTCTCCTGCCTCAGCCTCCTGAGTAGCTGGGATTGCAGGTACCTGCCACCACATCCGGCTAATTTTTTCATTTTTTATTAGAGATGGGGTTTCGTCATGTTGGCCAGGCTAGTCTTGAACTCCTGACCTCTAGTAATCCACTTGCCTTGGCCTCCTAAAGTGTTGGGATTACAGGCATGAGCCACTGAGCCACCGTGCCTAGCCTGCTTTTTGTTTGTTTGTTTGTTTGTTTTAATGAATGTTATGTTTTTTATTGTAGAAACTCTGGAAAACACATATGTATTAATTAGGTTTTGCTACATAAACCATTCCAATTTTTTTTTTTTTTTTTTTTTTTTGAGATAGGGTCTTGGTGTGTTGCCTAGGCTGGAGTGCAGTGGCATGAACATGACTTATTGCAGCCTTGACTTCCTGGGCTCAAGCAATCCTCTTGCCTCAGTTTTCTGAGTAGTTGGGACCACAGGTGCCCACCACCATGCCTGGCTATTGTTTTAAATTTTTGTAAAGATGGGGTCTCATCATGTTGCCCAGGCTGGTCTCAAACTTCTGGGCTCAAGTGATCCACCTACCTTGGCTTCCCAAAGTACTGGGAATATAGGTGTGAGCCATTATACCCAGCCAGTTTTTTTATTTTAAATTTTTTATTATTTTACACTGTTTTGAGATACCCACCCCCAAAATTAGTGGTTTAAGACAGCATACACTCAGGTCACAATTCTGGTGGCAGCATTTTAAGTGGGCCTAGTGGGCAGTTCTTCCAGTCTGGGCCAACAGCAGCTGTTGTCATTGGGGCTTACTCAAATGTATGGGGCATCAGCTGGGATGTCAGGATCAGTTCCTCCTTGTTTCTCATCCTATAGCAGACTAGCTTGGGCTTGCTCTCCTGAAGAAGGAGAAGAGGAGGCAAGAGAGCAAGCAGAAGTTCACAGTGCTCTTGGGCCTATGTTTGGAACTGTTAAAACAGCACTTCCCCTCTGCGTCAGTCAACTCAGGCTATCCATCATAGACTGGACAGCTTAGACAACACACACTTATATCTCACCCTTCTGGTGGCTGGGAAAGTCAAGATAAAGATGCTGGCAGATTCAGTTGCTAGTGAGGACCCTTATCCTGGCTTGCAGAAGGCTGCTGGCTGCCTTCTCATTGAGTCCTCACATGGGGGTGGATGGTGTGTACGTGTGTGTGTGTGTGTGTGTGTGTGTGTGTGTACTTGTGTGTGTGAGAGAGAGACAGAGAGAGAGAGAGAGACAGAGGCAGAGAGACAGAGATAGAGAGAGAGAGAGAGAGAGAGAAGGGGGGAAGGAGAGGGAGCGAGCACATGCTCTGGTGTTTCTTCTTCTTCTTATAAGGACATTAATCCCATAATGGGGGCCCTACCCATTCAACCTCATTTAAACCTAATCACTTTCCAAAGGCCCCATCTCCAAATACCACCATGTATAGAGTTAGGCCTTCAACATAGGAATTTTGGAGGGACACAGACATTTACTCACTAATGCCCTGTAATGTACAAAACAAGTCACAAGGCCAACCCAGATTGAAGGAGTGAAGAAGTATACTCTACTTCTTGGTGAGAAGAAATAGAAAATAATATTGCATTGTGGTATGGATGGTGCAAGTGAGGGTGAGTGGGGTGAATGATTGCAGCCATTTTTGCAAATATTCTTTCATAACATACAAAAATAAACATCTAATTTAAGTCACTTCTAATACCATTATCAAGAGCTAATTATTGTTAATACTTTGGTTTGTGCACATACTGTATAGGGGCAGATATGCACAGATAGAGGCATTGTTTTATCTATGCACATACAGAGGCAGGTTTTTTTTTTTAAGAATATAGTTTTCATTTTAGCATCAAACTTATGGTCTATTAGTGTATTTTCCCAGGTATTAAATTTTCCTTGAAAACATGTTTTCCCTATGATGCAAAGGCAATCAACATAAATTGCTATGTTCCAGGTATTGTGCTAAGCACTTTTACTCTATCTCAACTAAAAAACAAGTTTCTTGTTAATTTGCAGGGTTAATTTGCATCAAAACAAGGAATTCCTTTGTTACTACAAAGAAAAAGCAATGAAAATACTTTGTGAAAAGATTCAGAGGAAATGACAATGCTTAAGACATATCAGCAATACGCATTTTTCTCTTGAAACCTGACTTGTGAACTATAACAGAAAATATAGAAGATAAATCTTTGTACCTTTTGCCCACCTATCTAGTCTTTTCATTTTATAGGTGAAGTCATGTCATTATTTATTTATTTGATTGATTTGGCTGTATTTCAGGATCATGTTGAACATCAGTTCTTACTGTACTTAGAGAACATAAATAAGAAGCAGAAAATGTAGAGGGCAAAGGCCAAGGTTTGAGCCTGGGCTTTGCACTGATTAGTTGTTGACTGTGAAAAAAAACACTTAATTTTTTTGAGTTCAATTTTGTCATCTGTAATTACAAAAGCTTTAATCTTCTTAAAGTTGTTGTGAAGATTGACTATAGCATTGTACATCTCCACTGTCTGATTTAGTAGCCACTGGCTGTAAGTGGCTATTGAGAATTTGAAATGTGGCTAGTCCAACTGAGATGTGCTGTAAGTATAAAATACACTGTAGATTTGAACACTTAAATGGAAAAGTATATAAAATATTGAGTACATGTTGGAATGACAATATATTGTCCCCACTGAGTTAAATAAAATATTATTAAAATTAATTCACTTATTTATTTCTTTTGAGATGGAGTCTTGCTCTGTCTCCAGGCTGGAGTGCAGCGGCATGATCTCAGCTCACTGCAACCTCTGCCTCCCAGGTTCAAGTGATTCTCCTGCCTCAGCCTTTCGAGTAGCTGGTGTGTGCCACCATGCCCAGCTGATTTTTATATTTTTGGTAGAGATGGGGTTTCACCTGTTGGCCAGGATGGTCTCCATCTCTTGACCTCCTGATCTGCCAAAGTGCTCCCAAAGTGCTGGGATTACAGGTGTGAGCCACCATGCCTGGCCCACCTGTTTATTTTTTTAAAATTCACTTTAAAAAATCTATTTTGGCTGCTGGAAATTAAAAATTTACATATGTGGCTCACATATTTCTACTGGACAATGTTTTGCTTCAAAAATGTTCTCTCTGTATAGAGTACAGCATAAATGTTAGTTATAGCCAGAAGAAAGTATAGGCAGTTTAGTTGAATATGTAAGGATTCTAAGTGGTAGCATGTTTATTAAAATGTAAGCTTTTATTTAGGCATCTTAAGTTTTTCTTTTTATGTATTATAGAGAAGTAGGGATAGAAGTGCTAATCCAATTATGTGAGGAGGAAATCATAATAACTTCCATGTATTGAGCTACAGTGATACAGGCATTGTGTTAAGTACTGCATTAGGTAGGATTCCTTTGATTCCAAGAGACAGAGATGCAATGCAAATTAACTAAATTAAAAAAGGGGGATCTTGTAAATGTATAAAGGGTGGGGTGCGTCTGGGTCTCCTGAATTTCTAGAATATAAACACTGTTTTTCTTTTCTCCCTGTCTTTCTCTCTTAAATTCTTCTCCCTCCTCTGCAACATCATTCTCTCAGATTGCTTACCTCCACATGTCAGAAAGTATGGTTCCTACAACCTCTGTGTTTCTTTCTTGCTCTAGGGAAGGACTCAGACTTGCTCTTTCTGATTTTAAATAGAAAAGTCCCGTGAAAAAGCCATGGTTGACCTAGCTTGGTTACAGATACCCATCCCTGGACTATGGCAGCTCTAACCCAACCACAGAAGAGAATTTCTCAGAAAAAGGGAGTGCTCTTCTTGGCTGATAAAAGAATAAATGTATACTACACCTACTCTACCTAATTTAATATGTACAGCCGCTGGGGGCGGTGGCTCAAGCCTGTAATCCCAGCACTTTGGGAGGCCGAGGCAGGTGGATCACGAGGTCGAGAGATCGAGACCATCCTGGTCAACATGGTGAAACCCTGTCTCTACTAAAAATACAAAAAACTAGCTGGGCGTGGTGGCGTGTGCCTGTAATCCCAGCTACTCAGGAGGCTGAGGCAGGAGAATTGCCTGAACCCAGGAGGCGGAGGTTGCGGTGAGCCGAGATCACGCCATTGCACTCCAGCCTGGGTAACGAGCGAAACTCCGTCTCAAAAAAAAAAAAAAAAAAAATATGTACAGCCAATCAGTAGGGCAGTATCTCAATTAATGAATGAAGAAACAGACCAAGAGAAGTTCTGTATTTTGCTCCAGTTCAAACATCCAAGCTGGAAGCCCAGGTCTGTCCATCTCCAAAGCCCATGCTCTTAACTACCACACCGAGAAGGTTCTGGTAAATTGGGTTTGTGTTAACTTCAGTTTTACTAAATCATTTAATAGGTTTTTGCTATTTTTTTCCTCCTATCATTCTTCCCTTTGAAACTTAAGATAGATTGAGGATAAGGGAACTGGCTCCATGGTAATACTCAGGAAATCCTTATGTAATTGAAAACCAACACCACTATGTCTCCAATCTGTGACCAAAGCTATAAAGGCGTTAAGAAAAGCACTGCTCTCATTATCTTTGTACTATGAGATGAAGACATACTTACCATTACTCGGACATTTTCTGTTTGTAATTTGCAGTCTTCTGCCCTCTTTTGAAAACTTCTTATTTTTCACCAACTCATGGTTCCCTGTAGTCTATACCACATGGGCATAGAGATTTCAGAGGCAAAGATAAAAGAGTTATATTCTGTTATTCATAAATAATATATGGCCCGAAGGACATTTTTAAAAATGATGGTCCATAAGTCTTTCAGAAAAATGGTCTAGAGTGTGTCAGTTGCCTACTTGGATCAAAGACAAAGTCAAAGTTTTCAACTAAAATAATTTAAATAGGGTACAAATCGATTTGTCTACTTTAATCCAGTAGAAATGGAAAGTAGCAATAAGTGATAACTTTATTGGCTGAATTCCTATTAAGCAGTGTAATGGAATGCTGAGAACTCTGACCTGGACTGGTCAGAAAACCAGTCTCCTATATGTAGCTCTGTGGTCTTAATCAGTATTAAGTACAAAGGCTAACCTTCATGGAGTGCTAAACAGTGTAGAACACCTTCCCATAGATTGTTGACTGACTCTTCCCAGTGGCAGCAGTTATTCATTCATTCGACACGTCTTTATCAGGCATCTACCCTGTGTCAGGCATGGAGTTAGGTACCAAATATAGTCCTGCCGTCATGGAGCTTGCAGTCTGGTGTGGGAAGTCACACGTGTAAACAAGCAATTTCATGTAGCATGTTGTAAGTGCTATGTTAGAAGATGTGGAATGTTCCACAGGACTTCATAAAAAGATACCAAACCTGGTTTTGAGAAATTGGATGGTTTCCTGGGGAAGTGCTATCTATTTAGGGATCTGAAGAGCAGGCTGGTATTGGCCAGGTGGTTCTTTGTCTGGACTTAGAAAGTGGTTGGGAAGGAGGAAGTGGTGAAGGCTGAGAGCTGAGTCTTGAGGGAAATTAGCTGACCTAGAATGCAAAGAGTCATTATGCTAATTACCTTTGACTGAGGGTGATAGGAAACCCTTGAATAGTTTTAAGCAACTGAGTCACTAATTAGATCTGCATTTTAGAAAGCTCAAATGTGAATCAATTTGTTCATTTTTCTGTCTTGATTTTCTTATCTTTAAATCGAAAGGGATAATCTATCCTTTATAACTCCCTCCAGCTTTACTAATCCATACGTTTCTCCTATTTTGGCAAAATTTAATGAAACTGCCTTTGCAAAAGTTATAAGTGAGAAAATTATGACAGTGACAGATCTGACTTAATGACTCCATCTTGCTTCTAAGCTTCAAGCTGCCTTTGTTCGTTCTTGGGCTCAGGCTGAACTAAGTTTAGGAGGAACTTAGTTTGACCTTGAAACAAAGATAAACAGTCCTTCTTGCCTGGAACCAGACTGCCTATGTAGGACTAATAAATGAGCTGCAAGATTAGAAGTGTAGGTTTAGTAGTTCTGTAGCTAGAGGCCGCAAGTTCTGAACCTCCCTGGTTGCTCCTTGGAGTAATAATCATTATTGTAAAACCTAAGATTGGTCTGAGATGTTTTTCAGACCTGGCATTCTGAGGCACCAGCTGTCACCACCCAGACTGGTAATCTGGCACAACCAGATCTGCAATCCCTCCCAAGAACAGAAGACAGCAAGAAGCCACTTTGACTCCCTGTGATTCTATCTTCTACCCAGTCAATCAACAGTCCCCACTCCCTGGCCCCCTACATGCCAAATTAGCCTTTAAAAAAAATGCTGGTGTCTGAATCTTCCAGGAAGACTGATTCGAGTAATAAAATTCTGATGTCCTGTTCAGCCGGTTCTCCGTGAATTGCACTCTTTCTCTATTGCAATTTCCCTGTCTTGATATATTAGCTCATATCTGGGCAGCAGGCAAGGAGTTGGATGATTACATTAATTCCATGCTGATTTTGAGATTTGGGGCAGCAAGGCCTAAGATTACAACTAGTACTTGAAAATGAGACGAGTTTTGTGGGCATGGGATGGGTGAAGGTGGGAGGTGAAGTGGGGACAAGAAGATGAATGAATGATGTGTTGTTTTTACTGGGAAAAAAGGAAATGGAAAGGTATGCAGTTTCCTTTGACAGTCTCCTGAAGAGGAATTGGTTAGGGAATAGCTTTGGCCTCTCAGCAATCAGGTGGAATGGTACTTTGTGCAATTCTAGTACAGATGAAATCTGATAGTTCCTCTCCCCAAATTATGAAGTCTGGAATTTGCTTAATGGTAGTAGTTAGGGTTCTATGCATATGAAAAAAGATTTACCATGATTTTTTTTTAAACCATTCAACATGTTTGTTAATTATTTATTAAGATAAATAATTTCTTAGCCTATGTATTCATGTTTCACAGATAGTTCAGGAACACAGGTACAGTGACAAACTTCTCTGTAATTCAACCCAAAGAAATTCTTTATGTTCCAAAGTCACTTTGTACTCTCAGAGATACTAGCCTTCCTCATCTCAAAATTTTTAATGAAATTATAATTTTGTTCAAATCTGCATATGCATTTTTTTCTTGGTCAGGCCACAGAAAACTTACAGAGAGCTGCAACCCCCAGGGATACAACAAATGCTCCAGCAATGTGAAATCACAGATGCTTGGCCAGAAGGCCACACATCTGAGGTTACACCAAGGCACTGAAAGCCATGGTAGTTATTGTCCTTGACAGGGATGTCAGCATCAACGCCAGTGTCTTTCCCGGATGATGGAGAGAAATGGACCGATTTGATAAGCGTTGATCCTGAGTGATATGTACAAAGAAGTCCATTATATGATTTTCCCTACTTTTGAATATGTTTGAGAATTTCCATAATAGAAAGTAAAAATATAGCATAATAAAATAAAAATGCCCCCACTTATTACCAAAGTTTACCTTTAGCACAAATGGAAAATGAGTCGGACTCTCTCATTTGGCCATATTGAAGCTAATAGTCTCAGAACCACCATATCATAACACTGACATTTTGCTTAAAGTTCTGTATCATCTTTGATGGCTTAAAATATTTTAAACTGTATTGAGATCATGCAGGTAGATCAAAGAAAGAGAATTACACCCAAAGGGAAGGATAGCTCTACTAGGAAATTCACCAATAACATAGTCGGGTCCACAGCTCTGGGCTGAGTCTGTCCTGAAAGGCAGTCTCTGGATAGCAGGATGAGAGGGAACCATCACTGGCTTTGGAGTCAGACACAATAGACTCAGCTATGTTGAAGGACAATGATAACAAATAACACAATAGAGAGCATTCATTGAACCCTCACTATATGCCAGGAATTACGCTAAGCTCTTTATGTACTTTATGTTATGGAATTTTAATAACTGCCCTGTTCGTTTTTATTTTGTGGATGAGAAAACAGAGCCTTAGAGAAGTTATCAAATTTGTCCATGACCACATGAACATGTAATTCTCAGTAAATGTTGTTGTAAATAAATATCTGAAAATGGCTGGGCACTGTGGCTCACACCTGTAATCCCAGCACTTTGGGAGGCCAAGGCGGGCAGATCACCTGTGGTCAAGAGTTCCAAGACCGGCCTGGCCAACATGGTGAAACCCCATCTCTTTTAAAAACATAAAAAAAATTAGCCGGGTATGGTGGTGTACGCCTATAATCCCAGCCACTTGGGAGGCTGAGGCAGGAGAATTTTTTGAACCCAGGAGTCTGTAGCTGGCTGAGATTGCACCACTGTACTCCAGCCTAGGCAGTAACAGTGAAAATTCCATCTCAAAAAAAAAAAAAGAAAAGAAAAAAAGTCTGAAATCTAGCGGTTAATGGTAGCAGGCTCTACCCCAGTTAGTTTGGATGCACACAACAGAAAAAATCAAAATAACAGTGGCAAAATAATAACTAAGTAGTTTTTCTTTCACCTCTAAGTAATCTAGAGATAGGGTTGCTAGGGCTTTCTGGAGCTCAGGGTTCTTCTATTTTACTGCTTCATTGTGAATGTCTTCCACCCTCAAGGTGAACTCATGGTCTAAGATACCTGCTGGAGCTCCATATTCCAACTAGAAGAAAGGGAAAAGGATTGGAAGTACATACCACCTACCCTCCCTTTTAAGAATACATACCAGAAATTGCATGTATTATTTCTGCTTTTATTACAATGGCTACAACTTAGTCCTGTGTATATACCTAGCAGATTATAGAAAACTTGCATGTGGCAGGTCCAAGACATGAAAGAGGCTGAAAAATATTTATACTCTGTGGCCACATGCTCAGCTAAAGGGCATGGAGGCATAGAAGATGGAGAGGAATATTGAGGATCACTAGCAATCACTGATTAGCCCACACTCAGCTGTATTCCAGAGTTTATCTCTTTGGGTGTGATAATCTTTCTCATGAAACCTTTCACATTCGAATGGGTAAATACATGAATAACCCAGGCATTTAGTTTAGTGTTCAGAAAATGCTAGTTCCTTCCCTCTAGTTAGATGTGGTCAAGTGAGCAGCAGTGGTTTGGTGCTCTGGAGACTCAGCACCTCAAGAATTTGTTCCACCTGTGTCTGGGTGGGCACTACCTTCTTTATCACATCATAGAGGGTTTGCCCCATGTTTCACATGCTCTATGGCCCAGAACCCTGTTAGGTACAAAGGAGTTACAAAAAGAAGCATCCAGGCCGGGTTCAGTGGCTCACACCTGTAATCCCAGAACTTTGGGAAGCCAAGGTGGGCGGATCACCTAAGGTTGGGAGTTCGAGACCAGCTTGACTAACATGGAAAAACCTATCTCTACTATAAATATAAAATTAGCTGGGCATGGTGGCACGTGCCTGTAATCCCAGCTACTTGGGAGGCTGAGGCAGGAGAGCAGGAGAATCACTTGAACCTGGGAGGCGGAGGTTGCGGTGACCCAAGATTGTGCCATTGCATTCTAGCCTGGGCAACAAGAGTGAAACTCTGTCTCAAAAAAAAGAAAGAAAGAAAAGGAAAGAAAAAGAAGCATCCAGATTTTAAGAATCTTGACCATAAAATCATAGTGGACTCAGGGTCAAATGTGGATGGGACTATCCAGGATTTAGGAAAACTTTCACTTCAGTGTTGGTTTGCAGCTGACTTTGGGGCACTATTTACCACATAAAAAATTTCAGTGTTTTCTTCAAGACTGAGAGCAACTGAACACAAAACCCTCCCATCATGATCTTCAGCCCACTTGAGAAGCTGAAGTTTTCCTACTCGTAAAATGATAGATGAACAGGGCTGATGCCTTCATGCGTTACTTTTAAAACGATAATGTAGGTTTATCTGTGTGTGGAAAAACACACTCAAATTACTTTTTCTTATTTTTTCACAACAACAATCAGCACAGGTTAAAGTCTTCTGTGACCAAATGGACACTTTCCCCCCACAAACAAGCAATCAATTCTGCAGTGGAGACCAGCTGTGTGTCCTCTAATTCTGAAACTGTCTACCAGGAGATAGTGTCAGATACCACTGACGCAGTCCCCAAAACTGCTCCCCCAACCCCACACCCCCACTTTAAGACACCAGTTGCAAATCTGGGCCTCTGGAACTTCAACCAGCTTCAAGTTTGGTTTCCCATGACACCCTCTTTGGGTTCAATTTGTGAACTGGAGCGGCTCACAGAACTCAGGGAAACACTTACATTTACTGGTTTATAATAAAGCATGTCCTTAAAAAGTCAAGGAGAAGTTAAATGTTGGCAAATGGAACTGTGTTTTTTAAGTGAGCTCATTAAAGAAACCAGAGCAAATTTTAGTACATAGATACAGGGAAAGGGATACCGAGCGGCCATGACCTCTATGGGTGCACCATCCTCCAGGAACTTCTACGTACTGAGGTATCTGGAAGGTCCCCAAACCCTATCCTCTTGGGCCTTGTATAAAGGCTTTTTTTGGGTAGGCATGATTGAAGCATGGACAACTGCATTAAAACGTGATTCATGGACAAAAAGTATGTGATTTAAACCCAATAAGGCCTATTTAGATTCTATTTGTCTTCTCTGTGCAGCATTTCTTCCTCCAGGGTATGGGGCAGGACACCCTCTGGGATGAGGGTCTCAGGACCCACAATCAGATAAGAGTCCTGCCTTGGACAGGTCAAAGTAGGGCATTAGAGCGAGAGAGAGAGAGAGAGAGAGAGACAGAAAGAGAGAGAGAGAGGAGTTATGAGAACTGTGGATTTTATAGATATATAAAAAATATATATCTCACAGTGTAACACTGCTATGGTTTGAATATCCCCTCCACAACTCATGTTGAAATTTAATTGTCATTCTGACAGTAATAAGAGGTGGTACTATTAACAGGTGATTAGGTCATGAGGGCTCCACCCTCACGAGTGAATTAATGCCATTACTATGGGAGTGCACTCCTGATAAAAGCGAGTTTGCCTCCCCCTCAACCCCCCCTGCTCTCTGTTGTTTTCTCACCCTCTCTTGCCTTCCATCATGGGATGATGGAGCATGAAGGGCCTCACCAGATGTAGGCTCCTTGATCTTGGACTTCTGGTCCCTGAAACTGTGAAAAATAAATCTCTGTTCTTTGTAAATTCTTCTGTATTCTGTTATAGCAGCACAAAATGAACAAAGGCAAACGTTGTTATACAGTAAGCATGTCCTTAAAAAAGTCAAGGAGAAGTTAAATGTTAGCAAATGGAACTGTGTTTTTTAAGTGAGCTCGTTAAAGAAACCAGAGCAAATTTTTCTGAAACTAACAATGGCTTCCAAAATAATTTTCTTTTTTTTGTATTTTCATTCAATTAGCAGATACTTACTAAGCACCTATTACTTGGCAGGCACTGTGCTACACCTGGTAAAACATGATGGGCATTGTCTTCACCTACCAGAGTTGCTTAAAATACCTGAATTATAATTTGACAAATATATTCTCAGACGAATATGCAGTCAAATAATAACATTTGTTACATCATTTTTAAAAGTTTTAAACATGTTAACATTTAAGAAATCTTGAGGTATCTTAAGATGGATAATATACTTTAGTGGCATATTTTTCTCATATTGTGACTTAAAATGGTTTCTCAGATTTGAGAAAATGAAGTATTTATGTAGGGCTTTAGTGTTTATTAAGTGCTTCCATGTGCCTCATTTGATTTTTTTTTTTTTTTTTTTTTTTTTTTTTTTTTTTGCTGCTTTATTTTCTTTTGAAACAGAGTCTCCCTCTGTCACCCACGCTGGAGTGCAGTGGTGCATTCTCGGCTCACTGCAACCTCCACCTCCTGGGTTCAAGTGATTCTCCTGCCTCAGCTTCCTGAGTAGCTGGAACTAAGAACTACAGGCGTGTGCTACCATGTCCGGCTAATTTTTGTATTTTTTTTTTTTAAGTAGAGATGGGGTTTTGCCATGTTGTCCAGGCTGGTCTCGAACTCCCAGCCTCAGGTGATCCGCCTGCCTCAGCCTGCCAAAATGCTGGGATTACAGGCATGAGTTACCATACCCACCTCATTTGATTCCTTGTGTGTGGAAGGACAGGTAGTTTCCTCCACTGCATAGAAAGGAAATGTGGCTGAATGGTTAAGCAGATTATAGGCAACTGCATATTACAAGTCTAGGACTCAAATGTAGTTATAATTTTCCTCCAAAAGCTAGTGGTTTTTCTGCCATGCCTTGATGTCTCTTTAATCTTCACATGCACATACTTATACACATCTATGTGTGCAAACACAGTAGAGGTCAAACTTTTTTTCTTTAGTTAGGAGCTTACTTTTAATGAGAAAAAAATATTTTTCCCTTCTAGTGATTTTAAATTTCCAAGAATAGCAAAAATCCAGTTTTTATGAGTTTGATATTAAAAGTCTTTTAAGCCAGTTGTTTACAAAACGAGATTGCTTATTTGGAGGCTACATTAATTGAAAACTTTCAGGTTTCACTGAGCAGAACCTGCCATGTGGGAGGTAAAGCAAGGATAATTTCCATTAGGTGCCCAAACCATTTTCCACTGACCACACTAAGTAAGGCAGGTCAAATCTAAGGAATGACCTAAATGTCCTTCAGCTTTCACTTTGATCAGTGGAACTGCCTCCTTAGGCTGCTGTAGTGGCTAAAACATGATCAGAAAGATGGAGGTCTGAATCCTAACTGATAGCTGTGTTACCTTGGGCCAGTTACTTAACCTCTCCAAGTTTGCCTCAAAATAAGAATAAACTCTTTAGAGTTAAGGTAGGTAAGGCACTTGGCAATTGATAAATACTGTAAATCAATGGCAGTTATTTTTATTCTAGGTCTTCAAGGAAACACAGGTTTCATGATATTGGATTATTAAAAAAAAAAAAAAATGCCGTACCTGGGAAATTTGTCCTATTTTCTGAAAGACCCAGAACTCTATCAGGCACCAATAATGGATATCCCCACTCCTAAGAAACATTATAGGAATAGTTCAGATTTTCTTCTGTTAAATGTCATCAGCTTACCCGATTTTTTTTCCAGCATACCTCCTCTTCTCTCTTGTGTGTTGCTTTATATGTCACTGTTGACAGCTGCTACTATTTATGCATGCATTTCTACAGAAAACCTTGATTAACTGGGACATAGCAAACTGTAGCACTTAAATGACTATAGTTTTCCCCTATGGACATCATTTGGAGGAGAAAGAGAAATGACAACTAGAGTTGTGAGAACCAAAGAGAGTCATGTAATTCAGCATCTTTGATTTTACTGCTAAGAGAAGGAGAATGGATCAAGGACACCCTGCTGATTAAGAGCAGAGTCAGGAGAGGTTTCTCAGTCTGTTCCACTTTCTTCTGGACTGTGGCCTAAAGACGTGACTTTTGGTATCTTGGTGGTGTTTCTCCTTAAGCTTTTGCCATTACACTGCAGGTCTCAAATTCAAATGCCTGCAAGGGCTTGCTGACTGATAGTAGGAATGAGTGGACGAGGCTGAGTATCCTACATTGGGAAGTAGTAGTGAACCATGGCCCTCAGACTGTAGCCTATGTACCCTCTGTAAAGGCATCTAAACTAAAATGTTTTTCATTTTAAGAAGTACAGGACAGACAAAACATGTCTGGGAGTCAAGACGGCCTGATACTCCCCAGTGTGAGTGCCTTGCACTATGTATATCCATAGGCCTTATTCAATAAGGAGATAATCTGGATTATGATCCTCAGGCACACTGCCAAAGTAAGTTCAATGCTGTGCATTGATTTATATTTGTTAAAACAGAAAATTGAAGAGATGCATTTTAGAAACCTGATCATAATATATTTTGTAACAGAGAGAACAGAGTAGAAGCTCTGGCTTCATTTACTGTCTGCTTAGCCAAAACTATTTGCTATCCAATTAGCCAAATGAATTCAGATGTCACAGTGTATAGGACATTCGTAATTAGGAATACTAGGACCTCTTAGTACCAGAGATTATCCCATAACAAAGACATTTAAACATTTATAATTAGGACACACAGTGAAAAATACATTTATATCATTACTGAGCAGAAACATGCTCATACGCACTCATACGTATCACACAAACCCAAAACAATATTTTAAGAAACAGTATCTGTGTTCCAAATGCTGATATTTTCCAACCTATTTCATTTTTATGAAAATACTTTATAATTTACACATTGGCTGCGACATGTAGTTTAAAAAAATCACTGGACTAGGTAATGCTATGACATTTTTGTTTATTCAGTAGATATTTACTCAATATCTAATGAGTGAGGTGCTCTTTGGAGTGTCATGGGAGACACAAACATGAACAAAACATAGATTTTTGCCCTCGAAGAGTGCAAATCCAATAGGAAGCATATACATGTGAATATTTAATAACTCAAGGCCAAACAATCAGCTCATGTTATACAAAGTGCTTTTATGTTATCGTATGTCATAATGATAATAAATCTCTTAGGTAAGCTGGGCCAATTTTGGCTTAATTGTACAGATAGGAAGTTGCATTTTTGGAAAGGTGACATTTTTAAAAGAAGTGGAATAATAGTAATAATAGAGAGCATATGTTAAGCACTTATTATAGTTAGGAACAAATTTACTTCTCACTATAACCTTATTATGATGGCATTACTATAATCCTCATCTTACGTAGGAGAAAAGTGAGGCAGAGAGGTTAAGTAACTTGCCCAAAGTTATAGAGCCAAGAGTAATTGGAATTAAGAATCAGTCATAGGTAACTTCAGTCTTAATCAATGTATTATATTTCCTGGAAATGAAAATCACAGATCAAAATCCTACATAGGCCATGGCATACATACCTTGATCTCTTAGCCCACCAGAAAAGTGAGGTGGCATCCACCGTGACAGGGCAGCATTTGGAATGGGGTGTGTTTGAAGGGGATGGGGTGGAATAGAGCCTGGTTCCTCAATATTCCTCAGTGTGACTAATCTTCGTCAAGTTAATAAAAGCACCTGAAGGCAGCAAGAGAAAAACAAAGGGAAAGATTGCTCACCCCAAAGAGGGCATCTTATCTTTTGCCTTTGTCTCATGTATGATGTAGTATTTTTGAGATAAATTATGAAGCAGGCCGGGCATGGTGGCTCAAGCCTGTAATCCCAGCACTTTGGGAGGCCGAGGCGGGTGGATCACGAGGTCGAGAGATCGAGACCATCCTGATCAACATGGTGAAACCCCGTCTCTACTAAAAATACAAAAAATTAGCTGGGCATGGTGGCACGTGCCTGTAATCCCAGCTACTCAGGAGACTGAGGCAGGAGAATTGCTTGAACCCAGGAGGCGGAGGTTGCAGTGAGCCGAGATAGTGCCATTGCACTCCAGCCTGGGTAACAAGAGTGAAACTCCATCTCAAAAAAAAAAAAAAAAAAAAAAAAAAAAGTTACGAAGCAATCTTGAGTTTGGAAAATCAAGAGTTAGGCTTTAAATATTCACCTTGTGTTTGACAAGCGCCACCTCCCTTAAGCCCAAATTCTCATTCAAAATTACATAGACAACTTTCCATTAGTATACCCCTGGAAAAAATACCTAGCCTTTATTGAGCTTTTCCCATGGGAAAAACTAAGACTGCCAGGCACTGAGCATAGGGCTGCACCCAATACAGACCAATAATAGTAATAGAAGCATTTGTTAAGTACTTCTTCTCTTTCTCTCTGTATATCTGTTAGGTACTAATCGAATTCTTACTTCTACTATATAATGATGGTACTCATATGATGCTTGTTTTATAGCATAGAACAGTGAGATATTCATTGATAAGTATATGAATTTGATCTTTAGCACAGTAAATAAAATTTTAATATTGAAATTGGTGCAAATTCAAATTTAGACCCAAGCCCTAGTATTTAGGCTGTTGTAAATTAACCTAGTTATTGTATTTTCCTGCCTTAATATGCTCCTTAAATATTCAATTTTGCAGGATCATTAATAGTTATCCTGATTGATATTATTTATCTCAATTGTAAAGATAAAAATAAAGTCCTTTTAGCCGATTCATATTTTTCTTTAAATTTGCGAACTCCAGAGATAGATACTGAAAACTATGAAGGCATATGTCTAATCTATAATTTCTTTCAGCACTATGTCTGCAAGTTGAAATTGAGCAAAAATAAAGTTTTTTTTGAAAATAAAAATTTTAACTTTTCAAGAATGATACTTTTTTTTTGTTTTGTTTTTTTAGACAGGATCTCAATCGTCACCCAGACCAGTTCTAAATTCTCTTAATCCAATGATTATAGTCCAGCGTTTGTCAGGGCACATGATAAACACTAGGTATTTACTCTTCCCGTGTGTTGGTAATGAATTAAAAGAAGAAGTATAGAGAAAGATTATTTAAGATGTTATGGGGAAAGATTTCTTCACTAGACTTTACAGAATTATTACTTTAGTCAAGTAACTAAAATAGTTCAATCTGATAGATTTAGAAAATGAAAGTATAAAAATTTGTTTTAAAATTTTTATTACAGTTTTTCCTGTCACCATTCAGGCTGTTTGATCTTGTTATAAATGAGCATTAACTCTGATTTGCAATTCAGGTCACACCAAACCATAAAATAATGCAGTTGGGAAAGCAACTGGCCAGGAAGTTTAGATTTCTTCAGAAGGACTGGAAGGATTTAGAAAACATTTCTTTTGACTTCTTCTGATTCATGCTCTTCCTACAAGAATCTGTGTAAGGGTGACCCTGGCACAGGGAAATGTCTCTTAGGCCAGTTAATTTTACGTAGACCTGTGTAGAGCTGGAGCTTCGAGGAAACTTTCTGAGTCTCAAATGGTCTGGACTGAAGTCTCTTAGATGCTATTGTTTGATTTTGTGTCCTTAGGTAACTGAAATAATGACACTAAGAAAAACCCGTGTAACATGAGAAGAAAGCAAAGGGCTTTGTGTGTGGGCTCAAGTACATTTTACATGCATGTACTTTTTTCTTGTTTTGGTGAGGAAACTCTGTCAAATGATTTTTGAAGGGCTCCTCTCCTAGTCCCTCCAAGTTTCAGTAGAGAAAATGATAATTTTAAACCAAGACTTTTACTTGATCTTTCACCTAAGGTGATAAGAATGAGCAGTCCTTCTGAAATCTTGTTACTTTAAGTGAAACTAAACATTTGATAATTACATTAAGACTCATCAGAGTTTATACAGGTTTTGTTAAGGTCCAGAACTTAAACAATATTAGAATTTTCTTTTAAGAATACGCAATAACAAATATAAAATTAGGCATACGGCTTAATTAACTTCATGATAAATTCTCTTCTGATTATGAGTGACTGCTTCCTTTGGCCAGAATTATGAAAGAAAAATAAGGGGTGAGGCTAGAGGATGGGGAAAAAATCCTTGTCTGTCTTGCTTCCCAAGCAGGTCCTCAAGCTAGCTGACGGATACAGTCTTTTCTCTAGGTCCTAAGGTAAAATGGTTGCAGATCTGAAATTGCACCGGTCTTAACCCTGCCCCTCTTCCCAGTTTATTCGCTCAACAAACAGTTCTCAACAGTCACATCTGCTCACTAGGCAGAATGGATGCTAACTGCCTCCTAGTATTGGGATATCCAACTCTTTGATACCTCCCTTAGGGATCATCCCCATTCTGGAGAATGTGCAAAATATTGCTCTTCCTTTATATCCTAGCATAGATATATTCTGGCACTTAACATGCATTCTTTTTCTGTTGAATTGAGTTACAATTAAGTCCTCTAGGACGGTTACCGTCCTGGTGGCCTTGGCGGACTCCGGTGAAAATAGGCTAAGTTGCATGAAATGGGTGTGTCTGGATTTTACCACGAGACCCCTGGTCCTCCAAGCTTCTCAGGCCGAGACACCTCGCCCCTTTCTTCTCCGCCACGCGCGTGCGAACACACCCTCCCAACCCTCGTCGTAGTAAGTCCCCTCCCCCGACCACCCCGCCCCGTTTCCCGCCTTCAACCCCCCTCCTCACGAACCTCCCCTCCCCGCCCTCCTCCCTCTCCTTCCCTCCCCGCGGGCCAGCGGCTTTGGCGCTGCCCTGCTGCGCGGCGGGGCGACGCGGCGACACCTATAGGATTGCTTCCGGGCACTCCTCAGCCAGGAGGTGCTGGCCCGGGGCCCGGAGCTCGGCAGGGCCGGGCGGCTCCGCGGCGTTGGCCCCGAGGACGCGCGCCCCCGCCCGCCCGCGTCTCCTTCCCTCCCTCCCTCCTCCCGGCGCCCCGAGCCGAGCTCTGCCCAGGGCGGCGGCTTCGCCTCGCCCCGCGAAGCTCCTCTCCAGTGGCCGCCCCTTCTTTTCCCTCCTCTGTGCGTCATGTCGGGCACTTGATTTTTTTTTTTTTTTTTTAAATTCCTTCTTCAGCCCTTTCCACCTTCCATCTCCCCCTTCGTTTCCCAGGTTGATTATTTTCTCTCTTATCCGGGCTTGCCCATGAGCCTCCTCGGGAGCTACCGGAAAAAGACCGGCAACGATGGTTATGAATCTTTGCAGCTGGTGGACAGTAACGGGGACTTAAGAGCGGGAAGCGGCGGGGCTGGCGGCAAGCACAGAGTGAACGCCGGGGCAGCGGCGCGGAGTCCCGCCCGGCAGCCTCCGGACCGCGCCAGCACCATGGACAGCTCAGGTAGCGCTGGCCGCGGGAGCGCAACGCGGAGTCGCGCGCGGCCTCCCGAGCCTCCCAGTCGTCCCCCGAGGCCCCCGCCTCGCCCTTAGCCCCGGCGGGCTAGAGAGCTGGGCTGGAGGCAAAAGCTGCTAATACCACCCGGGTGTCGAGTCTCTAATTTCTCTCATCCAGGGAGCTAGAAAGCGTTAGGCAGCAGTCGGGAGGCCCAGAGACTGTAGCGAGCGCCTCCTAATCTCTCCAGACTGCTGAATACCGCGGCTGGGGGCGGGGAGGGGGAGGGAAGGAGGAGGGGAGGGGTGGAGAGGAGAGGGGAGGGGGTGGCGCGAAGAACGGCTTGGGAGGAGGGCTGGGAGAGGCAGCTGCTTTCACTACCCAGCTGGATGAGGGAGAGAGGTGAAGGAGCAAGTGCGTTGATTGTTTTTGCAGCACGCAGACGGTATTTATTCCAATTGTTATACTTGCAATGCTGATGCTCTTTGCAATTCTGTAAAGCTCTGCCACGTCTTAGCCGTCTGCTAAAGTTAATGCTACCTTTCTCCTGCGGTTTTTAACCTGGGATCTAGAGCTCTTTTACACAGCTTTTACGGTTTGCACAATGAAATTTATTTCATCTGTTGTTGGCTTTGATTTTGTTTTTCCTTTGGCATTGAGTGTACAGATTTATGTCCCTACATAAACCTTTACATGTAGGGACAATGGAAGTGCTTCTAAACTTTGTTATCTGTGCTTGCAACTGTCTTGTATACAACGTTTTGGCAAGTTAGAGTCCTCTCTTGGAACTCTTGTTGGCATTTGCGATTTCAGTATCAAAACAGTCATTTCATATATCCGTGTTGGTCTAGGAGTATTATTATTATTATTTTATTTATTTATTTATTTTTTTTGAGACGGAGTTTCGCTCTTGTTACCCAGGCTGGAGTGCAATGGCGCCATCTCGGCTCACCGCAACCTCCGCCTCCTGGGCTCAGACAATTCTCCTGCCTCAGCCTCCTGAGTAGCTGGGATTACAGGCACGCGCCACCTTGCCCAGCTAGTTTTTTTGTATTTTTAGTAGAGACGGGGTTTCACCATGTTGGCCAGGATGGTCTCGATCTCTTGACCTTGTGATCCACCCGCCTCGGCCTCCCAAAGTGCTGGGATTACAGGCTTGAGCCACCGCGCCCGGCCGGTCTAGGAGTATTATTATAGCTATTTGCTGACTTCTGCAGGGAACCAGGTTCGGAGAATTGTTTACAGAGATAATTTATAATTGACCTCCTCAGTGGTTGGTTCTACATTGGCAGTTTTAATACTGGACAACTGAGGACTCCAGAGGAAGTATTCATATGAGGTCGTTTGAACAGTAATGAAATCAAACTGAATTTAAATGCCCTGCTTTGCAAACAAATGCTTGTTTAATTGTATAATGACTCTCCTTGGGTTATCATTTTCTATTTTCCTTCTCCCAAAGTGGGATGAAATATTGTTCACAGATGCTCTAATGTCCTGGGTTGAAAGTAAATTCTACCCATTCAAGCTCTTAAGATATTGTTGGGACATTCTCTTAGATTATTTTAAATAAAGCTAAAATGCTCCCCAAGGGACTGATGGTTTCAGGAATTTTTTTTTTTTTTTTCTGCAACCTCCATCTCCTGGGTTCAAGCGATTCTCCTGTCTCAGCCTCCTGAGTAGCTGGGATTACAGATGCCCGCCACCATGTCCAGCTAATTTTTGTACGTTTAGTAGAGACTGGGTTTGACCATGTTTGCAGGCTGGTCTTGAACTCCTGACCTCAGGTGATCTTCCCGCCTCAGCCTCCCAAAGTGCTGGGATTACAAGTGTGAGCCACGGCACCCAGCCAGGACTTTTTTTTCCTTTATTGATGTTGCACATGATTATTTGATTTACGTTTTTTCAAATCTGTGATATATCAAAGTTTAATCCATTTTTTGACTGGATGTAATCTCCTTTAAATCTTAAAAACATTCATGTTCTCTGAATGATGCCACCATAATCATGTTTACGTAAAGTGAGCATGTAAACAATTTAAATGAAAACAAACACATTCCAAATGAGTGTGAAGGAGCCTCACTCAGGAAGATGAAAGAAATATGAAATACGTGTGTTTTCATTTTTCATAAGGATTATTATTTTAAGAGTTGGAATTGGTTTTTGAAATATGTTACATTGTAGAATACATTCAACGTTTATTTTCTGAGCCTTGCTATGTGCTAAGCACTGTGGGGGAACACAGTAGTGAATGAAATCCTTGTGGCCTCTAGGGGACTGTCAGTGGGGGCAAGTTACTATAACACAGAGCAGAGCAACCTATGGTGAGTCCTGGAGTTTTAAGAATCGTATTTTTCACGAAACCAGATGTTTTTAATAGGTCGAGAGAAGAATAATGGATTGATTTAATAATCTGTTGTGATGAGAAAGTGTTTCATTAGAATATTGTTATCTCTCATGTCCTATTGCCAGGAGTTGATCCTTAAACTTGATAAAAGTGGCATTGTATGAAGAGGTTGCAGGGATCCCTTTTCGCCTCTCCTTATCCATCATTTACTCGTATATTTTGTTAGAGGGATGTTGTGGCTTTGTCGTAAAAGTACAGGGTATCCTACGATGATTTTGATGCATATTTTCAATTGAGAATGATTCGTTTGGTTTGAATGAAGGAATGGATTCTGAGAGTAGGATTTATTTACTGGTACAACTATATCTATCTTGCCTAATTATAGTTCTTTCTTCTAAGATCCTCAAAGTGTGGCCTGTGCAGTATAAATGTATCCATTTGTTTAGTATATCTAATTAAGTTCATGGATCATTTCTAAAGCAGTGGTAATCTGCCCATTTATTCAACTGATTGTACTGTGACATGCTGGATCAGATCAGTGGTTTATGGGGCTTTTGCTCTGACAGAAATGTTAATGAATGGAAAAAAAAATGTCGATTTCTCTCTAGAGAATTTAAAGCTTAATCTTAATAATACCTTATAGTTGTAAGACTGTTTATAATAGAGCACTTGGAGAATTCTTTTATTTCATTTCCCCAGAATTTTATTAAACAGATAGGGAGAGCAGCATGTGTCTATGCTTGGAGACTTGGGATCAAACCTCTGCATTATTGTTACTCATTGAAAAACCTAGTAACCTTTATCTTTTCTTCTCTCTCTCTCTCTCTCTCTCTCTCTCTCTCTCTCTCTCTGTCTCTCTCTCTCTCTGTCTGTGGCCAAGCCTGGAGTGCAGTGGTGCAATTTCAGCTCACTGCAACCTCCACCTCTTAGATTCAGACAGTTCTCATGTTTCAGCCTCCCAAGTAGCTGGGATTACAGGCATGTGCCACCACACCTGGCTAATTTTTGTATTTTTAGTAGAGATGGGCTCTTGCCATGTTAGCCAGGCTGGTCTCAAACTCCTGGTCTCAAGTGATCTGCCTGCTTTGGCCTCTCAAAGTGCTGTGATTACAGGCATGAACCACCGTGCCTGCCTCTAGTAACCTTTTAATGTCTGTTCTTATTTGCTTGTTTGTTTGAGACAGGGTCCTGCTCTGTTACCCAGGCTGGAGTGCAGTGGTATGATCATGGCTCACTGCAGTCTGGTCCTTCTGAGCTCAAACGACCCTCCTGCCTTACGTTCCTGAGTAGCTGGGACTACAGTCATGAAACACCATGCCAGGCTAATTTTTTTTTTCTTTGTAGAGATGGGGTTTTTGCCATGTTGCCCAGGCTGGTTTCGAACTCCTGGGCTCAAGTGATCCACCCACTTTGTCCTCCCAAGTGCTGGGATTACAGGCGTGAGCCATCATGCCTGACCTGTTCCCGTTTATAAAAGGGGAATGATAATAGCTGTTCTTACCACAGAGCTTTAGTTGAGGCTAAAAACAATATAAAAATACATTTGCAGTCTTTCTTTACTTTGTATCTTGCCCTTTCAATTCATCATATGAAGAAACTTATTCTCAGAGCATGGTAGGAGACCTGTCAAAGGTGGAATAGATAGTGACAGACAGACTTAGGTCCTCTTCTGACTCAAAGGTTTGAGTTTTTCCCCACTGAACTAAACTTTTGGGTAGGCACAATATCAACTGATTGTTGAAATGGGAACGATTTTATCTACTTTGATTTCCCTCTCTGTTTTTAGATAAAAGAGGGACAGATGTGCAGAGGAATGTAATGGCTTTCTAAGTCAACAGCCTCCCAAGTGGTAGATAACAGCAGTCTACTAGCCAGATACGTCTTCCAGAGCTCTCTGCCTTCCCTGGCTCACTTTCTCTTCATTCAAATTATTCTTTAGAAAAATGTTGTCATTTAAAGGTCGTCCTGTCATATCTCAAAGGCACTGCACTACCCCAGTTCATTAGCTGAACACCCCCTATTTCTCTTGTGTGTACCCTACTTTTCAGGGAAAGTAGGACCCACAAAAGTAGAACTTCCAATATTGAGCTGCTAAAGTGTTCCAATAGTATTGGGCTTAATTTACCAAGTCATAATGACAAGCTGAAAAAGAGTAGTCCAATTAAAATCTGGAAACAGATATTAATACATTTTAAAGAATAAGGATAATGAAATGCTAAAATAACATGTAGTGTGAATCTGGTTGTAAACAAAAATTACCTTTAACAAATTATATTCTAGTTAGTGTTTATACACCAGGTTTCAACATTATAAGATATGTATTTGGATAACTGTATATGTCATAGAAGTATAATAAACATATATGTACTAATAATCCTTTCTTAAGAATACCTGCCTGGGCCGGGCGCGGTGGCTCAAGCCTGTAATCCCAGCACTTTGGGAGGCCGAGGCGGGTGGATCACGAGGTCAAGAGATCGAGACCATCCTGGTCAACATGGTGAAACCCCGTCTCTACTAAAAAAAAAACACAAAAAATTATCTGGGCGTGGTGGCGCGTGCCTGTAATCCCAGCTACTCGGGAGGCTGAGGCAGGAGAATTGCCTGAACCCAGGAGGCAGAGGTTGCGGTGAGCCGAGATTGCGCCATTGCACTCCAGCCTGGGTAACAAGAGCGAAACTCGGTCTCAAAAAAGAAAAAAAAAAAAAAAAAGAATACCTGCCTGTTTAAAGATCTTGTAGGTTGGAGGCAAAGTTGATTTATGTAACTTATTTATTATTCTTTTATTTTTTTGAGACAGAGTCTCACTCTGTTCCCCAGGCTTGAGTGCAATGATGTGATCTTGGCTCACTGCAATTTCTGCCTCCCGGGCTCAGGCAATTCTCCTACCTCAGCTCTGGAGTAGCTGGGATTACAGGCACATGCCACTATGCCCAGCTAATTTTTGTATTTTAGTAGAGATGGAGTTTCACCAGGTTGTTCAGGCTGGTCTGGAATTCCCGACCTAAGGTGATTGGCCTGCCTTGGCCTCCCAACGTGCCGGGATTACAGGTGTTCACCACGGTGCTCAGCCTCCAATTCTCCTTTCACATGGTAGTCTTTAGACAACTGATTTTTGAGAACAGACACTAATTCTCCTCTTAATCTAGTTTTCCTCTTTTCTAGGCCAATCAAGCCTAAGTTCCATACTCTTTTCTCTATATAAAATGATTTCCATATCATTATCCTAAGCTTTGAGAATAATGGTTTTTTTTTCTTAATTTTTATTTTACACCACAGGGGTTTTCACCAATTTTTATTATAGAAGGTTAAAAAAGACTTAAAGTCCGGGCAGGGTGGATCACGCCTGTAATCCCAGCACTTTGGGAGGCCAAGGCAGGTGGTTCTGAGGTTAAGAGATCGAGACTATCCTGGCCAACATGGTGAAACCCTGTCTCTAATAAAAATATAAAAATGAGCTGAGTGTGGTGGTGTGCCTGTAGTCCCAGCTACGCGGGAGGCTGAGACAGGAGAATCGGTTGAATCCAGGAGGTGGAGGTTGCAGTGAGCCAAGATTGCACCACAGCACTCTAGCCTGGTGACAGAGTGAGACTTCATCACCAAAAAAAAAAAAAAAAAAAATTAAAGATTAGAGAAAGGAATAAAATGAAAAAAGTATTCTTTCCTCTTCCTGATTCTTTATGTCCTTGCCTCAGAGATAATGCCTACTAAAAGATTCTGGAAAGATTTTCAACATACAACATAAGTATGTGTAAATATATATACTATATACATATATGTATATGTATACCATTAGAATTATAATAAAATACAGATTCAAAGCTTAACCACATACATATCTGTACATTGTTCAATAATGCCTAATGACAAAAATAGCTACAATTTAATGATTATAATTCAGGCATTATGCTAAACACTATGCATATGGTATCATATTTAATCCTTATAAGAATCCTATAAGATAAGTGATAGTAACTGTCCTGTTATATAGTTGAATAAACCAAGGCACAGAGAGGTTAAGCAAGTTGCATGAGGTTACACAGGCTCTACTTATTCTTTTTTTTTTTTTTTTTTGAGACGGAGTCTGGCTCTGTCACCCAGGCTGGAGTGCAGTGGCGTGATCTCGGCTCACGGCAACCTCTGCCTCCTGGGTTCAGGTGATTCTCCTGCCTCAGCCTCCCAAGTAGGTGGGATTACAGGTACTCACCACCACACCCGGCTAATTTTTTGTGTTTTTAGTAGATAGGGGTTTCACCATGTTGGCCAGGATGGTCTCATCTCTTGACCTCGTGATCCGCCCACCTCAGCCTCCCAAAGTGCTGGGATTACAGGTGTGAACCACCGCACCCGGCCCAGGCTCTACTTATTCTATATTGAGTAAAATGCGTTAGAGAAATGCCCATAAGATTGCAAATGAAGAATTTAGTGGTGAATTTTTTCATTTGCTTCTTTCTCTGAGGCAAGGAAAAATAGTGATTGAGAGAACCAAAATGAGTTAAGTTGTTTTTGAATCCCATGAAACTACAAATATGTTTTTTTCACTTAAATTTAAAGAATTTAAAAACACTGGCTGACGGTGCCTGCGGCCTGTGCCTCCGGCTAAGGTGCTGGGTGCTGGGGGCGGGGCGGGGACCAGTGTAGCCTCTGGGCCTTGTTGTTCCCTGGCGCCACCCGGACATCGCTCAGGCCGCTGGCACCATGAAGATCTGGACTTCAGAGCACATCTTTGACCACTCGTGGGAAATTGTTACAATAGCTGCAATGCAGAAATAACCAAATCCTATGGACCCAAGTGTGGTTGGAGTTGATGTGTTGGACAGACATATAGAACCCTCTGGAAAGTTGCACAGCCACAGACTTCTCAGCACACAGTAGGGACTGCTTTCCGTTGTGAAGCCTCTTATTCTTAGTGGTACAGCAAGAACGAAAACATATGTACACGAACATTTCTGTAGTTGATCCCGTAGAAAAAACAATGGAACTTAACTTTACTAATATTTCATTTACAAATATGGTTTCAGTAGATAAGAGACTTATACACAAACCAAATCCTCAGGACCCAGAAAAAACTGTTTTGAATCAAGAAGCCATAATCACCGTGAAAGGAATTAGCCTCAGCAGTTACTTTGAAGGTCTGACGGCAAGTATGATATCCTCAAACACTGGTAAAGGCTGAGAAGCAATGGAATGGGTAACACATGAAGTAAATGCCAAGACTGAGGAACTGACAGCCTCAGGAAGAGGAAGCATAATGACTCCAGGGGCAGCAGCAGCATTTGCCAAGAAGTGATCATGAAAGTTGGTCGGGAACGTGGGGTACCCAAGGTCTCTCCAAGCTGACTACATATTTATGTGTTATTTTAAAAATACAACTATATTTTAGATAGATTTTTTTGATAAGTTGGTGTAAGGCTATGTGACTTGATCAAAAGAGATGCAGGGCCTCTAAATAAAAGAAATCATCTGAAATTAATATTATTTGAAATTACCATCTGATCTTGAGGGTTCCAGTATTTCTGTGAAAATTCAACAAGAACTCCTTGGAAATTGGTGTTGATATTGAATCTCCTTAAGGTAGAATTTTCAATCTTTTCAAATGTTGGAACTCTACCTGACTTTGGACCAACCCCAGAACAGAGCAGAGCCACCTCCTACAGACACCCGTTGCCCTGCTGCTGTACACTTCAACATCTTGCCCAAGGCAACTCACTTAAAAAGAGAAATTGTGTAGTTTTAAAATATATTTTGTGTAAAATAACTTGCTCTTCTATAAACTACCATTAAAAACCAGTGTTTTAATTTGGTACTTAAATATTTTTGGAGTGAAAATTATCACTAAAGTAACCTGACTCCCACAAAAGTACGATTTCATTATGTTAAAGAGTACTATATTGATTTGTCAAAGGTTTGTAACTTAGTAAAGGTATTCACTTCCTTAGATTTGTACTTTGTGATTTAGTATGCTGTACCGTGGGCTGGTTACGTTAACTGAAAAAAATAAAGTCATTACCTGAGTTTTGCAGTGCTCGAACTTAAACAGAAGAACAGCTGTTCACATCTTTTAGCATTTCACATTTGTGTAACTTAAAAATTGCCATGTGTCAGAATCATGTTTTTGTAATTCCTAAGGCATGACATGTCAGGTTATTTGAATACAATTACTTTTTGAAGTAATTGTGACCACAAAACATCTTTTTCTACATGAAGGAGCTGTACATCATTTGAAATGACTCAAATGATGTCTTACTCTGAAGCATAAACCCCAGGTACTTAAAAGTTTTTAATAATATGGTGCCACTTCAGGATTTGGGGGCAGTGAGGAAGAACAAGGATAATGGTGACGGGAGGCTTGGTCTGAGCCTGAGTGAATTGCACTGCAGCTTTTGTCTATGGGAATTCCTTATTTGGTATGTCAGAGGCAGTGGCAAACTGAAAAACAATCCAGTAAATGTACTTTGTTTTATATTTTGTAGCAGGCAATTATCAACCACTAAATAATAGCTTTGACATTTGCAATTGTTGCACAGAGAGTATTTTTACTAGAAGATGATTAGCTCTTGCCTTTATTTTACAGTGCTTAGTGTGATAAGCTTCTGTCTATCAAAGAGACTAGTTAATACATAAACCACAGAAACAGTATAATAAACTATTTTTAAATTATAATTTTCCTACTTAAAAATTGTTTAGCTTAAGACTTGTTAAGACATTTGTAAAAGCAGGTTACATTTAATAAGGTTTCTGATTTTTTTTTGGTAACTGGAGATAGTTTTTACAAGTGAAATAACATTTCAGCTAAATAAAACATTGCTAAATAATTGATATTTGATGAAAATCTTTTCCTTTTATAATTTCTGCAAATTATACTTGTTCTGCGAAAGGTGTAATGCCCTAATAATAAGAGATTTTTAAACAAATCCTTATCTTTTTTTTTTTTTTTTTTGAGACAAAGCCTCACTCTAACCAGTCTGAGGTGCGGTGGCACAGTCCCGGCTCACTCCAGTTTCCATTTTCTGCTTTCAAGCAGTTCTCCTACCTAGCCTCCCAAGTAGCTGGGACTATAGACATGCACCACCACGCCTGGCTAATTTTTTAAAAATATTTTTAGTAGAGACGGGGTTTCACCGTGTTGGACAGGGTGGTCTCGATCTCTTGACCTCGTGATCCACCCGCCTCGGCCTCCCAAAGTGCTGGGATTACAGGCTTGAGCCAATGCGCCCGGCCTATCCCTTGATTTTTTAAACTCTGATGTAATGATAAAACTATAAATTTTCATTTTCTAGTGCAGTTAGTTACCTTTTTTGAAATAGCTGATAATTTATAGCTCTTACCTGTTAAACATAAATGCACAGCAAGCAAATGAAGTTAAAAGGACTAAACTGGAGTAAGTGTTCATAAATGAAACCTTGGAGCAGGCATCCCCAAACTACGGCCCCTGGGCAGCATGCGGCCCCCTGAGGCCATTTATCCGGCTCCCCTCCCCCAGCCCCCCCACCCCGCCGCACTTTAGGAAGGGGCACCTCTTTCATTGGTGGTCAGTGAGAGGAGCACAGTATGTGGCGGCCCTCCAACGGTCTGAGGGACAGTGAACTGGCCCCCTGCGTAAAAAGTTTGGGGACGCCTGCGGAGTATTGAATACTGAAATTGAAATGTGGGTTAAGGGAAAAAAAAAAAAGAATTTAAAAACACTGGAAATGAAAGACACAGGAAAGCCAGCATTGAATAAAGCTGATTAAGACTTGATATGGCACTGAGGGAACAATATAATTGATGCAGCATTATACGGTTTTGGAAAAATATCTTGCAAATGAAAATGGATCCCCACTGCTCTTAGGATAAATTCCAGGGTATTGTTAACAGGACATCAGAAGCCCTTTGTGGTGCCTCTGAAAGCCAGCCCAACAAAACTTGCTGTCTCTCCGCTGGTAGATCCCCTCCCCAGCCTGCACTTCTGTCTTTATGTTTTTGCATATGCTGTTCCCTCAGTGGAGGCCAACTTATCCCATAGCTCCCTGGACACCCACTTTTCCAGGTTATCTCCTACTCATTGAAGAATGAGTAGGGCTTGGCTTAGATAATCCTTAATTCCAAGCAGCATGCAATGGCCATTCTTCATGCTCCTCAGCAGCCTGTACTTCCCTATCACAACTCTCATCATATTGAGTTGTGATATGCTGCCTGGCCTGTCTCTCCCTCTAGTCTGTAAGTAAAGTTCAGAGCAAGGCTGGGTCTTATTTGCCTTTGTATTCTTGTCATTTCTTGGCATTTATTAGGAGCCTGATAAATGCTTGTTGAATGCACAAAAGCATGAACGGATTTTGAATTTTTAAAAGGGCATTCATAATGAAATATGCCCATCCAAATCTAAAAATAAGCATACAGCTAGGTTTTAACAGAAATGAGGCCAGGTTTGAGAGAAATGTAACTGTTGGTCAAAAGCTAGACCAATTCAGTAATGAGCATATTTTTTTTTTTTCATATACAAAGGCACTGGAAGTGAAAGAAAGATGATTAATGTATAGCTTAGACCCTTAACAGTTTTCTAATACAGACATGCCAAGAAAGAATTAGCTTACCAAAAGACGGTGCTTTTTTGACTAACAAATACAATTTACTGTATGATTCATCATAAAGCTAACTTTTGTTTAGCCAAAAAAAGGGAACTCAAAATGTATATAATTTTTTTCATGAACTAACAATAGATTACTTTTGTCTATAGATTGGTGTGTTTCTTAATCAGTATCATTAAGTTTTAATCTTAGACATTTTCAGGTTTAATATTAAAAGTTCTTTGTATCATATTTGGCTGTCTGTAGCTGTATATAAGTTTTCTGCTGACTTGCTGCTTTTTATAATCCATGTTCACCATCTTGAACTCCTTTTGGAAAAAAGCATGTTTGAGATGGATGAAGAATCCTGGAGTTTAAATAGTGCATTTCCTTGTTGCAAAATGTGTAACTCTGAAAAAACTAAATTACAGTTATTGTATCTTAAACAGCTATTCCTGAAATTTACTTGGAAGCTTTTGACAGAGTAGCTCAGTATCTGAGGAGAAGTTGTTCTTCACGGTCCAAGGAATTAGGAAGTTCCATAACATGTGCCAAGGGATCTGGCAGTTTCTACTACCTTTAGTTGCTTTATCTGAGATATCACAGGCCATAGTTTAGATGCAAAAATATCTTTTTATTTCAATAATACATCAGAATGTAATTTTAAATGTACTAGAGAGAGAAACTTTAAATTAAAATTCAAATGTGTGTGATATTAGCAGTGCAAATATCACCACCAAGGAAGCAAGCAGATGAGCCGGTGCCTCCTGTGCAGTGTCGAGTTTGCACGTGCAGAAAATCACCTTTGGTGTATTGTGGTGTAGTACTCTTCCTGGTAGCTGGCAAGTGTGTTCGGCATATATTGTAAGCCACTTCCTGATTTTAGAAGTGTTATGCTGTGCAAAAAGTGCAATTAGAATTGGAGATATTTGACAAAAGGCAGGGTGAATGAATAGTGTAATGATAGTTATGTAAAGTACCATCGGAGTGCAGAAGAAGGAACCATAATTTTAACCAGGAAGACTAAGGAGGGCCACAGTGGAAGTTGATATTTGAGCCAGAAATCCGTAGGGAAAGAAGGAAAGAAAACTTGTTTTGGGCTTCGGGCTAATGCACAGTGGCGTCATAGTGCATGGTATGTTGAGAGCATTGCATTTAGGGTTGAAGCTGGATCCCATATGGGTGGGAGGTACTTTAGCAGGTGGTGCTGGGAAGATAAGACCCCAGTCAGGGTGAGTCTGCTGAGGAGGCTGGACTTTATTCTGCAGGCAGTCGAAGGCCACTGAAGATTTGGGGACAGAGGTGAGGTAGGGCTGACTTATCTACTAGGCACAGTGTCTGGGAAGCACAATAATTTTAGGGTCCACAAAAATATTTGCATTTTAATTGCCTTTAAAACTAGAATAAAATAAATAAGGACAGCAATAATGAATTCATCTTTATTCAAATGCAGTCATTATAATATATGTGTTTTTTTTCCTATTAATAGAGGAATAGGTCCCTGAAGGTAAAAGTGCCTGTAAAAGTCATACTGCAGACCCAGGGAAAAGAGGGCAAAATGTGAATCCTGGAGATAATTGACAGCTGTGTGAAGGATGAATCCCACCTGTGGTTCCCAACTGTGGCCTGGCTACATCAAATTTACTTGATTAAACACAGATTCCCTACTATGCAGCCATTAAAAGGAACCAGATTATGTCGTTTGCAGAGACATGGTTGGAGCTGGAAGCTGTTATCCTCAGCAAACTAATGCAGCAACAGAAAACCAAACACCACATGTTCTCAGTTATAAGTGGGAGTTGAAGATGAAAACACATGGACACATGGCAGAGAACAACACACAGTGGGGCTTGTCAGGGTGTGGGGTGGGGTAGGGGGAAGGAGAGCATCAGGAAGAATAGCTAATGGAAAATGGCCTAACACCTAGGTGATGGGTTGATCTGTGTAGCAAACCATCGCGGCACACATTTACCTATGTAACAAACCTGCACATGCTGCACATGTACCCCAGAACTTAAAATAAATGTTGAAGGAAAGAAAAAAAAGAAAAGAAAGCACAGATTCCAGGGCCCCAGGCGTGCTTGATTTAGGAGGAAGGGGAGGGGTATGCTGGAAGACAGAGCATGCCTGTGGAGGACCAGGAAAACAATCGAATGGCAGTTTAGCTGATGACCTGAGAAACCACAAAGGCCCTAGCCAGGGCAGTGCCAGTGAGACTGGGAAAAAAAATGCAGCCTGGGGAAGCATTGCATAGGTGAATGATAGACTGACAGCCAACCAGTGGTAGGGTGTGAGGTACAGGAGTTGCCTGGATGGCAGCAGGAGAGAAGATAGTATTTCTAGTCTCAGCCAGAAGTGGAAAATGTGACCAACTGTTTTTCTCTGCTGTAAGCTCACCATGAACATGCCTGTGGAAGGGCTGAGGATACTGTCAGCTTGGCACAAGCTTTCTCCAGGCTTTCAGCTTTTTGGTGGACTGCTCATTAGGCTGTGCAGATGCCCAGGGAGTGCTGTGGAGGAGTGAGAGGCAGAAGCAGGCCCTGTGTTTGCCTTGAGGAGGAGTAAGATAATGGGCAGAAATGCTAGAACTGAAGCTCTGTGGCTCTGGGCTGAGTCCAGGCCTGAGGCCCAAGGCCAGGATGGTGTCGGTGTCGGGCGGCCCCTTCTCACTGGGAGAGCCCTAGGCTCTGGTTCCTTGCTTGGTGATGGAGACACAGCAAGAATAATCAAATACCGGAGAAACTTGGAAGATGATTATTGAAACTAGAATTTTTTTTTTTCTTCAGAATTCTCTGAAAAACCCTGACCCTAGACATTTTCAAGGACTGATGACTGTCTTGTAACCAGCATTTGACCAGTTGAGCATTGCAGCAAAAATCTTAGCAGGATAATAGTCTTCATTTTCCCTGACCCTTATTCTTTTAGTTTCTTCCTCTTCTGCAGTCTTTCCCTCTTTTCTTTTGTCTTTCTCTTTCTCTTTCTGTTTCCCACCCATCTTCGACTTCCTTATCCCTCTCTCTTCTTCTTTGCCTCTCCTATTTGTCTGCTCTTGTCCTCTCTCTTTTCCTTCCCTTCTCTCCAGTCAGTGAGTCAGCATGCTTGGGATATGTCAAGCCCCCTGCCATGTGTAGTTGACTGTAGTTTTGGGGTATGTGTATGCATGTGACTTAGCTCTCAGTCTGCTGCATGTGGCCCAAAAGGTGTGAAGACTCATGTCACTTTCCGATTTAGGCAGTTGCATCTGGCTTACCTAAAATTTCACTTGCTGCTTCAGTCAGGAAAGTGTTCCTTCCATACTGTGGCTTGGTGATGAGAGGTTTCATGAGCTGCAGTACCAGAGGCAGGTGCATTTCATAGAGATGAAGGAATGAATTTTACTAATTCATAGCCTGAGAATATATGATAATAGCTCACCATTTCTTCCCTCTATATCTCTTACTTTACCTCTGCAGGAAAGCAGATCTTTCTCTTCCCCATCCCGGTTGCTGAAGCCTAGATATATTGCTCTATTTTCAACTCTTCCATGTCTAAATTAGTGGAGGCTGTTGAGCAGTGGGAGTGCTAGGGAATTATGAGTCAGGAGCTCCAAATGTAAGCTCTGACTTGGTCACTTACAAGCTGTGACCTTGGGAAAGTCATTCAAATGAGAAAAGTCATACTGACCTGCCTTTTTCATAGGCATGGCAAAATGTGAGAATGCAAATGAATGCATTTGCAGTTGATACTCTTCATTCATTGCATAAATATCTCCTGGCTACCTACTATGTGCTGCCACTATTCTAGCCATGGGAGATACAGTAGAGGATAAGATAGATAAGATCTTGGCACTAATGAGTTTAGATTATAGTGCATGACCAGTGAACAAAGATACATTGTTCTATGGTATGCTAAATGGCTATGGAGAGCTAGAGCGAGCAGAGAATGACTCAGGGTGCTAGTAGGACAGGAGACCTACCTTCCAGGGGATGGTCAGGAAAGGCCCTTTTGAGGAGATAATGATTGAGCTGACCCCTGAAGAAACAGAAACAAGTAGGAGAAAGAAAGAGTGCAGTGTAGGGCATTTCAAGTTCTGGGTAAAGCAAATACAAAGACCTGGAGAAGGGAGATAGCTTTGTAGAAAGGAGTGTGTACCTGATATAACTGGTGCATAGTCAACTAGGAGGGAATGGCCACAAATGAGGTTTGAGTTGTGTTTTTAAGAGACAGTTTGGCTGCTTGCATGGAGAGAGTTTGAGGTGGCTTCCTATTCATATTATAGGCAGGATTTCTACATCATAGACGAGGTCAGCAATTATACTGTTCAACACTAAGATCAGCCTTTAAAAAATTTATTTATTTATTTGAGACAGGGTTTTGCTCTGTTGCCCAAGCTGGCTGGAATGCAGTGGTGCAATCATAGCTCACTGCTGCCTCAAACTCCTGGGCTCAAGCAAGCCTCCTGCCTCAGCCTCCCAAATAGCTGGGACTATAGGCATGCACTGCCATGCCTGGCTAATTTTTAATTTTTTTTGTAGACAAAAGGTCTTGCTATGTTGCTCAGGCTGGTCTTGAACTCTTGGTCTCAAGCAATCCTCCTGCTTTGGCCTCCCAAAATATAGGGATTACAGGTGTGAGCCACCACACCCAGCCTAAATTTAATTTTTAAAGACTATTTTTTAAGAGCAGTTTTAGGTTCACAGCAAAATTGAGAAGACGGTACAAAGATTTCCCATATATCCCCTGCCCACAAATACATAGTCTTTCCCATTATCAATATCCCCCACCAGCAACATGCTTTGTTGTGCTTTATCATGTGGAATTCTTGCAATGATCCAATGAAGTAGGTGGTATTAACAAAACGTTTTTGAGAGAAGTTTCAATTAGGTTCAGTGAGCTTACGCACAGTGAAACTAGCAGCAGAACTCAGGTCTTCTGCCATATTGGGGCATAAGAGAGATTTTCAAAAGAGGAATTGACATCTTGGGCACCCTGTAGCCAAGAAATTTCAGCTACTTTAGGAAGAGACAAGCTGGAGGGATAAGACAGGAAAAGTTGGGTTTAATTTCTAGGGAAATTGGTTTAGGTTGCCTTGAAAGTATAGCAGGATTTTACTGTAGTTATTGGTCTTAAAATTCAGCCATTAAAATCTTCTAACAGGAGATAGGAGCCTGGCTTTGTCTCTGAATGTGCCAGGAGAGAACTGTCTCCATTATGCCTCTCATTGGCACACAGAGGCTGGGAAACTTTCACACACTGTCCTGTTTTGTGAGCATTTGCAGTTGTAACAGAAGACAGCTCTATTTTATGTCTTGCTTTGTTTTCATGCCATTGCATGAAAGCCAGGCCTCTTGGCTCTTAAAAACTAACCCCCTCCAAACTTAGTTTATAGCAGTGATATATGATAATGAAAAGAATATTTAAAACAATTCAGAGAATAGTATAAAAATAAAAATAAAAATCCATTTTTTCTCTCTGACTTCTCACACAGACATGGATTCCTTCATATTCACATATACATGCATCCAGTCATATATATAATATACATTTGTATATCCTAGACTCCATCTATACATGCTATTTTATAATGTAATGTTTTATTTAACACTGTCATAGATAACTTTCTATATTAGTATCTAAAGATGTACCTTATTTTCTCTAATGGTTGTTTTGAATTCCACTGTCCCAATTCCTCTATTGACAGGCAGTAAATATCTTTGAGCATATATTTTTGTATATTGTATATGTGGTATACCTATGGGAAAAATTCTAGAAGTGGAATTACTGAGAGAAAGAACATATGCAGTTCACATTATGATAGATCCTGCATTGTTGCTAAGAACCTTATACTAACTTATGTTTCTAACAGCATATGAGACTACCTGTTTTCCCGCATTCTTGTCAAAGCTGAGTATTGACAAACTTCTTAATCTTTGGTAGACTCATACATGAGAAATGATAATGGTTTACTTGAAACTGGCATTTAAGGTTGATATTTCTGTGAAATATTTTTGTTCTCAGAAATTAATTTGAATAACTTTTTATTAGGCAGTACATATTCAAGGTGAAACAATTTGGGAAATGTGAAAAACAAAGAAAAAAGAAAAAGAACAGATAAACTTTTTTTCCGTGAATAACCATTGTTAACATTTAGGATATGCTTTTTTGCCTCATGTGTAAAGTGTGAATGAGAAAATTTTATTACTTTCTTGGCTTTCCATTGATTATAGCTACCAGTTTTCTTGCAGAATGCTGCAGTACAGCAGTGGGGAAAGCATTGGAGTTGGAGCCAGTGGTTGTTCTAGATTCAAATTTTAACATTGCTGACTAGCTTTGTGACCTTGGGCAAGTCATTTAAATTCTCTCAGCCTCAGTTTCCTCCTTTGTAAAACAGATAATGCCTTTTAGTATGGTTTGGTTTGTGTCCTCACTCAAATCTCATGTCGAATTGTAATCCCCATTTGTTGGAGGAGGGGCGTGGTGGGAGATGATTGGATCATGGGGGCAGCTTTTTCCCTTGCTGTTCTGGTGATAGTGAGTGAGAACTGATGGTTTTAAAATACGGCACTTCCTTTCTCACTTCCCGTTTCTCCTGCCGCCATGTAAGATGTGTCTTGCGTCCCCTTTGCCTTCTGCCATAATCGTAAGTTTCCTGAGGCCTCCTAGTCATGCTTCCTGTTAAGCCGGTGGAACTGTGAGTCAATTAAATTTCTTTTCTTCATAAATTACTCAGGCTCAGGTAGTTCTTTATAGCAATGTGAAAACAGACTAATACTCCTTCCTTCCCCTTCCCGTCCCCCTTCCCCTTCCCCTTCCCTTTCCATTTCCCCTTCCCTCCCTCCCTCCCACCCTCTCTCCCTCCTTCCCTTCCCTTTCCTTCCTTCCTTCCTTCCTTCCTTCCTTCCTGCCATTTTTCCTTTTTTTTTTCAGGGTCTTACCTTGTCACCCAGGCTGGAGTGCAGTGATGTGATCACAGCTCACTGCAATCTCCACCTCCTGGACTCAAACAATCTTCCCACCTCAGCCTCCAAATAGCTAGAATTACAAGCCTGCACCACCACGCCTGGCTAATTTTTAAATTGTAGAAATGAGGTTCTATTACATTGTCCAGGTTGGTCTCAACCTCTTGGGCTCAAGTGAGCCTCCTGCCTCGGCCTCCCAAAGTGCTGGTATTACAGACATTATTGGTTGGGCACAATGAGTCACCATGCCTGGCTGATAATGCCTTTCTTTTCAGATTGTTGGGAAGAGCAAATGGAATAAGGTATAGAAAAGTGCTCACTGTATTCCCTGCCCTATAGTAGATAACTTGACAAGTGTTGGCTATGCTGAAGCTCAAGTGAAGTAAGGCAGTGTTGAGAATATTTTATTATCCTGAGGTTTCTTCAAGGTGGAGAATTTTCCTTCTTTAGTTTATAAGGCACTGAGCCTTGTCTTGTTATATTCATTCTGGGATTGTTCATAAATTTTTCTTTCTTTTTTTTTTTTTTTTTTTTGAGACGGAGTTTTGCTCTTGTTACCCAGGCTGGAGTGCAATGGCGCGATCTCGGCTCACCACAACCTCTGCCTCCTGGGTTCAGGCAATTCTCCTGCCTCAGCCTCCTGAGTAGCTGGGATTACAGGCATACACCACCATGCCCCGCTAATTTTCTGTATTTTTAGTAGAGACGGGGCTTCACCATGTTGACCAGGATGATCTCGATCTCTGGACCTCATGATCCACCCGTCTCAGCCTCCCAAAGTGCTGGGATTACAGGCTTGAGCCACCGCGCCCGGCCCCAGTTTTTTCTCTTTCTTTATTTTGCTTTTATTTTTTCGAGACAGGGTCTTGCTCTGTCACCCAGGCTGAAGTCCAAGTACCATGACCTCAGCTCACTGCAGCCTCTACCTCCCAAGCTCAAGCGATCCTCCTGCCTTAGTCTGCCTCGTCGTTGGGACTGCGTGCCACTGTGCCTAGCTAAGTTTTGTGTTTTATGTAGAGACAAGGTTTTGCCATATTGCTCAGGCTAGTCTCAAACTTCTGTGCTCAAACAGTCCTCCCACCTCAGCCTCCCAAAGTGCTGGGATTACAGGTGTGAACCACTGTGCCCAGCCTCTTTTTCTTTATTGTTTTCCCAATGTTTATATAAAGGCTAGTTCATGTAAGGCCATGGTTGTCTATGAGAGGCTATTTCATGCCCTCCTCCTGGAACATCTGGTAATGCCTGGAGACACTTTTAGTTGTCACAGTAGTGGGGGAACTGCTACTGGCTTCTAGTGTGTAGAAGCCAGGGTGATGCCAAACATGCTACAGTATACAAAACAGCTCCTTACAACAAAGCACTTTCCTGCCCAAAATGTCAATAGTGCCTGAGGTAGAGAAACCCTGATACAGGGAATATATTGAATGTGAGCTGAAGATTATGACCCTGGTGAAGTATGCCTCTATGGACTCATCAAGCTAATGGTACTTAGTAGTTGGCCCTAAAAATTAAACCATACTCTACAGGAATTTCTACCAGGCTGCAGAAAGTCCTTTGCTTTTCAGAAAGATGGTGTGGAAAGCATGTAAGTTATAAAAGGGCTGTTTGGCTAAAGTTATCACCTGGAGGCAGCTGAGGTCCTAGCAGTTTGTCTCAGTTTCCATGGGATCCAAGATAGATCTCCTTTGTTCATGCAGGTATTTATTAATTCAGCAAACACTATTAAATGACCAGCAGGCCAAGTACTGTGCTGTGTGGGATAAAAAAGGGAAGTAAACAAAAGCTAAGATATGTCCCCTTAAAGGAGCTTAGAAGACAGTATAGTACTGTGGTTAAGAACTCAGATTTGGATCTGTGTTGCCTGGGCTCAAAGCCTGGCTTTGGCACTTCTAGTTTATCTGATTTAGCCTCTTGTTTTAGGATGGAGTTGAGAATATCTACCTCATATGATTGTATGATGGTTAAAATGTTGATGAACACAGAATGTTTAGAAGAGTATTTAGCTCAATGAAATTTGCATTCTTGTTTTGGTTATTTGTACTGTACAACTCCTACTGCTATGCAATCCTGGAGCCTTATGTTTTTTTCTAGTTTGGTAGTTTCAGGTTTAATTGGTACTAGATTCCTTTTCACAATACAGCCTTACCCAGACTCTGAGTATATAAAAGACAGACATGCATAGCTTAATATAGGTATGCGTTCTGAGAAGCGCATCCTTGGGTGATTTTGTTGTGCAAGCATCATGTAGTATGCTTACACAAACCTGCATGGTATAGCCTGCCGTGCACTTAGCCTATTGCTCACAGGCTATAAACCTGTACAGCATGTTACCATACTGAATACTGTAGGCAATTATAGCACAATAGTAAGTGTGCATCAAAAATATCTAAACATAGAAAAGGTAATGCATTGCACTGAGATGTTATGATGGGTGCAACATCACTAGGTGATAGGAGTTTTTCAGCTGTTATAATCTTATGGGATGACTGTCATATATTCAGTCTGCCATTGACCTAAACATCATTATGTGCACATGACTGTATATGAAAAGAGCAGCTCTTGTTAAAATAAGGGTAGCAGTCTGGACACTGCTTTCTGGGACTACTCCCTTCCCTTCCCCCAACAGTGTTGTCTGGGACAGAACCTGGGACTGTGTAGAACCCTGTTTGCCACCCAGCAATCTCATCTGGTCTACTCATTTTGAGTGAGGAAACTGAGGCCTAGAGAGAGGAAGTGATTTAAAAAGGGGCTAAGGCAAGACAGGAATAGCTCTGATGTATGTGTGCCAAGCACAGACAGGATGCTCTATGAGGGAGTTCAGAGAAGGTAGAGACTGGCCCCTTGGTTAGGTTGAGGTCTTGAAGGATGTGTAGGATTTGAACATTTCAGATAAAGTTGGAAAGAGTATTTTCATAGGAAGAAATAGAATGATAAAGGGATGGAGAAAAAAGCATTGTAGTATTTACCCATTTCTTAGTAAAAGTCTATTTAAAACATATTACTTACAAACTAAAGGAAGGTAGTTGTTAAAAAGTCACAGAGTAATTCCTGGGGCCCAGGGGCAGTGGAGCCAGCCCATATGCATCAGGTACCCCAGAAGTGAGCACCTCCTGGAAGCCCCCTCTCCACTGCCCCATAGTTCTTGTTTCTCCTCCTGTGCATTTGCTCTGCCCTTCACTGTCTCTGAAGACAAGCTTTATTGTCTTCTCTGTGTTCGTGGCTTCCTCAAAGGTCCTGAGTTTCTATGCCACTGCTTAAAGCAACCAGTTCTCAATGATCATTTGTCTCTGAATCCCAAATTCTAAATTCCAGGAGGAAAGAATCCAATTACACATATGGGTATTATTTGTGTGCCTCTCAGCCAAAGCTGTAGACAGACCGGGGCATGTGAGGAGCGTGTCTCGTGTTGAGATGGTTGGTAAAGCCCTACTCAAAGATGAAAAAGGAGGAAAACTGGCCCTCAAGTCACTGTTTTACAAGCAGTAGAAAGAAGGGTCTATGTAACTTAACAAAGTATGAGATAGACAGTACAGGCAAAAAGTAAGGAAGTGGGTTGATGAAGGCTTCTTGAAGGGGGTCATTAGTGCTGGCTTTGCCATGTAGGAAGGATTTCCTTGTGGAGAGGGAAATGGGGGAGGACATTCCAAACTAGAAGCTTGCAAGAACTTTGCATGTTTGAGTAACAGTGAGCAGTTGAGTTCCTGCATATGCCCATGCTTCATTCATTCATTTAGACAGCAAATATTTACTGAGGACCTAGTGAGGAGGAAGGTATAGTTATGGATGAAGAAATAAAATTAAAATATTTAAACTGTTTCCCCAAGGTCATACAGAATGGGAATATGAACCATATCCATCATGTTTTAAACTTTTAGTTGTTTTCTCTATAGTTTTTTCCACTTACACTTTTTCTTTCTTTCTTTTTTTTTTTTTTTTGAGACGGAGTTTCGCTCTTGTTACCCAGGCTGGAGTGCAATGGTGCGATCTCGGCTCACCGCAACCTCCGCCTCCTGGGTTCAGGCAATTCTCCTGCCTCAGCCTCCTGAGTAGCTGGGATTATAGGCACGCGCCACCATGCCCAGCTAATTTTTTGTATTTTTAGTAGAGACGGGGTTTCACCATGTTGACCAGGTTGGTCTCGATCTCTCGACCTCGTGATCCACCCGCTTCAGCCTCCCAAAGTGCTGGGATTACAGGCTTGAGCCACCGCGCCTGGCTCACTTACACTTTTTCTGCTTGATTCTACAAGATCAAAAGTGACTTACAGCAAGGTTGGCGGTTCATGCTTTTTTTCTTTTTCTGTTTTAAATAGAGAACTTTTGAAATTGTACATTGTCCTTACATCCTAAAGTGAGAATAGATTCATAATTTCCATAACTATAAAATGATTTATGTGTGGGTGTATGTTTGTTTTAGCGGAATTGTTTGGTCAAGTAATTTCTAAGATCCATTTTAACTCAACATTTTGTATCTGGTAACTTGTTCTCTTTCAACTCAGTAAAGTTGGCAACCAGTTTGATTTGATTTATTACAGAATTATTTATAATAGAAAAAACTTGTAACTGCCTAAAATGTCTCAAAATATAGGATCGGTTTAGAAAATTAAGATATGCCTATATAGTATTACCAACTCAAAAAAGTTGCTTTTTAAAAATAGTAGTGATGGTGTCACCATGTTGGCCAGTCTGGTTTTGAACACTGGCATAAGCAATTCTCCCACCTTGGCCTCCCAAAGTGTTGGGATTATAGGCATGAGCCAATATGCCCAGCTCAAGAAATTTTTAGTATGATGGAAGATCTTTAAAATATAAAATTAGTAGTATAAACAAGAAACAATCTTTATACATTGAATTAAACTACATAAACATGTACACACGTATATTTGTATTTGCATAGAAAAATTCTTTTAAAGATGTGTACTAATCTAAAAATGAAACTATTGAAATATAGAACAATATTTCAGTAGTAGATATCAGTAATTAACAAATTTTAAATGTTTTGCTAAAATTTCAATGATGAATTCCTATTTTATAACTGCAATTTTATGTAACTATGTTGTTTATCTGCATCTACTTTTGTAACTGAAATTTTTATAGAAATAATTATAGATTCACATATAGTTGTGAGAAATAGTACAGAGAGATACCTGTAAACTTTGCCCATTTCTCCCAGTGGCATATTTTGCAAAACTCTAGTGTAATACCACAGCCAGGATATTGACATTTATTCATTCTACCTGAGATTCCCCTAGTTTCTTGTACTCATTTGCATGTGCACACAAGTGTGTATGTTAAATTCTACACTATTTTCTCAACTGTGTGAGTTCCCGAATCACAGCCAAGGTACCAAAGAGTTCCAAAACCATAAGGAACCCCCATGTTGTTATCCACACTTGCCACTATTTTTTTTTTTTAAATTGCTTGACCTCACTTGGTAGGGCATTTCTTTTATTTTGCTTTTGCATCTGAGGCCATAATAGAACCTTAGAGTTGGGAAGGTTTCTGGTTCTTCCAAGACTTAGCACATCCTCTAGGGACCTGTATCCAAGTCTAGTCCCTGATTGAACCCTTCTAGTTAGGTAGCTCTGGACTTTGGAAGGCAGCCATTATATTGCTGGACAAGAAACATTGCTGGGATGTTTATTGATGTTCAGTGGAAGTCTGCCCTTCACTCTCCCAGTGCTATATCTAGGTGGTTTGTAGTTCTGTCCCTTGGTGCAACGTAAATTCTTTTGAATTTATAGATCCTTCATGGTGTACCTGAAAGGGATTTTTTTCTGAGTTTACCTATTTATTTTGCTGATGAAGAAACTTGAGTCCAAAGAGAGAAGTCCTATTTAACTTACCGCCCTTGAGTTACTTGAAACCTAATCTTACCTTTCTGGCTTACCTTTCTCTTTTTAGCTCTTCCAGTCTTTCCTCATGAGATGGGTTTTCTTTACTTTTCATTACCTAGTCTCCTTATGGACACTCTCCAGTTGGCCTGTGTGCCTCTTGTTCTTGAAGCTGACCTCAATATTTCAAATTCAGGTTGATTGCATGGAGTCCAACAGAGTATGTTTAAATATGCCAAAAATGATGTAGATGCCACTATATACCAGGGACATGTTGCAATCCTCTACCATATTCTGCCTTTTTTTTCCCCTTGTCCCCATTGTCTACAATATTTATGAGGCTAGAGGTTTGGTTGCATGTCACAAAGGCTATCGTAACAGTGGCTTAAGGAGATGGAAGCCTATTTCTTGCTCATATAAAAGTCTGATCTGGAATGGATGCTGTATAAAGTAGCTAGGGTGCCAAGCTGCTTTTATCATGCTGCTTTTTGATCCTTAGGGTATTACTCTCTTCCTCATATCTAAGATGGCCAACCAAACATTTGTTTTTCTAGCCAATGTGAAGGCCAGGAAAGGGCTTACCTTTCCTCTCTAAGAAACAGCCTGTAAGTTGCAGTCTCACTTCCACTCTCATCCCATTGGTCAGAACTTAATTACATGGTCATACCTGGTTGAAAGGAAGCCTGGGAAATATAGTCATCTATTCTGGTAGTCCACATAACCAACTAAAAATATTCCTAAGAAGAACAAGGAGGGGAGAATGGATTTTGGTTGGCAAATAGCAGTCTCTACCATACCCCTCCTTCTGTTTCAGCTCCAGAAAAACAGGTCCTGGTTGGTTCTCTATAGCCATTGGCTTCCCCGATTTATGAAGTTCCATTTCTAGGAAAATTGGCAAAGCAGGATCTCCCAGAAATAATCAGGATTCTGTGAAAGACTGAAAATCAGAATCTTTGGTGTGGAGGTCACAATGGTAAAAATACCTGTCATTTATTTGGGGCTTACTATTTAATTGCTAGGCATATGTTAACATGCATTCTCTTATTTAATTTTCAGATGAATCCTAGGGGGCAGGTATGATTATTAATTCCCAATTTACAAACCAAATTTTCCAAAGAGATGAAATAACTTCTCAAGGTTGTACAGCAAGTACAGGGTGAAGCTGCCACCCTTTTATCTTAGTGCACTGGAGCCTGAGGTCATTGCCCACTCACTTTGATGCCAGACAGACCAGAGTCGCTCATTAACACTTCATAAATCCCTCTCATGTTCCTCATAATAACCAGACATTTCTAATTATAACTTGAGCAGCAAATGTTGTTTAAGATAGGTTATGAGCCCCAAATTGAAGGGATGGCTTTTATACTATGTTTGCTGAGTATGACCTCAGGTCAGACAAAATATTGGGTGACCAAACTGGCAAAAGACATTGTCCCCGTATTCCATTTTGCTGTTAGCAGTGCTCTTGGTTTATTTTCTTTCCCATGAGGAAACTGAGGCACAGAGATATCACAGGACTACATATGGTCGAGTTGGGATTTGGCTCCACGTTGGTCTGATACCAAGCTGGTAATCTTAATTTGCCTGCTGCCTCATGTTCATTACTCTGAGGGGCCTGGACTTCAGTTTCTTCATGTCCTGGAATCTCTCGCAGGTCCTGGGACCTGGGACCTGGGACCTGGTTCTAGGCCTGAGTTTGCCAGCCTTGCTGTGTCTGGTTAGAGATTGTAGGCTATGATTGATCATAGGCTTTTCTGGACTTTTTTTTGCTTATAGCTTTGCTTTCTAATTTTTATTTTTCCTGCTGTCAATATGGCAGGTGGATTATGAATACAAATGTTAGCAATGGGCACTCAGTGAGGAAAAGATGTCTCTGTGGTTACCTGTCTTTTCCAACCCCAAATCAGGTTATGTAGACCACAGGAAGGGGCACTGGAAACCTTGATATTTATGAATAACAGATGTTTAGTGAATTGGGTGGTGGGCCACCTTTCTGGATGATGAGAAGGAATCGATTATGCCAAGAGCCAGGAAGAGGTTCTTAGTAGGAGGATAGCTAAAGCAAGTGCTGTAAGAGCAGAAATGAAAAAGAAAAATAAACTAATGTCATGTTTGAGTGTTACATATTTTGGAATTTATTTGTCACAGAAGGGGAGACAGAAGCTCTTTATCAGCAATGACTCCCCTCCCCTGAATCAATGGCAATTTTTGGTCAGGCCTCAATAATGCTAGGAGTAAGTAAGTGCTGTCATACTTGTCAAATCTACTTTGCTTAGGTATGTTTGGAAAAATGATTAATGTCCTTGGTGAAGTGTTATTCTCCTTTGCTTCGTTAAACTCACCTTAGGAAGTGGTTAAATTGATGGTGAGGTTGTTTTTTTTTTTTTGTATTTTTTTTTCAGAATTCTCTTGAGGTCTCCCAGAGGCTTTGAACATAAGAAACCAGTGATGTTTTTGATATTAGCAGTGGTTTATAAAAATATTTAAGTCACTTTTACTCATAACATCCATTTAAGTACTTAGAGAATGGAAATTAGATGATTATATCAGAATTTCAAACATGGGATTTATAGAAAATTGGAAGATGCTCAAAGGATGTTCTGTTGGCAGAGGAGTTGAGGTGCTTTGAGAACAATGGCAGATTCTTTTATTTACAGTGGTTAGAGACTCACAGATGTGCTTTCACTGGCCACAATCCATCCATCACTAGCAGATTATACATTGTTACAGTTTGGGCATTTGGGTTCTCAATCTAATGTTAATTCACCTACTCACATTAAGAATTTTGACATACCAAGAAGTGTTTTTAAACAAACAAAAAGAACACTATCCCCCAAATTAACAGTGGGAATTGAATAGTACATTTTGGCCTTATTACTCATCTGGGCTCAGCAGAGATCTTTGGATATGCTTCTAATTACAATATGAATAACAGCTTGGTGAAATAAATGGATGCTTAGATGGAGAACCGAAGTTCTGAGAGGAGTTTTTTCTTCTGATTGCATTGCTCTTTGGCATTAACCATGAATAAAAACCATCACTGCTTTATTTTTAGTTTATAAAGTACTTCTATGGATATCATTTTACTTCAGTTTTACGACTGCCTTATAAACTGGATATAATTATCTTCATTTTACAGTTGAGGAAACTGAGGCTTAGAGGGTTTAAGTGACTTGACCAAGGTCACAGCATAGCAAGCAGGTGACAGAATCAGGATTCCAACCCATATGTTGTTATATAAATTGTCATAACTCCTGAAAACATAGTAGCTTTAAAACCTTAAAACACATCAGTGCCATCTTTAGAACAATGACTTAGGAGTTTTTTCCTCCATACATATAGCTTCAAATATTTGAGAAAATAACTTTTGTTTCATCCTAACCCTAATAATGCTCTCTGCAATGTCCCTCAGCCCAGAATTCCTTGCGACTATTTGATTTTTTTTCTGAAGTTTTAGTCTTTAATATTGCCCTATGTTTGATTATATTATGTCAAAGGCAGAGCCTGGAGAACCATTATGAAGGATTTGTAGGTTGTTTGCATGGCCTTTTAAAGTAAAAAGCATAGCTATGAATAGAAATAAATACATTTATTTTGCAAAGTAACCAAGACTTCAGCCATGTCTGTATCCAATTCATTTACTGTAAAAAGTTCTACTGAAGATACTTTTTGGATTTCTTAGATCACATAATTGAGAAAAAGATGGCAAATTTGTTGTTAGGTTAATGTAATTATCCCTTCTTTGGAAAGGGAGATAGCAAAACTGTCAAAAGAAAAAGATGCCCAGATGAGATTATACTTGCAAAATTTTGTAGGTAGATACACAAACTGCAAGATAACATGTAACCATGTTTGACAGGAGAAGTAGGAGAACATGGGCTACAAAATCCTTAAGCTTGACAGCCTCTGGCAAAGTGGTGAATAATATGAGGTCTTTTAAAATGGCTTTCTTGAGACAAAGCACAGAAGATAATGTGTGCAACATACAGAATTGTTGCTGGAGACAGCAAAAATACTCTTGAGACAACGCATACCGAGAGAAATGTGTGCAATGATCCAGAAGAAAGTGAGAGCAATGGGTTGTTGAGAGAACTACAAAGAGTTTCCCTGGGACTGGGGCAAAGATGGTTGAAGGAGGAATGCAGGAGGTGAAAATGGGAGGAGAAGCAGTTCCCAGGTCATTCAAGGCTTTGTAAACCGTGTAACCCTGTGCCTAAAAGTTTCTATGAAGGGGAGTGATAAGATAAAATTTGTATTTTAACAATGTGCCTCAACCCTTTGGAAAGGATTGGAGGGGTCCAAAGCTGTTAGGAAGCTAGAGATGGAAATGGCCTGAACCAAGTAAGGTACTAAGTAAAGATTAGTGGATGTGTAGAAAGGTGGGTTGGGCGGGGCTTGGTGGCACATGCCTGTAGTCCCAGCTACTCCGGAGGCTGAGGCTGGAGGATTGCTTGAGTCCAGGATTTCTGGACTGTAATGCACTGTGCCTATCAGCTGTCGGCACTAAGTTCGGCATCAATATGGCAACCTCCTGGGAGCAGGGGGCCATAAGGTTGCCTAAGGAGGGGTGAACTGGCCCAGGTCGGAAACGGAGACCAGTAGGAGGATCATGCCTGTGAATAGCCACTGCACTCCAGCCTGAGCAACATAGTGAGACCCTGTCTCTAATAAATAAATAAATAAATTATTGAAACAAAAAGAAAGGTGGGTTGGATTTGGGTTTTACCTATGGGAAGAGTGGGAGGAAACAAGGTGACTCAGGTTTCTTTGTATCTACCCATTCTTACCCCATAACCTCCCATGCTGTAAAATGATGGTGGTGGTAACAATGACTGTAAAATTTGAAGACCTAGTATATGATAGGCTTGAAACTTCTCATCACCTAAAGATAAATTTCAAAGTCTTAAAGGGGCATACAAGCATTCCATAATGTGCTTGCCTATCCTACCACCCTTTGGTAAATACCCTGTGCGGTATTGCTGACCAATTTATAATTCAGAGTCTCAGGTCAGAATTAACAATATGTTTTGAGCCAGATAATCTGGCAAATAACAGTAATCAAATCGACTATGTCTGTCCTTTTATGGAGCTTCTTTTGTAGTAGATAGAGACAGGAAAAAGAAAAAACCCTCAAGATAAAAAGAACCATGAAGAAAAAAGAGTAGGCTAAGATTTTGTATTGGGTGATCAGGAAAGTGTCTCTGATTTAAGGAGAGACTTATAGGAAGTGAGGAGAGGGAAGCCACATGGCTCTCTGGGGAATAGTGGAATTGTAAGTGCAAAGGCCCTGAGGCAAGGACATGTTGAATAGAAGAGTAGTGTAGCTGTAGCAAAGACACAGGAAGAAGGGTAGGAGATAATGTGAGAGGAGTTCAGAGGCCAGTTCCTATAGAGCCTTGTAGCCCCATTGTACGAGCTTTGGTTTTTGTTCTAAGTGAGATGGGAAATGATGGACAGTTTTCGGTAGAAGAGTAACATTTGCCTTACTTCTAAAAAGAACACTTTTGTTTCTCTCTATGAACCAGACCTTAGGGAGGCAAGTGTGGAGGCAGAGACAGCAGTGAAGAGGATATTCGAATAATTCAGATGAGAAGTGATTGGCTTAGACTAGGCTGGTAGCACCATAGGTAGTGAGAAAAGGTTTATTATACCTCTTTATATGTGAGTGTATAAAAATATTATATACATTTGTGTTAGTCTGTTCTCATGCTACTAATAAAGACATATGCCAGACTGGGTAATTTATAAAGAGGTTTGATTGACTCACAGTTTAGCATGGTTGGGGAGGCTGCAGGAAACTTATAGTCATGGCAGAAGGGAAAGCAAACATGTCCTTCTTCATGTGGCAGCAGCAAGGAGAAGTGCCAAGCAAAAGGAAAAAACGTCTCCTATAGATCATTATATGTTGTGAGAACTCACCACTATTATGGGAATAGCAGGATGGAGGTAACTGCCCCATGACTCAATTACCTCCTGCTGGGTCCCTCCCACAACACATGGGGATTATGGGAACTACAATTCAAGATGACGTTTGAGTGGCAACATAGCCAAACCATATCAACTTTGTACATAATGTACGTAGTACATAAATATATGTAGTTTTCTAAATTTAAATATACAAAAATGTACAAAGGGGAAACAGGTAGAAACCAGAAACCCATGTCCCCATTACTCAGCTTTAACAATTATCCACTAATGACCAATCTCATTTTTTCTATACCTGTCCCGACCCCTCTGGATTATTGTGAAGTAGATCACAGCCATAATATCATTAAATATTTGAATTTGCCTCTAACATGTAAGGGCGTATCTGGTAGCATGCACTTGTAGTCCTAGATCAGGCGGCCCCCTGAGGCCATTTACCCGGCCCCCCGCCACACTTCAGGAAGGGGCACCTCTTTCATTGGTGGTCAGTGAGAGGAGCAAAGTATGTGGCAGCCCTCCAACGATCTGAGGGACAGTGAACTGGCCCCCTGTGTAAAAAGTTTGGGGATGCCTGTCCTAGATACTGGGGAGGCTGAGGCCTGGAGTGAGAACCTTTCTCAATCAATCAGTAAATAAAGGGCTTCTTTAAAAAAAAAAAAAGTCACAATATCCTTCTCTCGTCTAGAATCTTAATAGTCCTTAATGTCATCAAATAGCCAACCTGTTCAGATTTTCCTGATTCTTATAAGTGGGAATCTTATTTTTGCCTTTTTATAGTTTGAACCAGGATCCAAATAATGTTTATGCATTGAAGTTTGTTGGTTTTAAAGTTTCTTCTCTGTGTCTTTTTTGTTCCTTTGCAATTTTTTTTTGTTGTCATTCGGAAAAAAAACCAGGGCGTTTTTACTGTAGATTTTCCCAAAGTCTGGATTTTGCTGACTGCATCCCTGTGGTGTCACTTAACCTTTCCTTTGTCCCCTGTGTTCCTGGTAGATTAGAGGCTTGATCAGACTTACATTCAGATTAGCCTTTTGCAAGACTGTCTCACAGGTTGTGTTTTGTATTTCCATTGGGGATATATAATGTGTGGTTGTTTCTGTTTTTGTCAACACTGCCTAGTTCTATTGTTTCATTAGGGGCTCCAAATGTAATTCTTACTTTTTTTGTTTGCTGGAATATTTACATGCGGAAAAACTCTTCCTCATCAGGCATTTGGTTACCCTGCAGTAAAGTTCATATAGCGAAATAAGGAAAAAGGCTTGATTCTTACCCTTCATTGACCAGTTTTCAAAAATAAAAAGTAGGTTCCTTATCCTTCTCTAAGGGTGACTTCTGAAGCTTCTCTCTTTCTCTTCATTTTCTTATTGTGAACTCACGTTTTTAAACACACATTCGTGTTTCAATCCACTGCAGTTATTACAGTTGGCCCTCTGAGGGTTCCACATCTGTGCATTCGACCAAATCTGAATCAAAAATATTTGGAAAAAAACACCAAAACAATAAATAAATACAAATAAAAACCAGTACAGTATAAAACAACAATTTGTATAGCATTTACATTGTAATAGGTATTATAAGTACTCTAGATATGATTTAAAGTACATGGGAGACTGTGTGTAGGTTGTATACAAATACTACACCATTTTATATAAGCACTTGGGCGTCCTTGGATTTTGGTGTCCGTCAGGCATCCTGGATCCAATCTCTTGAGTATACAGAGGGACATCAGTATTCTTACTGACGCCTAAATGGATCATCTGTGGCCATGGGAGCCTCTGAAGCTGGCTCCTCAATGCTTCTGACACACTCAAGTAGTCTTTGCTGCTTTCCTTGCTTTCTGGTATCACCAGATGTTCCAGGCTCATCTTGTGCATTTTCTGCACCAATCTTAGAATCAGCCACTTTTTAAAAGGGCTCTATCTCCTTTTAGAGGGAAATGGTGCATCAAGACCACTGTCTTGGTGTGAGGGGTGCTCACTGCTCCTGAGCTGGTCTGTGTCTAGGCCTTCTCAGTGGGCAGAGCTAGGAGCAAATTTTTTAAGAGATAAAGTTCATTATGGATTCATAATGATAATGCTTTCTTCCATGCCAAAATTCTGGTTCTCAATTGCATCAGTATTATTGCTTTTTTGCTTTATGCCACAATACACAGCCACAGAATCACAATACCAACACTATCACCAAAACAGTTTAAGGTAGTTTTTTGTTTCTCTTTTGGTGGTAGTGGGGGTACTAGTTGTATATATTTTACTTTAAGACCGTTATTTTGTGTCTTAAAGTTACTTGAGATAGTTTCTCTGTGTGATTATATCATCACTTTCATACTAAGTTGGATTTGTTTGCTTCATTTTGCTTTCACTTTTTTTTTTTTTGAGACGGAGTTTCGCTCTTATTACCCAGGCTGGAGTGCAATGGCGCGATCTCGGCTCACCGCAACCTCCGCCTCCTGGGTTCAGGCAATTCTCCTGCCTCAACCTCCTGAGTAGCTGGGATTACAGGCACGTGCCACCATGCCCGGCTAATTTTTTGTATTTTTAGTAGAGACGGGGTTTCACCATGTTGACCAGGATGGTCTCGATCTCTTGACCTCGTGATCCACCTGCCTCGGCCTCCCAAAGTGCTGGGATTACAGGCTTGAGCCACCGCGCCCGGCCTGCTTTCACTTTTGAGGGGTTTAAAATTTCTGATTGTAATGATATAGAATATTTACATAGTTCCAAATTCAAATCTTTAAAACCGGTTGTATTCAAAGAAATCAAGCTTCTGTCCCTGTCCCTGTCCCCTCTACTCTGTTCCTTCCCTCACAGGTAACTCTCTTTCAAGTTTTGAGTGTATCTCTTCACTTTGTAAGTGTGTGTTTGTGTGTATGTGTGTGTGTGTGTGTGTGTGTGTCTATCCACTCTCTCTTGGGTAAGTGGGAGCTCTCTACGTATCTTAAATTCTGGATAAAATTTGGAGGTAGTATAGACAGTATTTTCTGAAAGATTGGATGTGAGATATGAGAATAGAGTTGAGGCTGATGCCCAGGTATGGCATGATTGACTGGCAGGATGGAACCACCTGGCCCTGAGTGCCCTGCTTTCCACGTGGCCTGGTTAGCCTCATTCATCTTTGCAAACTCCAGCTTTCTTTGCTTGGGTGCTCTCCTCTGTGCTCCAGTGATGCCCTGTGCATCACATTGTCCCTCCCATATGGTCTTACATACAATTTTCGTTTGTGTTTTCCTGTCAGTAGACTGCGAGCAGCTTGATGTCAGACATCATGCTTTATTCTTCTGTTTTCCCAACACCAATCACAGAGCCTTTCACACAGTAGAAGCTCAATAGATCTCTGAGTAAATAAACAGGCCAGGTGCAACATTGGGTTCTTCAGAAAAAACCCACGAGGTGGATATTGTTATCCTGTTTTACAGATGAAGGAACGGGCACTGAAAGATTTAAGCTGCTTATCTAAAGAAACAGCCAATAAATTGCTGGAGTACAAACTCCAGTCCATCTGATGCCAAGGTCACACAGCCCCAACTATTCTCTCTGTGTTCTCATTCAGCAATGCGATCCTGTCCACAGTTAGCCTAGTAACGGTGTGACCTCAGCAAGAGAGTGAGCCTGTATATCTGTTTCCAAATTTACAAATACAAGATAGTAATGGCATGTACATTATAGGTCTACAAAGCATTTAGAATAATGCCTGGTACATGGTAGGCACTCAAATCTTAGCTGATTTTAGGTATGATTTGTTATTTTTAGTAGTGGAATACTGGAATACTACTACCACCACTACGTACAAAGCACTGTGCTTGGCACTGTGTGTGGAGTGTTCTCTGACTCACCCCATCTTGCCTTCTAGGAGCTTGCAGGCAATGTGCATATGCTTAAAGGTTTCAAGAAGGGCAACTGGGGAGTGGTCAGTCAACAGGCAGTCACTTGAGATGAGTGCCAAGCGCAGGGAAAGAGGAAAGAAGGCACTTGCAGGTGGCCCACTTGTTAGACAGTAATCCCCTGCCCCTGGGCTTCTGGGGCAGAAATGAAAAACAGAAGCCATGCTGGAGATTTGAATGCTTTAGTTCTACCAGTGCCACCAATTAGTGGCAGTTAAAAACTTCAACTCCATGTCCAGTTTGATGACACTCCTAACAGTCCTTGCCTTGTAGTATTCATAATTGCACAGATCACAATTTAGCACTCACATTATGTAGACTCTGTAAGTCATGGAGTCACCCAGAGTTCATGGGACCTTGGAGAACAGCAGATTCTACCTCTGCATTTTAGAGAAAGAGATTTTGTCCAGAGAAGGAAAGCCATATGCTTAAAGGCACACTGGTATTTGGATCTTGAACTCTGTTGGTTATGGGTCAGGTCATGCAGATTTCCAAATGCCTGGACCCTTGCCTGGAAGGGAATGGACTCCCAATATGCAAGTGTGCTGAGAGGAGGGATGATGGCGCCACTGTGGTACTGCCCACATTGTATTTGGTGAGTCCAGGCTTCTGCTCTTATCAGAAGAACAACAATTGTAGCTGCTGGAGGAAGAATCAGCCTTTCCCAGGATGTAGCCATTTCTGCTGCCCGATTCATGTTGGGCAAGGTCTTCTTTGGGCCCTTCCATAGCTACAGCTACTAGCAATTGCGCTGAGACCTCTACTCCCTGTCAGAAAGAGGAAAGGAAGAATGTGATAGTGAAAGGGCATGAGATTTAGAGCCACACAGATCTGGTTTGTGTTCTGTCCCTAGTGTTTCTTAACAGATGTGACCTTTATCCAGTCATTTAACTTCACAGAGCCTCAATTTCCTCCTCTGTAAAATGGGCACGATAATGTCCTCCTCAGTAGGTTGTTGTAATGATTAAGTGTAATAATCTATATGAAGTACTTGGTGAATGGTAGCTCCTCTGCCTCTCTTCTCGACCCTGCCTGACCCTAATTTAGGGCTGCCTATCTCTGTCACACAGTGATTATTTAATCAATATCCTTAGATTAAATTGAGGCATAGGGCTGTGGCTGTGTTATTGTACTTTCTGTTTATCAGAAGCTCCTGAGGGGTGTTGAGAGATGCAGACTTTAGGCCCCACTCTCAGAGATTCTGCTTTGAGAGAAATCTGGAAATCTGCATTTTCAAAAACAGGCACCCCAGGCTATTTCGATGTGTAGCCTGCTACCTAGGTTAACATTTAACCTTGGGAACCCCTTGCATCAATGCTGGCCGGGACTCTTAGCTTGGGCAGGTTATGCAACCTCTCTGAGCCTGATTTTTGTTCCTATTAACTGAGACGGATAGCCTTTTTAGCAAGGTCCTTTTCAGAGCGAAATGAAACAGTGTGTGTAAAGCATCTTGCATGAACCTAGTACACAGCGTGAGCCTGGTGAAGATTAGATTCCCCCAGAACTACCATGTTTGCTTGCACAGTTATGCTATACAGACATGGGCTTGTTCCAGGCTTTGAGTGAAGACTGATATCAGACACCAAAAGGCTGCATTGCCCTCTTCCAATCTATAAGCTAGCTGTAGCCCTAGTTCCTTCTTTGGAAACCAAACCCTTTCAATGTATCTGCCCACCTACTCTTACCATCCTGTGGATTTTGCAGAGGACACATTGTTCGTGATGGAAAGCTACCTGCTTGCCTGTCACCTGCGTTTTTGGAGACCATTTTTATGCTTATCAGTGCCTATCTTTGAAATCTCAGAGCCTGTGAGCTCTGATTATGTTACCTGGGATCTAAAAGGCAGCAAAGGATACCAGATGCTGCTAATGACTTATTGGCTCTTTTGGCCATAGTCTCCTCAAAGAAAAAAGGCTGTGACCCTGGGTTTGTCAGCACTGATGTGCTTTCACACCTCAAAGGGACTTGACAGTGGGCAGGTTTCCAAGTCTGTAGAGTGGTTCTTTGGGGAAGATGGAAAACATATTTACAGTTTGGTTCTTCATGCTCATGCTCTTGCCCCACCTCCTATGCTCTGCTGCCACTACCCCTAATGCTGGTGCATGTGGCTGTTGAGCATGAGAGTCAAAGACAGCAGCTACTGACCCTAAAAGCTGCGTGTGCCTGTGGGGTGGATAGGATTGGGAAGCAAGAAGAGGCTGAATTAGGAAACAGCATCTTGATCCACCGTCATCATCCCTTTGTGGGACCAAGTCCGTATGAGGGACCATGATCATAACTGGACTGTGGTTTCCCACTCCTGCCTGTTCAACCCTTAGAAACTACTTTTCATTAATTTCATTGTTATGCAATGAACGCGTAGCAGTTTTCAACTCCTGGGTGTCTGTTCTTGAAAATATCCTTAGATTAATGCAGAGCAGACATCAGGCCAAGGTCTGGCTTTTTTGTTCTCCAGCAGTGCTTTTGGGTTTGACTGTTTCCTTTTGTGTTTTAAGCTTTTGACAAATAAAATAGGAGGCAGCAAAATGTTGTCAGTGGAACACAGGTTTTGGAGTGAGGCAGACCTAGAGAAGAGCCTGGATTATGACCTAAATTTTTGTGTGGGGTCCTGCTGTGGGCTGAATGTTTGTGTCCCCTGCTTTCCCAGATTCATATGCTGAAACCTAAACCTTAATGTGATAGTATTTGGAGGTAGGGCCTTTGGGAGGTGATTAAGTTATGATGGCAGAGCCATCGAGAATGGGATTCGTGCCTTTATAAAACAGGCCCCAAGAGAACTTGCTTGTCTCTTTCACCACGTGAGGACACAGGGAGAAGACGGCCTTCTACGAATAAAGAAGTGGGCCCTCGCTAGGCACCAAGTCTGCAGGCACCTTGATCTTGGACTTTCCAGCCTCCAGAACTGTGAGAAATACATCTGTTGTTAATAAGCCACTCAATTTATAGTATCTTGTTATAGCAGCCCAAATAATCTAAGACAAATGCTCAGTTTGATCCTCTGTAAAAGGGGGATAATCAAACTTACCTGGGAACATAATTGTGAAGATTAAGTAAGATAATGGACATAAAGCTTGTAGTCTAGTTCCCAGGGATCCGAGGGTGCTTAGTAAGTGATGGCTACTGCTGTTATCATCTTGCTGCACTTCAGTGCAATTGAAATTGGTTTAAAAGTGAATAGGAATTGTTGGTTTCTTGACAGATTCAATTCAGTTCAGTTAAGTGTCCTTTTTTGGATGGCTTACCCTGGTTAAGTATCATGCTGAGTGCTTGACACAAATAGAAATTAAGCACTGTCTTCTCGCTAAGCACTTCTTGCACATTCTCAATTAATTTTGTGTTGCAGCTTTCAACAAAACCATCCCCTCACCCTTCCCAGTGATTCTAAATTCTTTTATCTACTCCTTTGAAGGTTAGTTTGACTTTCAAGCCTTTCGGGATCTGAGGATCATTCGCCTTTGCAGTCTCACCTCTCACCCCTCTCTAATATACCCTCTATGTCCACCCAGTTCTGTGAGGAAACACCATAATATCTTGGCTCTAATATGTGCCATCACCGCTGGCTGATACACATTCCTCTCCATTTCAGAGTCTTCCTCCTTCCTCCTGTGTAGTGGAGACTGCAATACTCATCGCTCAGTGTTGGATGAGGATTTGTGCATATAAATTTTTTTGACCCAAGAGCAGATGGAACTACACAGACCAGACTCTAGGAAAGAGAAGACACAAACAGTAGACTACCTTACCCATGGTTTCACTTTTCAAGGTTTCAGTTATCCACTGTCAGCTGCAGCCTGAAAGTATTATGAACATTCCAGAAATAATTCATAAGTTTTAAATTGTATGACATTCTGAGTAGTGTGATGAAATCTCGTGCCATCTTGCTTGGTCCTGCCTGGGATACGCATCATCCCTTTGTCCAGCATCTATGTTACTGCCTCTTAGTCACTTAGGAGCTGTGTAAGTGATCAGATTGACTATCTTGGTTATTGCAATGCATGTGTTCAAGTGACCCTTATTTTACTTCATAATGGCCCCAAATCAGAAGAGTAATGATGCCAGCAATTTGGATATGCCAAAGAAAAGCTGTAGAGTGCTTCCTTTAAGTGAAAAGGCAAAAGTTCCTGATTTAATAAGAAAAAAATAGTATTCCGAGGTTCTGTAGATCTATGGTAAGAATGAATCTTTTGTCTGTGAAATTGTGAAGAAGAAAAAAGGAATTCATGCTAGTTTTACCACTGCGTCTCAGTTGGCAAATGCTTTGGCCACAGTGTGTAAGCGCTTTATTAAAATGGAAAAGGCTTCAATTTGTGAGTGGAAGACAAGACAGAAACATGTTCCAGTTGATGGCAATCGGGTCCAATATTATTTCTGGTTTCAGACATCCACTGAGGTCTTGGAATGTATCCTCTGTGGATAAGAGGGGACTACTGTACTAGAATCTGCATTGGCCAGTTACTAGGTAGAAGCAGAAGCTGCCTTGAACTTAGGGAGGCCCTGGGTGTACAGTGATTTTTCTATGTCATTTATGGTGCCATTTCTGCAGCCAGCCAGGGTGCAGCCTGTGGAAGGAAAGCCATGCAACTCTTTCCTCCCTCTGGGGGTCCTTAGAATAATGAATGACAGCAAAGAGTGGAAGATGGGATGAGGATCATGGCTACTTTTTATTGAGCACTTCTGGTAGTTATATATGCATGTGTGTATTTTATTCTTAACAAGTATTATCACAAAACTGAGGTTCAGAGAGGTTGCATCACACCCTTGAACATGAAGAAGACAGGGAGGGTGGCTGTAATAATGGGGACAGTCCTCCAAAGCATGACATCAGACTCTTCTGATCTGGGCAACTAGCATGCCAGGGAAATAATTATCTGTCTCCTTAGCAACCCCCAATATTTGGCTTGGTTGTCATTGGTGCATTTCAGTTATCTTCGTGTCAGTAAAGAAATAGGTCTCAGGAAATTTAATCTAGCTGGCAGTGCTATCCCTAGAATTCAATTAACTCCGTGATTTGCAATTAATGAGCCCTCATGCCAAGATTAAGGTCATAGCATTAATCCTACTTTTATTTTAGGATTTCCACTGTCATGGTTTACAGTGAAATCCAGCCAATCTTGTCAGGATTATTGGAGCATAATTAAGCCAGAAAGACAGGCAGAACAGCTAGTTAACATGGGAGCCAGGGAGGGACCCTATACCTTTGCTTGGTAAGCCTGCCTCAGGCAGGATGGGGCTACATAGGAGAATTTCCATCAGAGGACTGTTTCCCAGATGTCTGATCTCTATACAACTCAAATCCCCATCCAATCTCCAAAGAAAGTATTTCAGAGTCCCCACTGGCGAACCCATTGTGAGTTATGTTCTTGTTAATTCAATGCTACCACATCCACCTCCACCTCTAGTTGCCAAATTACTAAGTTGTAAATGTAACAGACAGTGAATGTGCTTTTACAGATGATGGATTTAATATTCATGATGATTCCATGAAGAAGGTATCATAGGCTTTCTCTCTGTATAAGGTTATATGCAAGTAAATGGCCTTTCCACTGAACTGATGGAAGGATGTAGCAGTTCCTAGCCACAGACCATTTTGTGCTTTTCTCCCTTTCATATGTGTGTTTGTGTGTGTGTGTGTGTGTGTGTGTGTGTGTTGCCCATTAGGATCTCCACTTGCCCATATAGAAATAAGAAGGTAGGCATGCACAGGCAAATATTGTTTATGATTGCCTTCTAGGTGACAAATCCTCATCCATCCTTATCTCATTGAATCATCATATACTTGGGAGGAGGATATTATCTGCCTCCATTTCCAGTTGAGAAAACTGAGGCTTAGAGAGATTTATTAATTTTCCTGCTGTTACACAGGTAGCAAGGAAGGAGAGTCAGTGTTGTGAATCCAGGTCTGCTTCTTTGCTAATCCTAGGTCCTTTGAATCCCAACATGCTAGTACTAAATAAGTGCTTTTTCTCTTTTCCTGGTTCTCCAGGAGTGGTTATTATTGAGTCAAGAATTTTTGGGAAAAGTAACACGTGGAGAGTCATTTTTTGAGTGGAAGGATTCTGAAGAGAGGGTAAGAACCAACCTCCTACTACCCGTCAGGTAAGGGTGTGCTTTTGGCCTTTGGGATTTAGCCCATGTCTTCTGTGTGTAGAGTGCAGATCAAGGTAGGCTACCGTGTCTGGCCAACCAAGCACAGAAGCCAACCCCTCCCACTGACTTTAATTTTGCTCAGTGTTTGGTTTTTCCATAAGAGAGGATAGTGGTCAGAAGTTTACGAGAAGGTCTCCATGAGCCAAGTCCACTCTAGAAGCTGAGTCCACAGCCAGTGGTAGCTTTCTTTGCCCTTGAGACCAGCATCTAACAGAGGAATAGCAGGTTTTCTTTGCACTTAGGTAGCAGATATTCCTCCAAATGCTTGCTGTGGGTTTTTTGGTTTTCTCCTAGGATTCACCTTCAGACTGTATCTGCCTTCCCTGTGTAGTTAGCATTTACAAGTGTCCTCACTCTGAGTTTGCTTAGCATCACTGACCATTTTTATGCCTGGCATGGCTTACTAGAGACTACCTGTTGGAGGTGCCTGCTAATAGAGTTATCTGATAATTAGATGCTGAAGGACTTCCTTGAAATTTCCTTCAGCTGGCTTGGGATGGAATACTCGATTTTGAAATATGCCCTAAAGAGTGTGCTATCCCTGGGAGAATCCACTTGTCTCAGCTAATATTAATCTGCTCTGTGAACAGCTTCTTGGAAATTTGCCGATGTCTATTTTTTTGTGTGTGTCATTCAATATGTGAGCGTGAAAGAGTAAGAGAATTTGGTAAAAGTTCTTAACTTTTAGCTTGATCTTCTGAGGTCTGAGGAGCACTCACCTTCCCAGTCTTGTCTTCCACTCCTTTCTAACACACCCTCAAGTTCCCCGAGGAAACAACATGACATCTTGGTTCTAGTATGCATTATAGTTGGTGCCTTAGGCAAATTACTGTCTTTTTTGGAGACCCCGCACTCCACCCTTCCTCATCTGCTTAGGGTGACTGTTAATACTCATCTTTTGGTGCTGGGTGAGCCTAGCATGTTCCCTAGTACACTTATGACCAGAGCTCAGTTATGATCCTTTCACTTTTATGTCTGTCCTTGACATGATGGTCTCTTAACCTTTGTTTGCTGTCCACCATTACTTTGTACTAAATAATGGGCTAAAATGCCCTTCAGCCCATTTCCAACCAAACTGCAATTCAGACACCACCTCTTCCGTAAGCCATGCTGTTTCCTACTTCAACAACCTTCAACACCATCCCCACCCTGTTGCCCCTGCCTGCCACACACACACAGGCTGGAAATAAGCTCCTCAGAATGCTCATCTACTTTATATGCATGTTTATAATAATACTTGGTGTGTCTGAACAGTGGAAAATCAACTATTATAATACAGCCCTATGAGAGATATGAGAGAAAATATATTAATGACTCAGAAGACTACATTTTATTCCCAAGTGGAAATATGGCAGGTCCAGATCTATACACAATATGATCTCTATTTCTATGTATGTGGACACACAACACCAACAAGTGTATGTGTGCATATTTACAAAAACATAACTAAGAGTGCAAGGATATATAGTCTCCAAAATGTTAACTGTGGTGCTCTTGTTTATTTTTTTTCTCTGTTTTAATTCCATTTTCTTTGGTTTCAGTAGACCTCAGGGGCAGAGAAGTGAGTTAATCACATTGCTTTGCAGTCTTTCTATGGCAGCCTTTCTGCAGCACAAGGCCCCATCTGGTTTTATTCTAGATTTTCTTTTTTTTCCTTCTTCAGCCTCAGTTCCATCCTCCTCACTCGGCCATTTGCTTTCTTTCTAATGCTCTTTATGTATGTCCTTAAATGTGCTTAAATTTTCCACATTGATTGTGAATGTCTTCTATATTATAGATACATATGATATTATTGTGTAATACAACGTATTTAATGTATAAAATATAACAAAGTATAATGTATAGGTAATGTTTATATTTATATCTAAATGAAACCTTTTTTAAAAAGTAGAAACTGGCATTCATGCCTCTGCTTTGTACTTCTTTTCCCCTTTTCTCCCCTCCCCTCAACCCTGTAGTCACACACACATGCGCGCGCGCGCACACACACACACACACACACACACAAATGAAGATTTTCTTGACTGGTTGCATATCCAGTTCCAAAATCCCAGGATTCCTTGTTACATGTATTGGTTGATTTCCTCCCTTGAGCTCTCTGATAGATGGTTTTGTATGAAGTTTTTAACATGACCTTTCTTGAGTAGTTGAGCTCCTAGCTTTTAGCACAGCACAGCAGAGTTTGAACAGAGAATGATCAGTGGCAATGCAGACAGTCTTAACTGGACTAAGGATGGCATTTTCTGGTGATTCATATGTTTGCCTTATCTTTCCCAGTCTAGGCCCTATTCAAACATATGGCAAAAAGGGACACAGGATTTACAGTTAGAGCAGTATTTGTTTCCTTGCCCTGCCAATTACTAGCAAGCTTAGTGACTTGAGCCTTAATTTTATTGTTATGCCTTCAAGCATGTGAATGAATCTTAATTGACACCCAGAAATATAAATTTTTTAACCTTTTGAAATTTGTTGAGACTTATTTTATGCCCCAGCATATGTAAACACTTGATAAGAAAGCATATTCTTATCAAGTTATAAGAATGTAACTTCTTATAAGTTTACACTTATAAGAATATACCTTCTTTTTTTTTTTTTTTTTTTTGAGACGGAGTTTCGCTCGTTACCCAGGCTGGAGTGCAATGGCGCGATCTCGGCTCACCGCAACCTCCGCCTCCTGGGTTCAGGCAATTCTCCTGCCTCAGCCTCCTGAGTAGCTGGGATTACAGGCACACGCCACCATGCCCAGCTAATTTTTTGTATTTTTAGTAGAGACGGGGTTTCATCATGTTGACCAGGATGGTCTCGATCTCTTGACCTCGTGATCCACCCGCCCCGGCCTCCCAAAGTGCTGGGCAGGCTTGAGCCACCGTGCCCAGCAAGAATATACCTTCTTATAAGTGCTTACACTTGTAAGTTGTTGTTGCAGTATTCTATAAATGTCGATTAGGGCAATGTAGTATTGTTGTTGGTTGCAGTATTCGATAAATGTCAGTTAGGGCAATGTAGTATTGTTGTTCAAATGTTTTCTTCCTATGCCAGTGTCTTGTGGACCTGCTCTGTCAATTATTGAGAAACGTTAAAAAATCTGCATTTGTGATTTTGAGTTTGTCCCTTTATTTCTACTGTTGTGTCCATTTTTGCTTTATATAGAAGCTGTGTTATTAGGTGCATACATTTAGAATTATATCTTATGGAATAATTAACTCTTTATTATGAAACATTACTCCTTATCTTTGTAATATTCTGTCTTGAAATTAATTTGTCTGATATTAATATAGGCCTGACTGCTCTCTTTTGCTGATTGTTTTGCATGATTAATATTTTCTCATCCTTTACTATTAACCTACCCGTAACTTTGTAATGAAAATACATCTCTTGTAGACAACATATAATTTGTTTTTTTATTCAGTCTGACAGTTTCTATCTTTTAATGATAGTATTTGGTCTATTTAGATTTATTATAATTATTAATATAATTGGGATTAAGTCTACTCTTGTTAGTTTCTAACTATTCCTTCTGTTTTTTGTTGTTCTATTCTTTTCAGCTTTGTTAGGATTAACTATATATTTTTAATATGAAATTTTAATTCTTCTGGCTTTTTGACTATGTGTGTGTAGTACATATATATATATATATATATATATATATATATATATATATACACACATATATATATGGTATATGGTTTCTCCAGAGATTGCAATAATCATTCTTCACTTACTGCTGTATACTTAGAATAAAATAAGAGAGTATTATAGCAGTAAAATTTCATTTAGCTTCTACCCATCTTTTAAAAGTGATATTTTGTCATATATTTTTCATCTGCATAATAACACCACAATACAATGTTGTTATTTTTGCTTGTAACAGTTATCTTTCAGATGCATTAAGAGAAGAAAACCATAATTTTTATATTCACCCACACATCTACAATTTCTGTTACTCTTCATTCTTTCCTATAGATCTGAGTTTTCATCTGGTAACATTGACCTTATGACTGAGGAACTCCCTTTAGCATTTCTTGTAATGCAGGTCAATTAGCAACCAATTTTCTTGTTTTTTTAATATGAAATTTTGTTTTGAAAGGATTTTTTTGCTGTCTGTAAAGTTCTTGGTTGATAGTTTTTTTTCTATCAGCACTCTAAAAAAAATTCATTTCATTGCTTTCTGACTGCCATTGTTTCTGATGAATGTTAGCCATTATTGACATTGTTGTTCCTCTTTATGTAATGTATCTTTTTCTCTATCAGCTACTAAAATTTTCTTTTTCTTTTTGTCCTTAGCAGTCTTATTCTGCTGTGTCTAAGGCGATTCTTTGTATATTTATCCTGTTTTGGGTTTGCTGAGTTACTTGTGTCTGCAGCAGTAGTTCTTAAGCAGGGACAATGTTGGTTCTCTAGTAAACATTTGGCAACGTTTGGAGGTATTTTTGGTTGTCTTTGCTTAGAGTTCAGGTAGGAGACGATATTACTTGAAATTAGTTAATACAGGATAGGGATGCTGCTAAAAGTTCTGCAATGTCCATGACAGCCCCCCACAACAAAGAATTATGCAATTTACAATACCAATAGTGCCAAGTGCCAAGGTTGAGACATTCTGATTTTTGAGTTGGAATCTTTTCCACCAAATGTTGAAAATAGCTTTTTTTCTGCTCCATTTTCTTCCTCCATCCCTTCTTAGACTCTGCTTACATGATGGTAAACAACTTACATGATGGTAAACCGCTTACATGATGTCTCATAGCTCACTGAGACTCTGTTTTTAATTTCTCTCGACCTGCCTTCAAGTTCATACAATTTCCTTTTGCAGCTTCCAATCTTCTGTTAAGCTCATTTAGAAAAATTTTCATTTCAGATATTATACTTTTCAGTTCTGCAGTTTTCTTCTTTTTTTTCAATATTCTGTGCTCATTAAGACTATCTCTTTGTTTAAGCCTTTGAACATATTAATAAGCTTAAAGTTCTTGTCTACTAATTCCAGTATCTGGAGCATTTCAGGTTCTGTTTCTATTTCCTGCTTTTTTATTGTTCAATTTATACTGCTCCTTCATGTGTGCAGTTTTATTTTTATTGTATGATAAACATTGTGATGATACTTTGTTGGAAGTCTGGATGACCATTTTCCTTGAAAACGTTGAATTTTATTCTGGAAGACTGTTAAATTACTGACATATTCTTCTAGTCATTATGCTTGATTTTATTCTATGTTAAAATGGGTCTTTTGTGGTTTTCAACCTGGTCCTAGGAATGCAGCCTTTACTCTAGGATATGGTCCTATTCCTAGCATGGATGTGGCCTTTCTGAGATGGAAACACTGAATATTCAACTAAATGCCTGAGGTGCTCAGTAACAGCTTTCCATTTTGGCTGTGCTACAGCTCCAACACATGCCAGCATTTATAACCTCTGGTATATAGTGCTGGTTTAGTTCTCAACCCTGCATCAGGCAGTCTCTGCTGGGGCCTTGTGAAGTCTGGCTCTCTATATTCATAGCCCAGACCTCAGCCAAGGACTCAGGGTGAATTTCCACGCAGTTTTTTTCCCTCCCATCCTTTCAGCACCCCCACCCACTATGTCCACACTGTGCCTCTCCCTATTTTCTTTTATATTGTCCCACATATCCCAGCTTCTTAGCAGTTTTTGTATTTTGATCCCTGCCTTCAGAGTTCAGCAGGACCACTATTCTGCTTGGGTTCTAGATCCTTTTATGGTAATAGGAAAGTGCCTCCAGGTAAAAAGCTGGAGCAACTGTGAAGGTCACCTTGTATGTTTCCTTTTTTTCAAAGACCTCAGTCCTTTCTAGACTGTTGTTTAATGCCTGAAAACAGATGTTTCATATAATTTACCTAGTTTATCACAGGAGATCAAGTCTAATACCATTATCATGGTTAGAAGTGGAAATCAGGAATATGCATTTTAAGTAAAGACCCCAGATCATTCTGAAACTGATAGTTGTGGGATCATATTTTAGAACTGCTGATGTAAATTATTTAAAGTAATATGAAGTGTTCAAAGTAGCCCCTGCTTTCTGAGGAATTGTCAGAGGATCTCTACTCTCCAGGAGGTCTAGGTATTTTATATATAACAAAGGATAAAAAACTTTTTTCTGAAATGTTTCTTGATGTGAGATCCCTTTGAGTGTGGTGTATGTGTATGCATGCATTTGCTACAGTGCTGAGTTGTTCTCTGTGTTTTCGCCATCTTGTGTATAGACAATGCACAATAGAATACCACACCACAGCAAAATCATGGATCAAATATACTGCAAGAATGAATCATCCATACATGTGTGTATATACACACAGTTCATTTTTGTTGTTGTTGCTATTTTTGTTTTAAGACGAAGTTTTGCTCTTGTTGTCTAGGCTGGAGTGCAGTGGTGCAATCTCGGCTCACTGCAACCTCCTCCTCCTGAGTTCAAGCGATTCTACTGCCTTAGCTTCCCAAGTAGCTGGGATTACAGGTGTTTGCCACCAGCCACCATGCCCAGTTAAATTTTTGTACTGTTAGTAGAGAGGGAGTTTCACCATATTGGCCAGGCTGGTCTTGAACTCCTGACTTCAGGTGATCTGCCCACCTTGGCTTCCCAAAGTGCTGGGAATACAGGTGTGAGCCACCACACCGACCCTCACAGTTACATGTTAAAACTTATAAAATGTTTACATTTTTAATATGTAGTTTTACATGTAGATTTCATAGGTCAATAAAGCTGTTTTTTTAAAAAACAGTTAAGTCATGGCGATGATTTGGGGAAGTCATTTTCTTTTCCTGGTGCATCCATTTGAGGCATAGGGTTATGTACATTGCTAATATGCCATTGAGTATTAAAGTGTTAGGAGTCTGGGTTGTTTCCTCTCATTGGCCAAGCGGGGCTTCCACTTCTCTGTTATGTTCCCGACTGTGCCTGATGAAATGAAAAAAACATGGGTCTTATCATCACACAGACATTTGGATACATCCTAAGTAACCTGGTGAATGGATTGACCTCGTTGACTCTTTCGAAGATTTAGGCTAGAAGTCCAATGTGCTATCCATTGTGCCACAGAGTCGGCCTGCATGAATTGACCTCTTTGAGACACAGTTTCCTTATCTGAAAAATACAAGCAAAAATATATTTCAGTTTTAATGTGTGGGATACTGTATATTCCTAGCATAGTGCCTACCATGTAATAAGGCCACTTTGGTATGTGTGTAGCACATGTGTGTGTTGTATGTCACGCATAGCATATGTACACTTACCTTGATCTTTTTTTTTTATTTATTTTATTTTTTTTAATTGCATTTTAGGTTTGGGGGTACATGTGAAGAACATGCAAGATTGTTGCATAGGTACACACAAAGCAGTGTGGTTTGCTGTCTTCCGTCCCCTCACCTGTATCTGTCATTTCTCCCCATGCTATCTCTTCCCACCTCCCCACACCCCCGCCCCTCCCCCATTTCCCCCCAACGGACCCCAGTGTGTAGTGCTTCCCTCCCTGTGACCATGTGTTCTCATTGTTCAACACCCGCCTATGAGTGAGAATATACGGTGTTTGATTTTCTGCTCTTGTGTCAGATTGCTGAGAATGATGGTTTCCAGGCTCATCCATGTCCCTACAAAGGACGTGAACTCATCGTTTTTGATGGCTGTGTAATATTCCATGGTGTATATGTGCCACATTTTCCCTGTTCAGTCTATCATCGTTGGGCATTTGGGTTGGTTCCAGGTCTTTGCTATTGTAAACAGTGCTGCAATGAACATTCGTGTGCACGTGTCCTTGTAGTAGAATGATTTATAATCCTTTGCATATATACCCAGTAATGGGATTGCTGGGTCAAATGGGATTTCTATTTTTAGGTCCTTGAGGAATTGCCACACTGTCTTCCACAGTGGTTGAATTAATTTACATTCCCACCAACAGTGTAAAAGTGTTCCTATTTCTCCACATCCTCCTTGATCTTTTAAACAACGAACAATATCCATGACCACTGCTACTTTTCTGGAGAACAATAATTTGATCTTTCTCTCTGAAGATGGCTTGCAATGGTGGCTCCAGAATTTGTCTTGCAGCTAAGGGAAGGCAGTCTTGTTGGAAGGGGAGGAGCTTGAGAAACCCTTCTTGGAGTTGCATATGCATAACAAGCATACTGGTTTTCTAAAATTCTACCTGTGTATGGGGGGTTATTTGGGAAGATTGATAGAGTTCTCTCAGTTGCCCTTTGGTACCTATATTGTCTCTCCTGCCTTTCTTAAATGAAACTGAAATGTTGAACAAAAACTTTTTTCCTTATTTTTCTCTTTGCAGTTTTCTTTCAACAGGTCATCAGTCCTCTGTTATCTCTGTTCTCTATCATAGACAAGGTCAGATAACAGCAAGGACATTTTCTCTGATCCAGGCTGGTAATTAACAGGGAAATGTTATAGTCCATTTTATGCAGTTTAAGCCCCGATCTCTTGATTAGTGAAAGGAGAAAAAAAATGATGACCCCTCACTTTCTGGAGTTGAGGGTCCACGTGGTATACAGAACCCTTTCTATTATTTCAGGTTTCTATTGGGGACTCTGATCTCATTGAATAGATTTGATTACTATTATTTCATAATGCTAAACCTTTTTATTTAGCCCACGTGTTGAAGAGTAAAGATTCCTTATTTAGACTCCTTTTCCCTGGCACATCATAAGTACTTACTATGTTTGTTGAAGCAAATTAAGCAACATTCATGTATAGTTTTATATGAGAGTTTATTGAATAGAATTTGGATTGGTACCTGTAGCCTGACTTCCTTGATCCTTAAAGGAACAAAATATGTTACATCCATTTGGCTGGAATTCCTCTAGCACCAACAGCCTGGTTATGAACACTGTGCCCTGTCCTTATTATATGCAGAGACCATTTTGGTTTCAATGTGGTCTTTACTTTGACTGTATTTCTCATTTTTTCTATTCTTACCATTCTTTTTTCGTGTTGTAGATCCTTTTGGGAAAGAGGAGCTAGTATTGGTTCCTTTTTCATTGCATTTTAGGTTTTGGGGTACATGTGAAGAACATGCAAGATTATTGCATAGGTACACACGTGACAGTGTGATTTGCTGCCTTCCTCCCCATCACCTGTATCTGGCATTTCTCCCCATGCTATCTCTCCCCAACTCCCCACCCCCTGCTGTCCCTCCCCCATTTCCCCCCAACAGACCCCAGTGTGTAGTGCTCCCCTCCCTGTGTCCATGTGTTCTCATTGTTCAATACCCGCCAATGAGTGAGAATATGCGGTGTTTGATTTTCTGCTCTTGTGTCAGTTTGCTGAGAATGATGGTTTCCAGGTTCATCCATGTCCCTACAAAGGACATGAACTCATCGTTTTTTATGGCTGCATAATATTCCGTGGTGTATATGTGCCACATTTTCCCTGTCCAGTCTATCATCGATGGGCATTTGGGTTGGTTCCAGGTCTTTGCCATTGTAAACAGTGCTGCAATGAACATTCGTGTGCATTGTCCTTATAATAGAACAATTTATAATCCTTTGGATATATACCCAGTAATGGGATTGCTGGGTCAAATGGAATTTCTATTTCTAGGTCCTTGAGGAATCGCCACACCGTCTTCCACAATAGTTGAACTAATTTACACTCCCACCAACAGTGTAAAAGTGTTCCTATTTTTCCACATCCTCTCCAGCATCTGTTGTCTCCAGATTTTTTAATGACCACCATTCTAACTGGTGTGAGATGGTATCTGAATGCAGTTTTGATTTGCATTTCTCTGATGACCAGTGATGATGAGCATTTTTTCATATGTTTGTTGGCCTCCCGTATGTCTTCTTTTGTAAAGTATCTGTTCATATCCTTTGCCCACTTTTGAATGGGCTTGTTTGTTTTTTTCTTGTAAATCTGTTTTAGTTCTTTGTAAATTCTGGATATCAGCCCTTTGTCAGATGGGTAAACTGCAAAAATTTTTTCCCATTCTGTTGCTTGCCAGTTCACTCTAATGACTGTTTCTTTTGCTGTGCAGAAGCTGTGGAGTTTGATTAGGTCCCATTTGTCTATTTTGGCTTTTGTTGCCAATGCTTTTGGTGTTTTGGTCATGAAGTCCTTGCCTACGCCTATGTCCTGAATGGTTTTGCCTAGATTTTCTTCTAGGGTTTTTATGGGTTAGGTCTTATGTTTAAGTCTTTAATCCATCTGGAGTTAATTTTAGTGTAAGGTGTCAGGAAGGGGTCCAATTTCTGCTTTCTGCCCATGGCTAGCCAGTTTTCCCAACACCATTTATTAAACAGTGAATCCTTTCCCCAATGCTTGTTTTTGTCAGGCTTGTCAAAGATCAGATGGTTATAGATATGTTGTGTTGCCTCCAAGGCCTCTGTTCTGTTCCATTGATCTATATCTCTGTTTTGGTACCAGTACCATGCTGTTTTGATTACTGTAGCCTTGTAGTATAGTTTGAAGTCTGGTAGTGTGATGCCTCCTACTTTGTTCTTTTTGCTTAGAATTGACTTGGCTATGCGGGCTATCTTTCGGTTCCATATGAAGTTTAAGGTGTTTTTTTTCTAGTTCTGTCAAGAAGGTCATTGGTAGCTTGATGGGGATAGCGTTGAATCTGTAAATTACTTTGGGCGGTATGGCCATTTTCACGATACTGATTCTTCCTAACCATGAGCATGGAATGTTTCTTTATCTGTTTGTGTCCTCTCTTATTTTGTTGAGCAGTGGTTTGTAGTTCTCCTTGAAGAGGTCCTTTACGTTCCTTGTTAGTTGTATTCCTAGGTATTTTATTCTCTTTGTGGCAATTGTGAATGGCAGTTCATTCTTGATTTGGCTCTCTTTAAGTCTGTTATTGGTGTATAGGAATGCTTGTGATTTTTGCACATTGATTTTGTATCCTGAGAATTTGCTGAAGTTGCTTATCAGTTTCAGGAGATTTTGGGCTGAGACGATGGGGTCTTTTCGATGTACAATCACGTCATCTGCAAATAGAGACAATTTGATTTCCTCCTTTCCTATTTGAATACCCTTTATTTCTTTTTCTTGCCTGATTGCTCTGGCTGGAACTTCCAGTACTATATTGAATAGGAGTGGGGAGAGAGGGCATCCTTGTCTAGTGCCAGATTTCAAAGGTATTGGTTCCTTAATGAGCTCCTCTCATCTCTTTGAAGGCAAACATTTCTCCTGGATTTTCTCATAAAATATTAGTCTTCTTTACAATAAAGCTTGTGCTGAATTTCATGAAACCCCCATCTGTCAGGCAAGCATTCTCAGTGGGTGCAGTGTTGTAATCAGAAATTTCGAAAAGCTTGAGGAGACAGCGAAACTGTGAAAGCATTTGGTCATATTTGCTATCTACAGTTAAGCAAAGACCAGGTCGCTGTCAAGGTTGATCTGTTTGGTCTTTCTTGAAATCTCTGCCATCTTCTCTTTGATTATTGCATTCTATAGCAGCTCAGTTTCATGTACTTTTATTGGGTGCTTACTGTGTGCCATATATTGTACATAGGGAGCTGTGAAGAGGCATGAAACGTGTTCCTTGCTATTGAAGACTCAATAGCAAGTAATTGAGTTGAGAGGAAGTAGACTCATTCACGAGTATGTGAATATAATGCAGCCGACTGCTCTGAGTCCTAGGATGGAGGAACCGAATGAGGTGGGAGAATGGAGGCATGAGAGACAAAAAGGGCCTCTTGAAAGAGGCAGGATAGAGAGGTGAGTAAGAGCAGAGGCTTTGGGTCCAGCCAAACCCAGGTTCATCTCATTCTGTTGTGACTCTTACTAAACGTCACCCAAACCTCCATTTCCTCAGTGAGACTCCCACCTGCCACCGTGCTTAGCACAAGGGTCCTACTTAGTTGTTTATGGAAACTGCTTAGCCAAGTGTCTAGCCTAGAGTACATGTTTAGTAGGTGGCCTTTATATGAGGATGATAGTGTTAAACAATTTTAGAAGTGGAAGGGACTTAGGAAATCACTTACTTCATTCTCCTATGTTTATATTCTTTGAGACCCTGGGTTTGTGATTCTCCCATAGCTTGGGAAAGAGCTGGGCATCATAGTCTACTACTCTTCCCATTAAGGTCCTGAAAAGTGATTGTGGAAATTGCACACATCCAGATTTTATGGTGTCTGTAGTTATGACAAAATCTTTAATAACTGGCACACTAACATAATATAGAAATCAATATATATCAATGTAAAATATAACCTCCTTTTATTCTATAAGTAAATATACCCATGCACATGTATATTATCACTGTTTAAAGCACACATTACCACTCTAATTTCCAATTTTCAAATTAATTTTTGGACATTCTGAAGAGTGTTGTTACTAGCTAAATGATCTCCATTTCTGGGCCATGGTTTGACATAGGGAATGGCAGCAGAACCTTCCAGCAACTTCTCCATTAAATTGATTATTCTGACTGTACGGCTGAAATATGTAATCCCAGCACTTTGGAAGGCCAAGGCAGGTGGATCACGTGAGCTCAGGAGTTTGAGAACATGACGAAACCCCGTTGCTACAGAAAAGACAAAAATTAGCCAGACATAATGCACCCCTATCATCCCAGCTACTCAGGAGGTAGAGTTGGGAGGATTGCTTGAGCATGGGAGGCAGAGGTTGCCGTAAACCAAGATTGTGCCACGGCACTCCAGCCTGGGCAACAGAGCCAGACCCTGTCTCAAAAAAAAAAAAAAAAAGATTATTCTAACGGCCCTGGCACTTTATTGCAGTACAAGGAGGGCTGGGTGTGCTGTTGACTTGTAAGAGCTGTGAGGCTCTTGGATACCTGTGCTTCCTATGTGGCCTGAATCCAGAAAGCCTGACTCATTGGCACCACCTGCCCTGTGGCCTCTGCCTGCCAGTGCTTAGCTCCCCTGGAGCCTTCCATGGATGCTACACATGCCCTTGCTTCTGCCCTCTTGGTCTGTTGAGCAGTTGTGTCCAGGGCCACTGTTGTACAATGTCATCGAGTGACTTGTAGTTTTAATAGCTCATACTGCATGCCAACTAGTACAGAAGTATTATAATATTTAAAAAACCAGTACCACTGAATCTGAGTGAACCTGAATGTTTCTGCAGATAGCTCATAAGTCCTCCCACAAGGCACCAGGTCACGTCAAGATGGGAAGCAGACACTTCAGAGTGCTAAAGAGGTTCACTTCTGTTAAACACTTGTTCTTCTGAACTATCAAAAGTGAAGAGTTTCCATGGACCATAGCTTGGATTCACCATTAAGAGATTCTTACCCTAGGGAGGCTTGCTAGACACATCTCCACATAACCCTGAAATAGAACAGCATGGCTTTTTTTTTTTTTTTTTGTGCCAAGGCTGTGTGACTTCACTAGAGGCAGCATTTTTTTTTTGTGGCTTTATCTTCTATGTGTCATTCTATTAATATTTCTATTCTACAGATAAGGAAATCAAGGCTTCTCTAGACGATATATCCAGCTAGTAGCGGAAGTGGGATCCAAACCAGATCTGGCTGACATAAAGCCTGTATTTTAACATCATGTAATGCCTAACCCCTTGTTTGGCATAGGGAGTGTTGATTTATTATTTTGCTAAATGTTATCTTTTTTTCTCTGAAATTTTAATTTCTAGTTGGTTTCTCAGCCATTTGTGGGAGGCATTTCTTGGAATCATTTACTGTGAGTGCTGAATTTCTAAGAATTAAAGTAAAAATTCTGCTGGGCAGTGACTCATGCCTGTAATCCCAGCACTTTGGGAGGCTAAGGCCGGCCAATCACCTGAGGTCAGGAGTTCGAGACCAGCCTGGGCAACATGGTGAAACCCTGTTTCTACAGAAAATACAAAAATTAGTTGGGTGTGATGGCACACGCCTGTAATCCCAGCTGCTTGGGATGCTGAGGTGGAAGACTCACTTGAGCCCAGGAGGTGCAGGTTGCAGTGAGCCAAGACTGGGCCACCACACTGCAGCCTGGGTGACAGAATGATACTCTGTCTCAAATAAATAAATAAATAAAATATAAAAAAATAAAAATTTCTGTTCATTTTTGAAAATCTCATTACATAAATATCTCAATGTCATGCATGGTCTTATTTGATCCTGTCGATGACATGAGGCACGTAGAAAAGTTTTTGTTTTTAATTAGTTCCAGTTGAAAGGGTGAGGAGTTGGTGGGGGGTGGGGGGAAGGAGGCCTAGAGGAGTAAAATGACATGCTCAAGGTCACACAGCTTTTAAGCAGAGAAGCCAAGTCTCCAGTCTAAGACCTCTCTCCCTAAAGTCCATTATGTTTTCTCAAAGCTTCCCTGGAGTGAGATAAATGGGGAATGAGATGTAAGCAGTCTTTGATTCCAGAAGCCAAGACAGTGGGTTTTTCCATGGTATATCTACTTGTTAGGTCCATATGATCCATTTCTCTAACTGCTGGGAGCCAAGAGCTGAAAAATCTGTTGTAAAGAAGGATGATGAAGCCCTTTGTGATAATGACAGTAGTTCCTTCCTTGCTCTTTGCCAAGCACTGTGAAGTAATGGCCTTTCCCTAGAGCAGGGACTAATGGGGCATCTCTACAGAGTCACTTTAGTTTCAGGGATTTCTATCCCACAGTTGTCAATTTTGTAGAAGCCAGGACAAGACATTTTTGGCATTGTGACACTTAACTACAGAGAAAAATGCCCACTGGTGAATGGGAACACAAATACGACATGATTCTAATGCCAAGTTCAGTTTATCAGTCGTCTCTCCAAAAGGCTGATCTTGAACACTGTGGTATAGTAATTCACTTTCCTAGAACTGGATGACGAAAACGTTCTGGAAAGAGGAAAAGTGATGTTCTGTGGAAGTATCTTTGTGGAGGCCCAGAGGACTCACTGAAGAAGGCTGATTTTCCAGGAACTGGAGCTGGTGCCAAGCGGCCTCCGCCCTCCCCTCCCTGTCCTCAGCATACTAAATCATCTTGAGTATTGACGCTGGAAATGAGATAGTTACTGCTGTGATGAAGCCAGGTCTGAAGTCTTAGAATGAGTCAAGTATAGAAAGATGTTCCTTCCTGGCAAGCCCCTAGCCTGCTTGGAGTGAAGGTGCCACACAGGCTCTTGAAGTGCTGTTGGCAGCCTTTGCCTGCCTCTCCCAGGCCAGCTGAGAAACTTGTGTGACTGTGAACTGCAATGAATCATGCAAGAGGAGGGAGGTCTCTACAACTATTGAAGAAAGACATATCGGAATTGAATAGCATAACACTTGGCTCTTTATTTTTTATAACATATTTTTAATTGTAAAACTAGTGAATGTGACTGGGTGCGGTAGCTCATGCCTGCAGTCCCAGCACTTTGGGAGGCCGAGGTAGGCGGATCACTTGAGGTCAGGAGTTCGAGACCAGCCTGGCCAACATGGCAAAACCCCATCTTTACTAAAAATACAAAAATTAGCTGGGCTTGGTGGCGGGCACCTGTAATCCCAGCTAATTGGGAAGCTGAGGCAGGAGAATTGCTTGAACCTGGGAGGCGAAGGTTGCAGCAATCTGAGATCGTGCCACTACACTCTGGCCTGCGCAATAAAGCAAGACTTGGTCCCAAAAAAAAGAAAAAAAAATGCAAACAAAACAAAACCCCCTCCCCCAAAAAAACAATGAATGTAACTTGCAGAAAATTTTAAAAGTACAATCATACAAACAAATGAAAATCACTCATCATTCTCCCAGATATAATTAAATACAATTACTATAACTGTTTTGAAAGTGTAGTTGATAAAAGCCTGAGCTCTAGAATAGCCTGTATGGGTACAGATCCTGGCTTACTAACTGTAGAACCTGGGGTGAATCACTGATGTGTCTGCTTCAGTTTCCTTGTATATAGGATGAAGATAGCAATGATATTGCCTTCATAGGGTAATTGTGAAGATTACATGTGTTGTTACATATAAAGAATCTAGATCAGTGGCCTGGTACATGGTAGGCATTTAGTAGGTTTGAGTTATTATTATTTTATGTTTATTGTATACTCTGAATTCTTTCTCTAAACTCAGTTTTCTTTTACAAAAGTAAGATTGTACTGTGGATTATGTGTTGTAGCCTGCTTATTTTTCATTTAGCCTTTGGCATGCTTATCTGTACTCTTCTACAAAGTGATTTTAGTAGCTAACCAAATGACATTATTAGAGATATTTAACCAATTCCCATACTATTGAAAAAAATACATCACTTACAGCCTCTTGCCATGGTAAACAGTATCTTGATGAACATCTCTTTTTGCTAAGTATTTACATGCCATCCGTCTTTCAATGACAGTATTTTATGGGAGAGCAATTTTTCTTTGGGGACCAGATGGAATTATCCACAGCCCAGGGTGCCATAGGCATATATTGAATAAGCATATGAGGGGATGATCACCATGCATTATGGACACTTCTTCCATACCACTTCTCATGGTGTTTTGTCCATAGCTAAGAAATCAGTAAAATATTTATGAAAAGCTGCTACAGTTACTTTTAAATATTTTTAGTTACATTAAGGCAGTTAAGACTAGCCCTAGCATTTGTGCTCATCCTCTTTATATAATTTCTAAATAACTATTGAATCATCTCAAATCTCTTTCGAAATGAAGCTTGATACAAAGAAATGATCAAGCAGCTAACTAGCAATCTAATGGGAGAATAGAAATTATCTCCCAGGAAACACAAATTTTGTGTCACTCTTGAGAGCAAGAACTGGTCAGGTTCCTACAACTTGGAAGGGATAGGATACCGCTTCTAGTTTCCCAAACTAGGAATCCCAAGGAAAACTGGTTTCTTGTATCCTTAAAGTGACTCAGAGATAAACATGCAATTCTGATGTTTGTCTTTGGTGGGCTTAGATTTTCAAACCACAAGACATCATGAAACAAGAATCTACTTGGAGCCTTAGAGGCAGAGACCTGGACCTTTCTCTTTGGGTGGTACTCTCATGCTCTCTCAACTCTGATGTCCCCACCTCCACTCTCTTACACCCTGAAATCCCTGAGGACCCTTAGTAAGCACAGGGTGTTCTTTCTACTGGGTGCTATTTTAGCCGAAGTGTTTAGAAAGGTGTTGGAGGTGGCAAGCTCTGCATTCCTAAGGACACAAGTGGTGTTAACCATATGATGCAAGGGTTGGAAAACCTTTTTCTATAAAGGGCCAGAGAGTAAATGATTTAGACTTTGTGGGCCATAAGATCTGTGTCACAACGATTTAACTCCACATTGGACATTGAAATTTTACCTTCATGTAAGTTTCACGTTATGAAACATCATTCCTCTTTCGACGCTTTGCAATCATTTAAAAATGTAAAAGCCATTGTTATTTTACAGATTGTACAAAAACAGGCCATGGACTGGATCTGGCCTGTGGGATCCAGTTTGCAACCCCTTGATCTACCGTGGTCATTGTTTCTCTTTTTCTCTTCTGCATTTCTTTCTCATTGCACCATTTTCTTCTTTGTTCGGCCATGTTTTGAAACCTCTCTGCCCTTTCTCTCAACTAGCTGAGGCTAAAATATCATCTGCAGAATCTGCACTTTTGGCACTTACGTGGCTCATTAGGGACAGCCAGAATATCTACCTAAAAGAACCAGTAGAGCAATGTCAAATAATGCCCCTCTTCTTTTTCGTGTGTCCTGGCCAGTTCAATGTATAATTTGAATATATGAAGATTACGGATGGACTCTAGCAAGTTGTTCTGGTTTCTGCAGCATTCCAAGGCTCTAATGAGCAGAGCATATAGCCTGAGGGATGGTGAGAGTCTGATTTTTAGATAATCAAGGATATTTATATCTTTTAATAGGTTGGTGCCTTTGTAGTTCTGTTCCAGCATAAAATTGGGAGTTGAAGAGACATCCAGTCAATTTGGTGTCATCTCTTAAACAGTTACATATCAAAGGAGTATTCAGGCTGAACACCTGAAAATGCTACAGGGATGGAAATGGGGGAATTATAAACATTTAATGCTGCTCTATCCTCACTATAGTTAAAACAAAAACGATACAGATTTTTACTTAGGAGGGTGTGTTTATAGGGAAATAATGTGCTGTATTTCATATGAAACAGGACACGAGAATATTCTCAGATTTGTGACACTGGCCCCAGTCTGTGGAGCTGCCCATTAGACCTGTTCCTGGCCTTTTCTTCAGGGCTGTGAAGCAGTAGGGGCGACAGAGACTCGGCTGCCTACATAATGAAATTGGCTTGGTTTGCCTGGCATGCAGTGATTTATGAGGCTGCTTATTGTGGGGACATCTGCTGCTGAGAGCAGCCAGATGAAAGGTGTGCGGGTGGGAGGTGGAGGAGAGCAGGGACTAGGAGAGAGGCAGTTGTGTGTAGGCAGGTAAGCCTCATCTTGGTTATAGTTGTTGGAATCCTGAGCTGAGTGGAGCTGTAGAAGAGTATGAAATGGTAGATTAGCAAGGCTTTGGAATTGCAAGATCTGGGTTTGAGTCGCTGACTCTCCACTTGCTAACTGGAATCTTTGGTGAGTTACTTCCCTTCTTTGAGCTTCCATTGCTTCATCTGTAAACTGGGAATAATAACCACTTCCACTAAGGTCTGAGCACAGCTCCTGTTGCATTGGAGAGCTCAGTTAGTAGTAGAAATGATTAATATTTGTCCATATGTCCATTCATTTGTTTGTTTACCAGTATTCAATGTTCTTTGCAATTTCTAACAGAGACTCATTTTCTAACAGATGTCTAATGGTGACTTAGACATCTATTAGGTATCAGCAGCTCTTTAGATCAGGATGGAAAAACATGACAGTCAACATGTATTTATACATATAAGTATGAACATCTAAATGGCATGTAGGAGTGTAATAGGTACCTGACATATGATTGAAAGAACAGCCACCTGGCCAGTAAGCACAATAAAAGATACTTACTTACCTTACTAGTAATCAGGGAAATACTTACCTTACTAGTAATCAGGGAAATCATCAAAATAGGACCATAGTAAGATACTGATACATACTTGCCAAAGTATGTATCAGTCAAAATGTAAAAGTCTTACTAACTGTGTTACTAAATGTTAAGGAGAATATAGAGTGAAGGAACACATATGTACATATGTGTTATGAACATACTTGCAGGAATTTAAACTGCTGTGACTGCTTTGGAAAATGATTTGTCAATATCTAGAAATATGAAGATGTACATACCTTATTTACTGGCAAATTCTGCTCATAGGTATAATCTAGAGAGAGTCTTGTATATGTTACCAAAGTGACATGTTCCTCACTGTGTTGCTTATTATAACAAATAGCTTACATGTCCATCAATGGGGTAATTGATACACACATTAATTGAGATAAAGCTGAACTTGGTACCAGCATAGATGAATTTTAAACAATGGTAAGTGAAAAAAAAAAAAGTTGCGGAATAATGCAAATAGAAAACCATTCATATATAGCTTGACATCATGGAAAACGAAATTAATATATTTTTTGTGAATTCAAACATATATAATACTAGTTTGAATAAATTAATTGGAATGATAAATGTAAAATTCAGGCTGATATTTAGGAGAAGAAAGAGGGATGTGATTGGAAGGGCTGCCTGGGGCTTAATCTCAACGCTGCTAGCAAATAAATATTCACCAGCTTGTATGCCCTTAGACAAGTTTGTTAACCTCTGTGCCTCAGTTTTATAACCTATAACATGGAAATAATAATATTATCTACTTCATAGGGATGCTGTGAGGATTAAATGAGTGAATGTAGATAAAATGCTTAGAAAAATACCTACCAAATAGTAGGTGTTATATATAAGTTAGCAGCTATAGTGCCTATTACATGAGTATTTTTTAATTCTTTATTTTTAAAATCTTATAGATTGCAAATTTTAAAACCAGAATAGATGCCATTCTTGTCCTTTGTCATTATAGAGTTGGAAAGTGAATAAAGATTTAAAAATACCATCAATATAGGAATTTCAGGATGTGGCATGATAGAGTTTAGCTATGATCTCTTGACCCCTAGATTTATTAGGTACCACATCACCAGCTTTATGTGCACTTATTTAATTTTTCCCTATGGAGTAGGGACGACTCTTATCCCTGTTTTACAAATGGGAAGAAAGAGGCTTAGGAAGACTGACTTCCAGGGTCACACAGCTAGGGGTAGCAAAGCTGGGCAGGAGGAGAATGACATGCTTTTGACTGCTAGGCCTTAAACCCCTGCCTGGCCACTGTTTATAATAGCCACCTCCTCTACACATATTCCTGCTTCCTTCCTGTATCAGCCTGCATAGGTTAGGTTGTACTTTGGTTATGAACATTCCCAAAAGATTGGTGACACAAATAGGTGTTTCTCACCGGATTAGTCTGTTTTCACACTGCTTTAAAGAACTACCTGAGACTCAGTAATTTATAAAGAAAAGAAGTTTAATTGACTCACAGTTCTGCATGGCTGGAGAGGCCTCAAGAAACTTACAACCATGACCGAGGTTAAAGGGGAAGCAAGTCACATCTTACATGGTGACAGGAGAGAGAGAGAGAGCAAGGGGGGAAGTGCCACATTTTAAGACCATCAGATCTCTCACTGTCACGAGAACAGCACGGGGAAAATCTGCCTCCATGATCCAATCACGTCCTACCAGGTCCTTCCCCTGACATGCGGAGATTACAACTTGAGAAGAGACTTGGCTGGGAACACAGAGCCAAACCATATTACTTACTCATGCTAAATATTCATCAAAGGTCATCTGCCATATAGCTCCTTTCTCTCTCTGGGACCCAGAAGTCCTGGACAGAGTAGCCACAGTCTCAAACCTTGCTGGTTGCTATGGCAGAGAGAGAGAGAGAGAGAGAGAGAGAGAGAGACAGACAGAGACAGAGAAACAGACAGAGACAGAGAAACAGAGAGAGAGAGAGAAACAGAGAGAGAGAGAGAGAGAGAGAGAGAGAGAGAGAGAGAGAGAAAGAAAGAAACTGTAGAGAAGATCACTTTAACAGTTAAATGGATCCTGGAAGTTATATACAACACTTCCACTCACACATTATAGGCTGGAGCAGTGGTTTTTAACTAGGGATAATTTGGCCCCACTATAATCACACATTCTAGGCTGGAGCAGTGATTTTTAACCAGGGAAAATTTGGCCCCATTTGCCAGTCTCTGGAGACATTTTTTATTGTCACAGCTCAGAGGTGGAGTGGGGGTTGGGGCAGGTGCTGCTGGCATCTAGTCAATAGAAGCCAGCAATGCTACTCAGCACCCGCAGACACAACAAGAAAGAAGTATTTGGCCTAAAATGTCAATAATGCTGAGACTGAGAAACCCTGGACTGGAGCTAAGCACAGGGGGCCAGAAAGCACAATTTTAAGAAGCTATAAGGGAAGAGAACCTGAAATATTTGACAGATGGCACTAATGGCTACCATACATCCAAAGGCCTAAACGCAGTGCTGAAGTCCCTTCAGAAGCTGTTCTTCATGATAGAAGTGAACCGGTGCTGTAAGGGGCAGCCATGGAATTGGGCTTCTCGTTCAGTCATCTCCATCAAAGGGCAGAGGAGTGAAATTGAAGCTGACTACTGGTCTTCCTCAGCAGTCTCTTTGGAGCAGCACTGTTCAAATGTAGTACAATACAAGTCACACACGTAGCTTAAAATTTCCCAGTATCCACATTAAACAGGTAAAAAGGAACAGGCGAAGTTGATTTTAAAGGTATAACTTCTTTAATTCAATATATCTAAATTATTATTACAACATGTAATATCAGTATAAAAATATTGAGATACTTTACATTCCTTTTTTTTTTATGCACCAAGTCTTTGAAATGTATTGTGTGTTTTATATTTACGGCACATTTCAGTTCAGCCTAGCCATATTTCAGGTGCTCAATTGTCTCACATGGCCAGTGGCTAGTGGTGGCAATATTGGAGGTTTCTGTTCCTGGGACTCAGTGAGAGACTGTCCTGGGTCTCCCCTGAGGACCAGTAATAGTGTTATAATTCAGAGTTTATAAGTTCTGAGAACGGGACACAACTTTTAGGAATATCTGTCCCAGACTCCTAAAGACAGTCTATGTATGTTTTAAGAATGAAGAGGGATTGGTTTTCTGTGGATTCTCTGCAATCAACATTTTTTTTCTGTTTTTTTTTTTTCTTTTATTTTGGCAGGTGCCTCATCTCCAGACATGGAGCCCAGCTATGGGGGAGGTCTCTTTGACATGGTAAAAGGAGGTGCAGGGAGGCTCTTTAGTAACCTAAAGGACAACTTGAAAGACACCCTCAAAGACACATCTTCTAGAGTGATACAATCTGTGGCCAGGTATGCACATTCTTCCCATTAATTTAATGGATCCCCATGCTCTCAAAGCATCTGATTACCTGCCAGCTGCCTGTCTGGCCCAAAGAGTATCAATTTTGGGATATAATTTTATGGGATCTGATCAACTAAGAAATGTCATTGAAGACATAAAGTTAGGTCTTTGAGAAGATATAAGCATAGGCTGGGAGCACTCAGTTCATCACGACATTAGAGTATAATGATTGCCCTCCCTGGCTTTAGAATCAGACATCCTGGGTTCTAATGCAATATCTGCCTTTGTTAACTAAGAGCCCTGAGGCAAGGTGATTAACCTCTCTGAGCTTTGCTTTTGTACCTGACAGGATTTGTGTCTTTGGGTTGTTTAGGGATTCAATGACATAAAAATATATATGCAATCTGAATAAGCATTACCTATGGATTGTAATCAAATCTGAACTTTGTTTTTATGTCCTTCTAGCCCTTTAACTTTATTCAGTGAGAGAAGTTTTTTACTCTTTCACTGTATGAAAATTCTTATAAGCAGGTCATAAGAATTATTTTTTTATTGATGATGCTGGAACGTACTTTGCTCCAAATTCCAGTTCCCATTGGTAATCTCTGGGCCTCAGTTTCCAGATCTGTAAAACACACAAGAAAATGGGTGTATATGCTTTCTAAGCCTCCTTTCTGCCCTAATAATCAATAAGATATGGGAGAGTTTTAAGGACCTCTTTTTCAGCGTATTCTGAAAACAGTCTCAAATTTTAGTGTGCCTCAGAATCACTTGGAGGGCTTGTTAAACACAGACTTCTGATTCAGAAGGACAAGGGAAGCATAATATATTTACTAAGTATCAGAAAATTCTAGGGTTACTTTGAGTTACAATATGCAGTTCTAAATCAGAAATTCAACTGTCAAGTCCAATATATTAATCAAAATGTTAATCTTTGTTCAAAGGTAAAACTTACTCCTACCTCTGATTCTCAACCAGGGCCTGGTAGGCAGAAAAATGGTGTCATTTATTTTTTCTCACCTACTTCTTCTCCTACCCCTTTGCCACTTAAACAATTATGGAAGATATTTCCATGTAGGTAAAGAAGCTAGAACAACTGGTGTTGATAAATAAGCAGAGTTTTCTATTCTGAGATTGATTCAGATCATGAAGTAGCATCTACAAGGGCATTAGAATGCACCAGTTGGAGTGGCATATTTATACCCCTGAGGTTATGGGCTGTCTTTTCTCAGTGATCCTTCCTTGTTAGAGAGAAGGGCTAGAGGGGAGTCAAAAGAAGCCCCTGGACAGCAGTTTCCCAGTTCATATGTGCAAGTGATTGAGAGAGAGAAATCTTGGCATATTTGGATCATTTTAATGAGTGCCCATATTTTGTCTTGCTTTTAGCTACACAAAGGGAGATTTAGACTTCACTTACGTTACCTCCAGAATAATTGGTAAGTTTCTCATGTTTATTACTGTCCTTTGGCTCCGCTTCCAGTTGCTGCCCATCGTGACAGCAGACCTAAATGTTTAACCTGTTCTCTTTCTGTATGATCTCTCCTAGTGATGTCCTTTCCTCTGGACAATGTTGATATAGGATTCAGGAATCAGGTTGATGACATTCGAAGCTTTTTGGATTCCAGACATCTTGACCACTACACAGTATACAATCTGTCACCTAAGTCTTACCGAACTGCCAAATTTCACAGCCGGGTAAGGATTTTTAGCCCTGAGATCGTACTGTTGAAGACATGACAGGGTGTTTTTCCTCCTTAGAGACACCCTCAAAGCATTTGCCTTACACAGCTGAAGCTGAAGAACTCTACACTCTGGACAATTCTGTCCACAAAATATTTGTTAGGCTGCTGTGAGACATCCTGAACATTTTCCTTGGCTGAGGATACTTATGGGAAAGTGTATCTGTCAATGAAATACGATCGAAGTTGTGGTCACAAGTCTGCTGGTGGCTAGTTGTTCCATGGCACGTTGTTCATGAGGCTTAATTTGGAGATTGAACTGCTGCTAGGGCAGTTGGCTGCCTTCATGCTGTTACACTAATTATGCCTTTGACTCTTCTTTATTGCTACTTGGCATCAAGATGAGGCAGTGTGGCTAGAGCAGTACCAAGAAGTATTAATGAAAATGTCTTTCCATTAATATATTTTAAGAAGTTTTTTGAACTAGGCAGAGAAATATTCCTAGTCTTAACCTGGTTAAGGAACTGAGAGTTGGCTTAGGTTTGAATTTGATATCGAGCTTGGTATTTCTGACCACTGAATTCTGACTTACTAAAAAAAGGCCGTTTTCCCCCTCTCAAGAACATCTCTAAGTATTTTTGACTTAGTCTTTAGATTCATTTGGGTCTATTAATAAACAGAATGAGCTTTCTATGCATGGATCCTTTAAAAGTGAAGCTTGATGTCAAATACATAAAACGATAGCTGGTTGACTATGCTGTGTATCTAGGATCTCCGCTTTGATGCTGGAACATACTTTGCTCCAAATTCCAGTTCCCATTGATAATCTCTGGGCCTCAGTTTCCAGATCTGTAAAACACACAAGAAAATTGGTGTTTATGCTTTCTAAGGCTCCTTCTTCCCCTAATAATCAATAAGATATGGGAGAGTTTTAAGGACCTCTTTTTCAGCATATTTTGAGAACAGTCTCAAATTTTAGTGTGCCTCAGAATCACTTGGAGGGCTTGTTAAACACAGACTTCTGATTCAGAAGGACAAGGGAAGCATGAGAATCTGCATTTCTGACAACTTCCCGGGGGCTGCTCCTGATGTAGCTGTGGGGACCAGTCTTTGATAAAGCACTGATAACATCGTTCTGAAGTGGTTTGATCTAAATTGCCATTCTGTAATGGAGATTTTAAGTGCAGCTCTTTAAAATCTACTGTAATAAAATAACCTTCCAACTCTTATTCCACCTATTAGCTAATTCAGAACCAGTGAATTAACATCAAACAAAAATGTGCATAGATATTTTGTTTTTAATATAAGGCAAATCTTTCAAATGGATTTTTCTTGTTGGAGGCTAAGTCAGTGCCATTATTTTCATAATTTCAGGACTGTGGAACATCCTACACAGTATTTCATAGAAATTTTATTTGACCTTGAAAGAGCTGTGATAATCTGGATAATTTTCCCTCGGAAATCACCTTCATAAAGATATAATATCATTATAGAAGAGATATAATAATATCATTATAGAAGCATTTATACATACAAAGATTTATCTTTGTGTAATATTTATAAAAGGCAATCTCTGTAAAGATGTTTTTAATGAAAGGCATCTATCAGTGTAACTAAAGTTTTTGTGACTGGGCTTAACAGTTTACCAAAGGAATCAGAGATTACATATAAACACCTTCTCTGGGCTGCTCTTACTTGCCCTAGAAGAGAAGGGAGCAATTTTTGTTTGTTTGTTTTTGATACCTAGAACAGTGCCTGATGTAGATAATCAATGTTTTTTAAAAGCACGGATGCGCAAAGAATTCTTAAACACTATAGATATAAAATAAATATTTGGTTTGTGTTCTCAAGACACCTAAGCCTAGTTGGCAAGAGAACACAGGACATTCTCAAGGTAAGTACAAATAATATTTATAATACCTGCCAAGGGAGATTAGTTAAAAAGAGACACCAGTGACAGCTGGATCTTAGAGCAGGAGAAAGGCCTATATAGGTCAGAGGAGTGGGGTCATTTCTTGCCTATATAAATTGTTAGTGTCTTGTGAGGCTCTTGATGATCTAGCCTCTATCTGGTCCTCTAACTTTATCTTTTACTGTTCTTCGTTGCCCCAAAATCACATGCTCCAACCAGGGATATCCATGTGCTCATGTGCATGCACACATGTGTGCACATACACACACATACACACACACACACACACACACACACACACACACACACAGAGACACACAGTCTCCTTGTATGAGCTACTCCTCCCTTAAAAGCCATCCATGCCACACACCCTTCATCTCCTCTTTCTTTTTTAAAATTTTTTAGTTTTTAAGACAGAGCCTCACTCAGTCGCCCAGGCTGGAGTGCAGTAGCATGATCTTGGCTCACTGCAACCTCTGCCTCCCAGGTTCAAGCAACTCTTGTACCTCAGTCACCTGAGTAGCTGGGATTACAGGCGTATACCACTATGCTCAACGAATTTTTATATATTTAGTAGAGATGATTTTGCCATGTTGGCCAGGCTGATCTCAAACTCCTGGCCTTAAGTGATCCACCTGCCTTGGCCTCCCAAAGTGCTGGGATTATAGGTGCTAGCCACTGCATCCAGCCCATCTCCTTCTTTATTAACCTGGTTTTTCTAAGGGGAAGATTTTCACATGCCATAAGGCTTTTCCAATTCTTTCTCCTAAAACACAGGATTGCACTACATCTTTAGCTCTTCCTAGATAGTCCTAGAATTTGGCAGAAGGGAAGTGGATCCTCTGACCTGTCTCCTTTACCTTTAGTTGCATCTCGGGGAGGCAGTTCCAGAGCCCTAGTATTTCCATCTTACTTTTGTTTTTGTTTTGCCTACATCTCTTTTCAAACGCCTAGACCTTTCTTTTCCCAGCACTAATACTGTGAATTGATTTGCATCTCATTATTGCATGACTTAGAAAAGTTTTCTTTGTTTTTAACCTTTCAGTTCATGAGGACTAGAGCCATTTCTTACTCCTTCCAGTTCTTTGGAGTTCTAGGTCTGAAATTAAACCTTATTTTAATAAATGTTGATGGTAGAGTCTACCATAAATACCAGACACAGAAGTGGTTTTATTTATAGACTCATGAGAGTATATAAACTCATAGGTTTTTTAAATTTATAAACTCGTGGGAGTCTGGCTCTGCCCACATCATATACCTCTGTGCCTTGAAACCTGAATTGAGTCACTTTACATGATGATTATGTGATTGTTTGTGTATGTTCAAATCTGCATTTCAGGATGCAGGTAGTGATGTTGGCAAAGACAGGCTATTTCCCGGAAGATTTTACCTTGCTGAGGGCTTTCATTCTGTATTTTGATTCGCTTTTATGCTTAGAAGCCACATTGGTTGACAGGAATTGTATGAAATAATCAATACTATTGTCCTTATTTTTCTATTACATATTTGCACATGGCACAGAATGTTAAAATAGGACTTTGTTTAGTCTCAGTTTAGCAGAGGATACAACTCAAGAGAATGCATAGCACATAATCCAGCATTCAAAAGCAAAGTACTAGAATACCTATTCAGGACTGCAGAGGAAGTATTGAACCTCAGTTTTTTTTTTATTGATTCTTCATAGCCAGTGTCCACATTGAGGAAATAAGAGTACTGATGCTGACAATGAAGTCCCAGAGACGAACAAGGTGCATCAGTTAAACCAGATGTTCATAATCTGAATTTAAAAGACCCATAACTCCTCTGTGATGTACATCTACTGGTAGGCTTCAGAGAGCTTAACCATCTGTTTCCACTCCTTTAAAAAAATTATTATGATAAAATATACGTAACAGCCGGGCACGGTGGCTCAAGCCTGTAATCCCAGCACTTTGGGAGGCCGAGGCAGGTGGATCACGAGGTCAAGAGATCGAGACCATCGAGACCATCCTGGTCAACATGGTGAAACCCCATCTCTACTAAAAATACAAAAAATTAGCTGGGCATGGTGGCACGTGCCTGTAATCCCAACTACTCAGGAGGCTGAGGCAGGAGAATTGCCTGAACCCAGGAGGTGGAGGTTGTGGTGAGCCGAGATCGTGCCATTGCACTCCAGCCTGGGTAACAAGAGCGAAACTCCGTCTCAAGAAAAAAAAATACAGTAACATAAACTTATCATTGTAACCATTTGTAGTATATCAGTTCAGTGACATTAATTACATTCCCAGTGTTGTGTAACCAACACCGCTATCTATACTTTCTCATCATTCCCAACATAAACACTGTTCCCATCCACTCCATGAATATGTGTTTGTATGCGTGTATACACTGGTTAGGTTTCCGCATAGAAGGTTTATAGCTGTGCCCCAGAATATCAGGAACCTGTACACATTTCTTGGCATTACCGTTGGCAATAAATGGAAAGCTGGATGAATGAACACCAAGTCTGACCTGGCCCCAAAGTTCTTAAGTTCTGATTAATGCTATTCTGGGACCACTTTGTCTCTCCTCCCTCTGTCCACTCAGGAAGGACAGTATGGTGAAGGTATCCTGCAGGGAGCCTGGAAATCTGCAGCCCAGCTGGCTCTTTTAGACTCTGCCCTCTTGTTAACTATTTCTAAATGACATAGTCCTGTAGGATTTCTTTCCCTTTGGGAACAATTTGATTTTTGGAAAATGTATTATCAACTAGGGTGTCTTAAAGGACTCATGATTGAAAGTCAGTCTTTTTACCCTTTTTCTCCCAGAGCGTACCAAAGAGGTCGCTACAGCTCCCAGTTGTTTCTGCTTTGGTGGGAGATTGGTGGGAGTGGGGGAACTTTCTAGCTCATACTTCATCCCTCGCTCTGCCACCATGCCTCGGTGTCAGGGCAGGAAATAACTGGAGTAAAAAAAACAATCCCTGGCCTGGGGGCCAGAGGACCAGAGATCCCCACATTCTAGTTACGCAGCTTCCATGAATTGAATGTCTTAACCTTGGTAGAACATAGCCATCGCTTGAAGCTCTAACCACTTTAGAAATGCAAGGTTTGGAATTGTTATCAATCATCAGACAATGTAATATAATGGAGAGTGCACATCTTTTATTTTTTTAAACTGAGATGAAACCCTCTAGTGTATACGAACTTCAGACTTTAAAAATTACCCTAGGTTCACATCTCATCTGTTCCTCTTCCTGAGCAAATCACTTTTACCTCTCCTTGGACTCAGATTTCTCCTGTATAAAATGGATATGCCAAAAACAGAGCGCCTATCTCATAAGCACTCTTCGAAATATTTTTGTTAGTTTGTTATAAGGAATAAGTTTGATAGCAGTGTCTTGCTTAGAGTCATCATTCAGCAAGTAGTAGCTATGATTAACATCGATAATAATAAAATGCCACAATAAATGATTGACTGAATTATCCCCATCATCCAAAAATGGTGTGTGATTCATAAAATGCCAGATATGGCAATTAAGTCATACTCTCTGTCTCTAAGTAGAAGCTTTTGTTCTTTTTTTTTTTTTTTTTTTTTGAGATGGAGTCTCGCTCTGTCACCCAGGCTGAAGTGCAGTGGCACAATCTTGGCTCACTGCAACCTCTGCCTCCCAGGTTCAAGCGATTCTCCTGCCTCAGCCTCTTGAGTAGCTGGGATTACAGGTGTGTGCCACCAGGCCTGGCTAATGAAGCTTTTGTCCTTATGCTTAGTGAATGGCCGCTTCTGCCCATCCTGTCTTGGGCTAGGGATGATGGAGAGATGAAAATTGAATGGCATCCAGCCCTGGCACTGTTTTGGCTTCTTTCCCACTGGGTGGTATCATGGCAGCCTGGTAATCCGTATGGTGTCCGCTGATGCTCAGCAGCCCCAGGAAGTGTTCAGGAAGACTGGAGACAGCATTGTGAAGTGTCAAGGGCTATGCTTATTGCATGAAGCTGTGAGCCCCGGAGAGCTACAAAAATAGCTTGCAGTGATTGAGTTTCCTTTTTATTTTGTTGGTTTTGTTTATGCCTTAATGTTTTCCCCTTTTAGACAAAGTGCATGCTTTTAAAAAATTCTAATTGTATGTTTGTTTAATGGTGTGTAATTATATATCAAGTAAATATATAATTATGGAGTACTTTAAATTAATATTATTTACTTGATTGAGTTAATGATTCTGGAGCTATTAGCCTATTGTGCTAAGAATAATGTAACCAACTTTTAGCTGAGACTTATTACAGATATTGACATTTGGGTGTGTGTGTGTGTGTGTGTGTGTGTGTGTAACAGCCAGTTTTTTAAACCTTTAAAAATACTACTGGGGAGATAAATTTGCTATACTTTCATTCTGTTGCAGTCTAAAAAACCCCAATAAAATGGATTCGCCGGTTCCCTCCTCAAGATATTGTACATACAGACAAATCTTATTATAAAAAGAGATTACCAGCTGGTCCGAAGGTAGTGCATTATCTTAATTGATTGTTCACAGTCAGTTACGGATCGAACTCCTTTTTCTACTCTTTCCCCTCTTCTCACTACTGCACTTGACTAGTCTTAAAAAAAAAAAAAAAAAAAAAAAAGAGAGAGAGAGAGAGAGAGATTACCAAATGGAGTTCATTCCTTTATTCTTTGACTCATTCATTCACTCAGCAAATACCTGTTGAGCACCTTCCATATAAGCAACACATGTACAGCAGACACTGGGGTTACAAAAGTGAGTAAGTTACGGTCTCTCTTCTCTTGGAGCTCAGTGTCCAGAAGGGGAGACAGATATAAGCAGTTTATTCAGGACAGCTTGTCCACAAGCTAGCATTTACTGTTTTTATGTTCTGCTACTTAATTCTGACAACAATCTTACAATGCTCATTTATAATTTACACACTAGATAATTGAGGCCTGGAGAGGTTAGTAAGTTGCCTAAGGTTAATCAGGTAGTAAATGGTAAATCCAGAGTGAAAATCTGGCCTATGGCCTTAACCATGTTGCTCTACTGAAAAAAGCTGTAATCGATGAAGATAAACAAGGGCATGAGTATAAAGATGACTAAGCGTTTCTGTCTGTGAGTAGTAGAGAAACTGTCAGAGACAAGAGAGCACTTAAACTTGATTTTTTCTTTTTTGAATATTTGAGTTAAAATATGCATATATAATGTACAACTTCTACCATTTTAAAGTGTACTGTTTAAGTACATTTATAGTATTTTTTCATTCTTCAAACCCCTTCCCATTCTCCTTCCTGGCCTCTGGTAACTACTACTCTCTATCTTCATGAGATACACTTTTTAAATTACTCCTTATGAGTAAAAAAATACAGTATTCCTCTTTCTGTGCTTAATTTATTTCACTTATAATGGCCTCCAATTCTATCTGTGTTGCTGCAAATGACAGGATTTCATTCTTTTTTATGTGAATAATATTTCATTGTGTATGTATACCATATTTTATTTTTTCATTCATCCATTGATAGGCACTTAGGTTGATTCCATATTTTGGCTATTGTGAATAGTGCTGCAGTAAACATGGGAGTGCAGATATATCTTAGATACATTGATTTCCTTTCTTTTGGATATATACCCTGTAGTGGAATTGCTGGGTCATATGGAACCTCCATACTGTTCTCCATAGTGATTGTACTAATTTACATTCCCACCAACAGTGTGTGAGAGTTCCCTTTTCTCTACATCTTTACCAGCATCTGGTATTACATGTCTTTTTGATACAAACCATTTTAACTGAGGTGAGGTGACACCTCTTGTAATTTTGATTTGCATTTCTCTGATTAGTGATGTTGGACATTTTTTTCATATAACTGTAGGCCATCTCGATGTCTTCTTTTGAAGATCTTTTAATTCTGTTCAACTCTTGTGCCCAGTTTTTAATTTTGTTTTTGTGTTTTGTTTTTGCTATTGAGTTGTTTGAGCTCCTTATATATTCTGTGTTATTAATTTCTTGTCAAATGAATAGTTTGCAAATATTTCCTGCCATCCAGTGGGTTGTCTCTTCACTTTGGTGATTGTTTTCTTTGCTGTGCAGAAGCTTTTTAGCTTGATATAGTTCCAATTGTCTATTTTTGCTTTGGTTGCCTGCGCTTTTGAAGTCTTCCGAAAGAAATTTTTGTCCAGATCGATGTCCTGGAACATTTCTCTAGTGTTTTCTTCTAGTCGTTTTATATTTTCAGGTTTTTGATTCAAGTTTTTAATCCCATTTTGATTTGATGTTTGTGTATAGTGAGAGATATAGGTCTATTTTCACTTTCATGCATATAGTTACCCACTTTTCCCAGCACCATCTATGGAAAAGACTGTCCTCTCCCCATTGTAAGTTCTTGGCATCTTTGTCAAAGATGAATTGGTGGTAAATGTATAGATTTATATCTGGGGTCTCTATTTTGTTCCATTAGTCCATGTGCCTGCTTTTATGCCAGTACCATGCTGTTTTGGTTACAGTAGCTTTATAATAAACTTTGAAGTCAGATAATGTGATGCCTCTAGCAGCTCAAGGTGGCTTTGGCTATTTGAGTCTTTTGTGGTTCCATATAAATTTTATTTTTTTTCTATTTCTGTGAAGAATGTCATTGGTAGTATTTTGATAGAGATTGCATTGAATCTGTACATTGCTCTGGGTAGTATTGCCATTTTAATAATATGAACTTGGAATACCTTTTCTTTTTTTTGTGTCCTCTTCTATTTCTTTCATCAGAGCTTTGTAGTTCTTCTTGTGTAGATCTTTCACTTCTTTGGTTAGATTGAGTCCCAGGTGTTTTATATTTTTTGTAGTTATTATAAATGGCATTGCTTTCTTGATTTCTTTTTCAGATTGTTGGCTGTTGGCACATATGAATGCTGTTGATTTATATATGTTGGTTTTGTATTCTTCAACTTTACGGAATTCGTTTGTGAGTTCTAACAGTTTTTTTTTTTTTTTTTTTGGTGGAGTGTTTAAGTTTTTCTAGCCATAAGATCATGTTGGGTTTGAACAAGGCTAATTTGACTTCTTCCTTTCCAATTTAGATGTCCGTTATTTCTTTTTATTGCCTAATTGCTCTGGCCAGGACTTCCAGTATCATGCTGAATAATAGTGGTGAAAGTGGGCATCCTTGTCATGTTCTAGTCTTTAGAGGAAAGGCCTTCAGTTTTTCTCCATTTCAGTACAATGTTAGCCATGAATTTGTCATAGATGGCCATTATTATTTTGAGGTATTATTTTGAGGTATCCTTCTATATCTATTTTCATGAGGTTTTTTTTTTTTTTTTTTTTTTTTTTGAGACAGAGTTTCACTCTGTCACCCAGACTGGAGTGCAGTGGCACCATCTCAACTCACTGCAACCTCTGCCTCCTGGATTCAAGCAATTCTCCTGCCTCAGCCTCCCAAGTAGCTGGGATTACAGGCATCTGCCACCATGCCTGGCTAAGTTTTATATTTTTAGTAGAGACAGGGTTTCACCATGTTGGCCAGCCTGGTCTCAAACTCCTGACGTCAAGTGATCTACCTGGCTTGGCCTTCCAAAGTGCTGTGATTACCGACGTGAGCCGCCATGACTGGCCTCATGAGGATTTTCATCACAATGGGATGTTGAATTTTATCATATTCTTTTTCAGCATCTATTGAAATAATCATATGTTTTTTGTTCTTGATTCCATTAATGTGGTTTATCGCATTTATTGATTTGCATATACTGAGCCATCCTTGTACCTATGAAGTGAATCTTTACTGATAATGGTGAATGATCTATTTAATGTGTTGTTGCATTTGGTTTGCAAGTATTTTGTTGAGGGTTTTTATACCTGTGTTCTTCAGTGATACTGGATTTTTGTTGTTATGTCCTTCTCTAGTTTTAGTATCAGGTAATGCTGACCTTGTAGAATGAGTTTTGAAAGTATTTCCTCTTCTTCCATTTTTTTTAAAGAGTTAGGGTAGGATTGGTATTAGTTCCTTTTAAAATATTTGGTAGAATTCAGCAGTGAATCCATCAGGTCCTGGGCTTTTCTTTGATAGGAGAATTTTTATTACAGCCTCAATCTCATTATTTGTTATTGGTTTGTTGAGGTTTTCTATTTATTCATGGTTCAATCTTGGTAGGTTGTGTTTGTTCAGGCATTTATCCATTTCTTCTAAGTTTTCTAATTTGTTGGTATATAATTATTCATAATAGCTGTCTCTAATGAGTCTTTGTATTTCTGAGTCTCAGTTGTTATGTCTTTTTCATTCCTGATTTTATTTATTTGAGTCTTCTCTTTTTTTTTTAATGTACCTAAAGGTTTATTGATTTTATTGTTTCAAAAAAACAACTTTTTATTTTGTTGATCTGTATTTTCTTTAGTTTTAATTTTCTTAATTTCTGCTCTGGTCTTTATTATTTCTTTATTTCTATTAATTTTGACCTTGGTTTGTTCTTGCTTTTCTAGTTCCCTGAGGTGTATTATTTGGTTGTTAATTTGAAGTCTTTCTCTTTTTTTTTTTGATATAGGTGTTTATTGCTATAAACTTTCCTCTTAGTACTTCTTTTGCTGGATTCCATATGTTTTTGTATATTTTTATTTTAATTTGTAAGACGTTTTAAAATTTCTTCTTAATTTCTTTATTGACTCATTGGTTGCTCAGCAGCATGTTGTTTAATTTCCACGTGTTTGTGTATTTTCCAAGGTTCCTTTTGTTATTTAGTTGTAAAGTTTTATTCCATTGTGGTCAGAGAAGATACTTGGTATGATTTCTGTGTTTTTGAATTTGTACAGACTCATTTTGTGGACGAAAGTGTGGTCTATTCTAGAAAATGTTCCATGTGCAAATGAAAAGAATAGAAATTCTGCAGCAGTTGGGTAAAATATTCAGTAAATGTCAATAAGGCCTATTAGATCTTGAACCTGGGTTTTAAAAGATGAATTGGAGTTTACCAAGGGAAGAAAATACATTTCAGACATAAAGCAGCTTGTACAAATATATATTTTATGATTCCTCTGGCAGCAAAATGTATCTTCTCAGTTATTCTATATTTTTAGTCAGTAAGTCATTTCCATTCCTTGAGAACAAACACATCAATGGGGAATATATATGTGGGTAAAGGTGAGGCCAGAAACAGCTTTGAATCATGTTGGATAAAAGGGGCAAGCCATTATAGAGTTCAATTGACAGAGGCCAATCCTAGATCACTCTGGACTGTTCTGGAGCTATGCCAAACATTTCAAATACTTTATTTAATAAACCATACTGTCCTTCCCAAAGGTATATGAAGTGGGTAACCTGGAAGTTCTCTTGCCACTGCCTCATAGTCATCTTGTAGACAAGTTACAAATTACCCAAAAAGAATGGGCTTTTTTGGCAGTCCCAGAGAGAGAAACTCCAGGTGTTTGCTTTTAGATGTCAACTCTACTAAGACCACAGATAACTTCCCAGTCATATTTTGATTATTTATTATCTGGTTGCCAGAAAAGGGCTAATCAAACAAATTCCACCTGCCTCCCTTTCCCACAGTCAAATAGAAGGCATTTGAGACATTTGGGATTGCAGAGCACACTGACACCATCTGTATGAAACCTCTTCTTTCTCCAGAATTTCATATCTCAGGAAATAACACTTCCTGTAGCCTTCTATCCAGGCATTCAAGCCAGAAACCTGGAGTTCAGGCTTGACCCTTTCCTCTCCTTTCCCTGACACTCTCTTCAGTACACCCCTGCACATGCACACACTGCCACCATGTATCACCTGTCTTATGTCCAGGTGTCCCACTACGTCTCTGTCTCCTGAGTCCCTCAGGTGTGTTTGTACCCCACTGCCTCTCAGTGAGCCTAAGCCACCGTCATCCCTTATTGACACTCCTTACCAACCTCCTGACTGGTCTCCCTACCTTTAGGCTTTTGTTATCCATTTCTCCATACTGGAGCTTGAAAGATCTTTGGAAATGTAGATCTGAGAGTCGTTCTCCTTCTCAAATGTTCTCCCAGCTCCTTAACAAGACTGTGTGATCTCGCCCTTCAGTCTACACCCTCACCATGGAAGATTTCATTTTTTTCACACATGGCCAGCTTTGTCTGACCTCAGGGCTTTGCACTGGCAGTTTTTTTATGAAGTAATGATAATCACCAACATTCATCATCACTCTGGGTGTGTTAGATACTGAGCTAAGCTCTTGAAGTACACGTTCATGTAGTGTCCACAGCCCTGTGACTTATGTAAGAGGTACTGCTATTCACATTTTATGAGGAAAGAAAGTCTTAAAGAGGTCATGAAGTTTGTCCAACTCTAAGCTTCTCCTTATTGTTTGTTAGATAAATTAGTAAATGTGTAATCAACTGGGGCTCGTGCCTTAATAGTATTTTGAGGCAAATGATCATGTCAGCCTGTTTGGTGTTGTAACATGATGATTTATATTCAGAAGATCTTGGCTGCAGTGCTGATGCTGAGCAGCAGTGTGACTCTGGATAACCTCTGAGAGGCAGTTTTCTCATCTACAAAATGGGGCTTATATTAATACCGGTCTTAGATGATTGTTGCATAGATCAGAGCCAAGTAGTTTTCCTAGAACTTAGCTGATGATCCATAATGTATGAAAAAATATGCATGTTAAATGCATGAAAATGCCAGGAGTTTCCCCTGTAAGTTGTGTCCTTTGATTAAAAGAGAGAAAAAAAAAATAGATCCATGCATAAGCCTGCCTTTGGCTCACTCTATAGCACTTTTCATGTTATGATAAAAGCTGGGATAAATTAGAGATGGTGCAGGACTTATAACCCTATAATTGAACATTTAGGGGGCAAGTCAAAACATTTTATACTTAATAGAAATGAAATTCTGTGTAACCTCACAGAACAGAAAAAAATCCAAATATGTAGTTGAAATGGTCTAGTTTAATTTAAAATGTGTTTCAAAATGTGTTTTCGTACCTTTACTGAAACCAAAATCTTTAATTTAAAAAATTTCTGTGTTAAACACCCTCTTCTTCCTTTGGAGCTTCTGCATTTGGACCCTGTTCCCACTTTTCTGGCTATATTAAGAGGATGTGGTATCACTTCCAGAAGTTGTTGTTTTGTGTGATACCTGCTTATGGAAAGGAAGCTGCTGGGGGAATTAATTTCCTTTTGCTGTGTTCCCTTAGGTCTCAGAATGCAGTTGGCCCATTAGGCAGGCTCCCAGTCTGCACAACCTTTTTGCTGTGTGTCGGAATATGTATAACTGGCTACTGCAGAATCCCAAAAATGTCTGTGTTGTCCACTGCTTGGTGAGTAACCTTTTGTTTTTGGTGGTGATGGTTTGATTTGGTCAAATACGGATGGTCCTGTGCCCAATGGTAGACAGGTAACATTTGAGTTCAACAGGATTTGTTGAGCCCATATTTAGGAATCAGTAATATGAGACTTGTAAAAGTAAGGAAGGAATTTATTATTCTTGGCTTAAAGCTTGACTAGTGAGAAAGGCAGATACACATCTGCCTACACAACACACATAGTAGGGGAATCAGAATGTGCTAAGTATTATAAAGAAAACAGAAACAGGAGTGGTGTGTGCACAGCTAATAATGCCATTGACTTGTGTGAGTAAAGTTAACGTTAATATATTGGCATATTTATTTTTTCTTCCTGTTTGTGTTTGAATAAAAATTAAAAAAAAGATACCTATGCCCTTGTAAGAAGTCACATAAATTGACTGTATTTTAGAGCATTCCCAGTGTGACTAATGATTTTTCTGACCATCAGTTTCCTAGAATTCCTTTCCCTAACACTTCTTCTCAGAACTCTTGCCTATCCTTTAAAACTCAACTTTCAGTAAAATCTTTTGGACTCTTGAGTATTTTCACAATACAGACATTCCCATTATATCTAAATGTCCTCGGTGGCTTTAATACTCTGTGTCATAATAAGCTCTTCTCCTGCATGCTTTTCTACTACACTATTGTCATCTTGCAGGAAAGAACCCTGCCTTTTTTTAAACGTTTGTACCCCAGGCATAAAAGGCTTCAATAAGTGATTGAATATACAAATGGAATCTGAGCATTAATGCTGGAAATTTCATTGCTTCCATAAATTTTAGTGTATACGTTTTTGCCATAGTATTACTTGATGATTCCCCACCCCCGTCATTTCTTGAGAACTGGTTGGCTAAAACAGGAAAGAAAGGCAAAGAACATTTTTTTTTTTTTTTTTACTTCACATCCCCAAACTCTTGGCAATAAAGGAAAGACACTTGGTGTTTGTAAGAATTTAATGTTAAAGACCAAAGGATTTTCCTTTCCAAGGCACAGCAGATGGTGCAACAGAACAGATTGCTTTTACGGACTAAGCAGCCTTAAGCACCTTGGTGATTTTCTCTCCACTCAAAAATTGTCTAAAAGTTCAGAGAGCCTATGTCTAGCAACTTGATGGAGGAAAGATGGCTCAGTGGAGACCAGAGACTCCCAGTTCCAGTGATTCTTCATAAAGAATAAAAATCCAATGAAGAAGAAAAAAGAAGAGGCAAACAAAAGACTGTGGTTTTACAGGGTGCTCAATAAGCTCACTCAAAAAGGACATGCATGTGTTGGAAGTCAACACCATATCTTTGGGAAATGGAATTGAAGCTGGAGGAGGGAGCTCTCATTTTTTTTCTTAATATACTGGTTATTTATTAAAAATTATAAGCATGGTTGGGCATGGTGGCTTACACCTACAATTCCAGCACTTCGGGAGACCAAGGCAGGTGGATCACTTGAGGTCAGGGGTTCAAGACCAGCTTGGCTAACATGGTGAAACTTCACCTCTACCAAAAATATAAATAATTAGCTAGGTGTGGTGGTGTGTGCCTATAATCCCAGCTAATCGGGAGGCTGATGCAGGAGAATTGCTTGAACCCGAGAGGTGGAGGCTGCAGTGAGCTGAGATCATGCCACTGCACTCCAGTCTGGGCAACAGAGTAGGACTCCATCTCAAATAATAATAATCATATACTAATCTTTTAATTAAAAAAACAAAACTTTTTAAAAGACCTGCATCACAGGGAAAAAGAAAGGGTACGTATCCAACAGCTATGTATCTGTGAAAAGAGTGTCAGGAAGGCTAAATTCTGAAAATAATTCAGAATAAGAAAAATATCTTTTTTTAAAAACTATGTTTGGAGTAAGGACAACAAATTCTTGAGGTACATGGTATAATCTTAACTCCTTTATTCTGTTTTCTTTATCAGAGGGAACAAATGTCAAGCTAGGGAGGACATAACAATGATATTTAAGACAGAGCTGATAGGTAGCAAGATAGAACGAGAGCCTCACAATCCTTCAGATGAGTGTACTCTGTAGACTTAAATTATGTGACACAATGCCGAAAGCACTTGGGGAAGCAATTATGGATTTCATTTGTATTATGTGGAAACAGGAAGGAGAGGTGCCAGGCAAAAGAAGAAAGGAGATTTTCCCCCGCAAAATATGGAAAGAGTTTGATCCTGGAAAGTTATAGGCTTGTGAGCCTGATGGTAATTCAAGGCAAAATTCAGAGAAAGTTTTGTACAGATGATTTTAAATTCTTAGCAAAAAAGGAGTCTCCATTGGTTCATTGGTTCATTATGAACATATACCAAACCAAGTGAACATTTCACATAACTAATAGACTAATTGAGATAGTTTATTGGAGTCCTGCAAGATATTTCTTAGTTTCTTTATAGTCAAGATGGAGAAATTTGGCTAGGTTGTTACACATTTAGTTGAATTGAGGTTGAATATCTGCTTCCAAAGGTAGGTGATTAATGGATCAACTTTCTCCTGGGAGAAGGTTTTATTTAGTTATTCATTTTAATCAACAACTTCAATGAAGATGTGGAAATTAAGTTTATCAGTTTTCTTAGACTTATAAGGGTCACATAATGAATTAGATTTTTTTTTTTTTTTTTTTTTGAGACGGAGTTTCACTCTTGTTACCCAGGCTGGAGTGCAATGGCGCGATCTCGGCTCACCGCAACCTCCGCCTCCTGGGTTCAGGCAATTCTCCTGCCTCAGCCTCCTGAGTAGCTGGAATTACAGGCACGTGCCACCATGCCCAGCTAAGTTTTTTTGTATTTTTAGTAGAGACGGGGTTTCACCATGTTGACCAGGATGGTCTCGATCTCTCGACCTCGTGATCCACCCGCCTCAGCCTCCCAAAGTGCTGGGATTACAGGCTTGAGCCACCGCGCCCGGCCTATGAATTAGATTTTAAAAGTTCCTGTAGGTTACTCACTTAACAAAAACTAACAATGTGAAATTAAACACAAGATAAATCAATGTGAAGTCCTGAATTCTGGTTTTAAAAGATTAAATGTATTTTCCCATTACCTTAACAGATCATCTGGAAAAAAATCTAGGAGTTTTAGTGGATAGAGAGAATAATAAAAGCTTATGTTGTTACTTAGCCTGCGTTTATAGCAGTTTGGGCTGGGGTTATGTTAGTAAAAGCATAGTATCCAGAACAAAGAAGATGATATTTCTTCTCTAGTTTGGTCAGACTATGTTTCATATCTTTCATTTCACATCTGGGCAGCACATTTAAAACTGTCATTTTAAAACTTGAATTTGTTTAGAAGAAATGTGTTAAATGATGACGTCTGTTAAAATGGAATATCAAATGAGGAAGAATAGAAGGGATTGTGTTTGTTTTAAATGGGAAATAGAAGCATTGATGGAAAGGGAAGGTATTTCGGGTATGTGAAGGACTGCCATAGGGAGAAAGGAATAGGTTTATTTTTTGTTCTCACAAAAGGATTACGGTCATTGAGTAGAAGCCATGGAGGAATGGAATTCAACTCAACCTATTTAATATAAGGAAGAACTCTGTAAACTAGAATGGGCCACTTCAAGTAGCAGTAATCTCCCTGTCACTTAAAGTGTTCTAGAAGAGGCTAGGTCACCATCTGTCAGGGATGTTACTGAATTTTGTTTTAATTAGCTTGAGCTGTGTTAACAAATATACCATAGACTGGGTGGCTTAAACAACAGAAACGTAGTTCTGAAGGCTGGAAAGTCCAAGATCAGGGTGACTGTAGTTCTTTTTCTTTCGTTTTTAATTTTTTAAGAGATGGGGTTTTGTGATGTTGCCTAGGCTGGTCTCAACCTCCTGAGCTCAGGCAATCTGCCCGCCTTGGCCTCCCAAAGTACTGGGATTACAGACATGAGCGACTATGCCCAGACGAGGTGCCTGTACTTCTAATGTCTGGTGAGGGCCTGCTTCTGGAGTGGCAGATGGCTGTCTTCTTGTACCTTCACATGGCCAAGAGCAGAGGCAGATGACAGCAAGCTCTTTTGTTTCTTCTTATAAGGGCACGAATCCCATTTGTGACAACTCCACTCTCCCTACTTAACTACCTCCCCGAAGCCCCACCTCCTAATTCCATCACATTGGGGCTAGGATTTCAACATATGAATTCCGAGGGCATACAGAGATTCAGTCCATAACTGATTTATTTCTACATTGAATGAAGTTGAATCTAGTGAAGCTTCTTCATTTTATTTGAATCTAGGAACATACTTTGCATGCAATACGTATGTTCCATATCCAACAAGCAGCATTTGCCTAACCTGTGAGCTCTTTACTTCCAGTCCTAAATCAAGAGACTTCAGCCAATAATTCTGATGCCAAGTCCAAAGTTACTTTAAAGATTATATTATTTTTCAGTAAAGATATACAAATCAAATTTATTTTGCTTCTCAGATTAGAGTCAATTTTATCCTAAGGATAAGTCTTTCCTTGCTGCTTTTTGATTTAAAAAGCTGAGGCAGATTTTGGTTTTCAAGTGAATATTTTAAAAATGAAAACCACCTCCAGTTAAGAGGATCTCTCCTCTCTCTCTCTTAATTGCAAATACTGCCATTGCCATTCTCAAGGGAGAATAGCTGATTTGATCATGTTCATGAGTTTATGCATTTTCTTTGACAGGATGGACGGGCGGCATCATCAATTCTGGTTGGTGCTATGTTCATTTTCTGTAATCTTTACTCTACCCCTGGTCCAGCCATTCGATTGCTATATGCAAAGCGACCAGGAATTGGACTTTCACCATCTCACAGAAGGTAAAGTAAGCTAGATGCAAGGTAGGCACAGATGTTGTCTAATTGGTATCATGTACTGTTATAAATGCTTTCGCACGTTTATTTTACTTTATCTCTGTGTTAGTCCATTTCCATATTGTTATGAAGAAATACCTGAGACTAGGTAACTTATAAAGAAAAGAGGTTTAATGGATTCACAGTTCCACGTGGCTGGGGATGCCTCACAATCATGGCGGAAGATGAAGGAGGAGCGAAGGCATGTCTTACATGGTGGCAGGCAAGAGAGTGTGTGCAGGGGAACTACCCTTTATAAAACCATCAGATCTCATGAGACTTATTCACTATCATGAGAACAACATGGGCAAAACCCACCCCCCATGATTCAATTACCTCCTACCATGTCCCTGCCACAACATGTGGGGATTATGGTAGCTACAATTTAAGACGAGATTTGGGTAAGGACACAGCCAAACCACATCAATCTGGCATTATCCTGAACTACAGAAAAACAGAATTAGATTAGGATATTAGATTGTCATTCAGTTTGTAAGCCCCCATATGAAAATATATGATTTTAAAATTAGAAGCAGGCCAGGCACGGTGGCTCAAGCCTGTAATCCCAGCACTTTGGGAGGCCGAGGTGGGTGGATCACGAGGTCAAGAGATTGAGACCATCCTGGTCAACATGGTGAAACTCCGTCACTACTAAAAAAAAAAAAAATACAAAAAAATTAGCTGGGCATGGTGGCACGTGCCTGTAATCCCAGCTACTCAGGAGGCTGAGGCAGGAGAATTGCCTGAACCTGGGAGGCAGAGGTTGCAGTGAGCCGAGATCACGCCATTGCACTCCAGCCTGGGTAACAAGAGTGAAACTCTGTCTCAAAAAAAAAAATTAGAAGCAAACTTTAAAGAATACTTATGTCCAACTTCCCTCATTTTACAGGTAAGGAAACTGGGACTCAAGACAGCTTGTGATTTGCCTCAGGTCTAATACCCAATGGATATAGCCAGAACAACGTTCCTGATCCAGAGCTCTAATGCCAGTCCCTTTTTGTTTTATTATACAGGTCTTTATTGAAAAACAGCAGTAGCTGGTTATACTTATCACTAGTGATTCTCCTGTGGGGAACATGATTAACAAAGGGAAATGCAAAAATACACAGGGAATAAAGAGTTTTAAAATTCATTTTTTCTTTTGACTCTGACATAGAAATAAAATAGATTACAAAAGATAATCTGAAAAATGGATTAAAAAATAGAACACTTTTTGGATACTATTCATTTTTCTTTCTTTTAATCACCATTTCTTCATTTTTTTAAAAAATTGCACCTCCTTAATTTTTTGGATTAAAAGTGCTTCTGATGTTAAAATTCTAAAATTTATCCAAAGCCAAATTTTAGCTGATAAATTGGATCTGCTAGATAAAATAGGAACATATGTTCAAATATTGAAATACTATAAAAATCCCATAAGCTTTTTGATTTAATAAATGCCTCATTATCAGTTCACTGCGAAAGTAGATAACAATCTCAGTAGATAAAATCTTTCCTAAATTACTGGTTGCATTATCTTTTGCTAGTTAATGTTTAGGAAATTAATAGAATAAGTTTTTATTGTAACAATAATTTGCAAGAAGAAACTTCATAGCGAAGATTGCTTGCTTCTTCTGGTTTGATGGGGCCCAACAGAGTGCCAATCTCCTGTTTCAGATACCTGGGCTATATGTGTGACCTACTAGCAGACAAGCCCTACCGCCCTCACTTCAAGCCTCTCACAATTAAGTCGATCACTGTCAGTCCAATACCCTTTTTCAACAAACAGAGGAATGGATGTCGCCCTTACTGTGATGTACTCATTGGAGAAACCAAAATATATTCAACTTGCACAGATTTTGAACGAATGAAGTAAGTCACGATAGTTTACTTCTTCCTGTGTACTTCTCAATTCTTGTGTAAATGAGCAGGAATGAGTTGAATCATATTCTTCCTGCAATACTATCATTGTGAAATAGATGATATATAAAAAATGTTCAAGGTCAGCGGTAAGCATAGAAAAGTACAAGTAAATCAAGGGATGCCATGGCCCTTTTTCAAATAAAATGGTGATAGTGATATAGGCTAAGGGACTAGTATGAGCTATATAGAGGATTAAGACAGTGGAGGGGAACACAGGATACCTGGTCATTGAAGAAGGTGATGCCCTTGATGGGATTAGGTAAGGGTAATGATGAATGAGGTTTCTAAGTGAGCAACTAGGTAGATGGTGATTCAATTAAAGAAGTTATAGAATCCATAATAAAGAGCAGGTGCCAGTGGGTGGTCATAGGGGATGTGGAGAGAAGAAAGTGGGTGGTAACATAAAATGAAATTAGTTTGGAATAGATTGAATTTGAGGATTGGCATCCAAGACTTTTGCAGAGCATGACATTTCTGTTTGCATCCTGATTGCCAATGGATTACTTGTTCCCTTTATATCTGCTTTAACTATTAATTTAAAGTGAAGAAAAGGCAGATAGACCGGGGCTAGATGCGTTTGAGGAAAATGAGATCTGCAAAGCAGACACGGGCAGTTGCAGTCCAGATGGGATGGAGAGAGGGGGCCTGGCATCAGACCAGCACCATTCCACTGCACAACTAGTTGGCACTGGCTGCACTCCTGTTTTTGCTCAAGATAGGAAATAGTTTCTGGGGCCAGGCCTGGGCAAACGGGCCCCTGGGCCAGAGCCACAGAAGACTATACCTGTTTCTGTGTGATTGTACCAGATTGGACTCTCTTTCAATGTATATTTTGGTCTATGTTTAAAGAGAATATCGTGTCCAAGATGGGAAAATCTTCATTCCCTTGAACATCACTGTGCAAGGAGACGTGGTCGTTTCCATGTATCACTTGAGGTCAACCATTGGGAGCCGGCTGCAGGCTAAGGTATGGTTTTAGGAAGAATCATGGCATAAGCTCATCTGAGTCTTCAACAGGAGTATTTCTGAATCTTTTCTCCACATCACTTTAGGCTTGAGTGACTTGTGGTTTTAGAATGAGAAAGAACCTTTAAAGATGGCTTAGCTCATCTCCTTCGTCTTACAGGGGAGGAATGGAGACTCAGAGAGGCTCTGACTTCCCAAAGTCCTTGGCGTGATGTCTGTGCCAGAGGGTGGCAGCCCCGGAACTTTTAGCAAAGCATGCTCTTTAGAAGCCTGTGCTTTTCTTAGAGTGCCCCATTTGGATCAGTGTAAGGGAAGAGATTTCTACTGAGGATGTAGGATCAAGGAATTGTATTTTTTCAATTTTTAAATATTGAGATAAACCCACATAACATAAAAATCACCCTTTTATTGTCTTTATTATTTGAGATGTAGTCTTGCTCTGTCACCCAGAAGTCACCCTTTTAAAGTATACAATGCAGTTGTTTTTAGTATATTCCAAAGGTTGTGCAAAGATTACCACTATCTTATTCCAGAACATTTTCATCACCCACAAAAGATACCCTGTACCTACTAGCAGTCACTGCCTATTCCCTCCCCTCCATCTCCTGGCAACCACTGATCTACTTTCTGTCTCTATGGGCTTGTCTATTCGGGACATTTTATATAATGAAATCATACAATATGTGGCCTTCTGTGGCTTACTTCTCTCACATAATGTTTTTGAAGCTCATCATGTTACAGCCTGTGTCAGTACTTCATTGTTTTATATAGCCAAATATTATTCCATTGTAATGTCACAATTTATTAATCTCTTCATTAGTTGGCGAACATTTGGGATATTGCTGTGTTTTGGCTATTAGAAATAATGTTGCAAGTAACTGTGTTTTGATTCGTTACATATTGACTGAGTGCTTTGTGCCAGCCATTGCTGAGGTTTTTAGGATTGACAAGAGTAAGACTATATCTCTGCCTTTAAAGGGAATCACTTTTTCAAGGGAAATCCGTACAAGTGCAAATATACATGATACCATATATAGGGAGAATGAGGTGTTATAATGGGAGCAGTTTGTTTTAGCCAGCAGTGGCCTAGAAAGGCTACAGAGAGAATACAAACTTTTAAGACAGGCCCTGAAGGATGAGTTCATTGGGTTGGAACTGGGCATCCTGGGTAGAAAGAATGCAGTGAGTCAAAGTATTCCTGTGTGCAAGAACATAGTACTTAGCAGATGAGAAAATGGTTTGCCAAGGCAGAGTTCAAGGAGAGGAGAGGCTGGAAATGAAGCCGAGTCTTTCTAAGTGGGGAGGGTCATTTAATATCTGTAGTAAACACAAATTCAGATATTGAAACAGTCACAGGTACATGGTTCCCCCAAAATCTAATCTTTTGATCAGATTCCCTTTTCACTGATTGATTGGAATGTGCTTTGCTCATGTATTTTTAGGTGACCAACACGCAGATATTCCAGCTTCAGTTTCACACTGGATTCATACCACTGGACACAACAGTTTTAAAGTTCACCAAGTAAGTACTGCTTGGGCCAAAGGTCTGTTTGTTTTTTGAGATGGAGTTTCGCTCTTGTTGCCCAGTCTGGAGTGCAATGGAGCAATCTCGGCTCATCACAACGTCCGCCTCCCAGGTTCAAGTGATTTTCCAGACTCAGCCTCCCGAGCAGCGGGGATTACCGGCATGCACCACCATGCCTGGCGAATTTTGTGTATTTAGTAGAGATGAGGTTTCTCCATGTTGGTCAGGCTGGTCTTGAACTCCTGACTTCAGGTAATCCACCTGTCTCGGCCTTCCAAAGTGCCGGGATTACAGGTGTGAGTCACCGTGCCCGGCCCCAAAATTCTGTTTGAATCAGAGTGGCTATGAAGTGCAGAGGCTCAGTAGCACTAGGCTGTAGCATCCCCCGGAATCCTGTGCTGCTAGACCACTGAATGTTGCTCTGTAGCACAGAGAGGGGTGGGCATTCTAAAGCTTTCAGTTGGGTATGATTTCTCTTCAGAAGTACAAAGGGATCAAAGACTTCAAATAGAAAGGTCTAAAATTCTATGTGAGGGAATAAAGGTAAACAAAGTGGGACAAAGTATCATTACTTTTGATCCTTTGCATCTGTGTATCCCCTTGTGTTTTCCAGTGGGGATGGCAGTTTAATCAGTGGTATGGCATCAGCAATGACGCATCAGAATAGATGCCCTGCCATAGCACTAGAGCAGGCTTCTGGAGGACCTCTCTGCACTGACATGAACCTATCTCATAGTGCGGTCTAGGTGAACTCAGGTGTGGAGGCGGCTAAAGCCAGAGTGGAGTTGCTGGGGACAGGATAGGACATTCAAGGTCTCAGGACAGTGGCTGTGGGCTTATTGTACTATTTTAATAACGGATTTTGCTGCATCAGTGAATACTGGCCAGTCATATCAGCCATGCTTTCCAGAATGCTTTTACATGCAGTAGCATCCAGATTTGTTGAGCAGGCATTATTCTTCCCTTTTCTCTAGATTAGGAAACTGAAGTTCAGAAAAGTAAAGTAATTTATCTGGTTATGCTTGAGTCTTTCTTAGACATGAGTCTTAGATTTATCCTAAGAGTCAACCAAAGATGACTTCTGTGCCGAACATCATACTGGTTCCATTGTTTTTCACCGATTTTATCTTTTTAAATCTTTATTTAGGCCTGAGTTAGATGCATGTGATGTGCCAGAAAAATATCCTCAGCTATTTCAGGTGACACTGGATGTAGAACTACAGCCCCATGACAAAGTAATAGACTTAACTCCACCATGGGAACATTACTGCACGAAAGATGTCAATCCCAGCATCCTCTTCTCTTCTCACCAGGAACATCAAGATACGCTGGCCTTAGGAGGTATGAGTCACCTGGTGGTTTTGTTTTTCAAGATGAAGCCTCCTTGTTATTATTTCCTGGGTCTCATTGATGCTGCATGGTCTTTTGTCTTGCAGGGCAGGCTCCAATAGACATCCCTCCAGACAACCCCAGGCATTACGGACAAAGCGGTTTCTTTGCCTCTCTCTGTTGGCAAGGTATACAAGTGTTTCTTTAAGTTATATCGTTTGAAGATTAAGTATTTCTTCTGTAAAGATGTTGGCCCTAAAAGCAGACTAAAGTAAAGTAGCACTTAGAGGTCATTCAAATCAGGTACAGGGACTCCCACCTGTAAGCCCAGCACTTTGGGAGGCTAACACAAGAGGATTGCTTGAGGCCAGGAGTTCAAGACCTGCCCGGGCAATAAAGCAAGATCCTATCTCTACCAAAAAATTTAAAAATTAGGTGGGAGTGGTGGCACATGCCTGTAGTCCTAACTACCTCAGAGGCTGAGGCAGGAAGACTGTTTTACCCCAGGAGTTCAAGGTTGCAATGAGTTATGATTGCACCACTGCACTGCATTCTGGGTGACAGAGCAAGACTCCCATTTCTAAAAAAAACTTTTTTAATTAAAAAATGTTTTTAAAAAAAGACATAATTCAAGTTTACATACTTCCAATTCATTCCCTTTCAAATCAGGCAACTTCCCTACTTTCAACTCAATAGAGTCTCTTAGAGTGATGCAAAAGGCTATTTTAAGATGAATTTTACCTTCTCTATCTGTGCTGTGTTTTGGGCCACATCTTTCCTGGACTGACAAATGAGTGTGATGTTTTTTATGATCTCCCTTTAGACTGCTGCCTCTGTAATGAGATACACACAGGATTCTATCTTCTGCTCTCAACTAAGTATTATAAAAATATGAAATCAGCATTTCCCCCAGGGAGCCATAACCACCAGCAGGGCAGGACTGAGCTTACCCTGCTGCAGAGAAAGCAAACACTTGGCCTATATATCTCTGCTCTTGCTTTAACAACCATACCAGAAATCGAGGCTCGATCACTGTGTTCTTTTCTCTCAAACCTGGAGGTATTTTCAGAATCCTTCTCAATATAACTCTTCCAACTGCAGCCAGCAGTAGCCTGACATTGGCATCCTAATCAATACCCATTGGCCATCCTTGCTTTAGAGCTGGCTGAGGTTAACTGTGAGATTCATTGTAGACATGAGTAGTCAGGGATTGGGTATGAAAGGGGTGGGGAACTGGCTGTGGTGATGGTCTATCTGAAATTCTCTTGATTGACCTTCCTCTGCTGTGTGAATGTAAGACAGAATTCCCATTGCCTGCAGGTTTCAGTTTGATGGAAAAGCTGTTCATAAAATTCCTTTGAATTGAAAGACTTACTTTCAGAATTTTCTTTTGAGAAATGGAACTAGCAAACTCCTTAAATTTGGAAAACCCAGTGGTGTCTGAACAGTATGTAGATTCCTCATCCCCTATTGGTTTTTCTTACCTCTTATTTTCCTCACAGTGAGGGCTTTTAATAAAACTTCACTCTTAGCTTTCCACTGTCATTTTAGTAAATAATTCAGAGATAATTCCTGTAGGCTCTGACATAGGTTTTAGCATAGATGCTCACTCTCTTGTCTGAACCTCTCAGAGCCAGGTATGTTTAGGAATGCAGAAGTTTTTGGATTTTAGAAGGGAGATATGGTGCCTAAACTGTATGTAACTCAACATCCCAAGTGATATCTCAGACAATCACCTATACTCACACATATTAACATTTCTGCAGTAGAACATATAAGTAATAGCCCTAATGAGATAAATGAGGACTGTAAGTATCTTCACATTCATTCCCATCAGGTTCCACCAAATGAATTCATGTCAAACTTAGGAAAGCCTTTCCCTTTTCTTAGCTTTTTGCCGTTTAGAATTGGGAAGAAAGGATGTGGATCTGTACTTGATTTGGAATGTGGGTCTATCTGGCGTTAAATAACAAATTTTTGTAGAAAGATCTGTCTCAGGGAGGGCTGGGAAAGTCACTTCTTCCCCAGAGGAGGCCTCTTTCCTTCTGCTCATTTTGTGCTGAAAGTACCCCTTTCAGGCTGGTATAAGGATCATTCAAAGCAGAGCCCTTCTTTTTGCTTTTTAAATGTGAGGTTCACTTCTGCTCCAGACTGTTGGAGAAAGGATTTGCTTTTGGGTAAAGGACACATGGAGAAGTAAAGACAGTGCGAAGTGTCAGCAAAGGACTAGCAGATAATGGTTTGGACCCGCCACCCCAAAGCACCTAGCATAGTGCCTGAAAAAAACATCAACATGTAGGTACTACTTACTGTTGATTGGAGTGATTTATAACATTGTCTCATGTATTTCTCACAGTAGCCTGTGACTTAGGTACTATTTATTTATTTAGACACAGTTTTGCTCTGTAGGCCAGGCTGGAATGCAGTGGCATGATCTTGGCTCACTACAACCTCTGCCTCCCGGGTCCAAGTGATTCTGGTGCCTCAGCCTCCCGAGTAGCTGGGATTATAGGCACATGCCACACGTACAGCTAATTTTTGTATTATTAATAGAGACGGGGTTTCACCATGTTGGCTAAGCTGATCTAGAACTTCTGACCTCAAGTAATCCTGTCTCAACCTCCCAAAGTGTTGGGTTACAGGCATGAGCCACCACACTTGGCCGTTAGGTATAATTTATCCCCACTTTGCTAAGGAGGAAACCAAGGCACA